>NW_020951957.1:11343790-11471668 GCF_900497805.2 Vombatus ursinus | reverse complement strand
GTGTGTGTGTGTGTGTGTGTGTGTGTGTGTGTGTGATGGATCCCTTTGGATGCTTGGTAAAACCTATGGACCACTTCTCAGAAAGCTGTTTTAAAATAATTGAAGGAATTGTTAAACTTTAGTTGGAGGTTAATGATAGTAAAGATTTAAATTTTCCCTTCCAAGTCTGGACCTTTACTCCAATATTTATCTTTTAAGACTACTCTCTTAATAATCATTAACAAGTAATTTACCTTATCTAAACATGATTTCTGAATGTGGGAAAGGATGAGTGCTGGACACTTCCAGTGTGGGAACTCCCTTCACCAATGCAGATCACACTCTGACTTACTAAAATATAATGCCCTTCATTTTTGTACTGCTTCTTTACTGTTCATCATTCGTCACTTAGAAATGTTGGAGTAAAGAACGCTGAGTGCTGAATAACCAGCTTGGTGACCAGGTGTTAATTACCAGGAGACTGATTTTTGAACTCAAAACATTTCCAACATGTCCTAAAAATGACAGAAACAATCTGCTTTTTCCCACTGACTCTCCTTCAATGGCTCTGGAGGGAAGTTTTTGGATAAGTGGGAGATAAAACTCATATGTAACCACACTTGGAGTATAGATACTGGGTCCCAGTCATAGCACATAATACTTTTTGCCATTTACCAGCTCAAAAAGAAAGATAATCACATCTTCAAATTGCAGTAAGAACAGTTCCAGAAAAAGCTCATGCTAGGTTTAGATAACATGAAGTTAACTCCCTGCTCTACTTCACAGAGAGCTAGCACAAAAACTCAGACATTCTCCTCATGTCTCTGGAATATTAACACTTTTACCGACTGTGTCAAGATGTTAGCTTAAAGAATTTCAATATGAAATACTTCAATAATCTGGTTGGTGACAATTGATTGACAAAGATAATTAACTGACTGAAGAAGGAGAGACTTTTAAAAGGAAGCCAGTTCTGTCTGAAAGAATTTCCTAAGCAGACCAAAATGTCCTTTTTTGTCTGTCTCATCCCTCATCTCATCATTTCTCTCCTTTCTAT
Source organism: Vombatus ursinus (assembly GCF_900497805.2). NCBI lineage: Eukaryota > Metazoa > Chordata > Mammalia > Diprotodontia > Vombatidae > Vombatus > Vombatus ursinus. The sequence goes on along the minus strand of NW_020951957.1, from coordinate 11,470,632 downwards.
CCGCCTCTCCCACCTCTAACACCAGCCCCTTCACTTTCCCACTAATCTTAGATAAAAGAGACTTTTTATTCTCTTTCCTTGATTGGTTTCCTGTGGAGCTGGTAATGCCTGAGATTTTTGCTCACCAAAGCTTCCCTTTTGCTTTTCCCGCCTCCCTCCTCTGACCCTTTGGAAAGCTGGCTGTGGAGTTTGAGCGCATCCGTTAGCTTCCAGGGTGTTCTGCCAAGGACACATTCACATCTGGTCCCTTGACTCCAAGGAATGCATTGTCTAAGCCCCAGAACATTTTCTTCACGTTGGTGGCTCTTTTATTCCATCTGGTCACTGCATTCCCTAGCTATCCTACCTTTTCATCACAGAGAAAACACCCACCTCTACCTTGAAATCTCTCTCCAAGGGCAGAGAAACATTTATTGAACATTTTTTTCAGCTTTTCTAAGGGATGAACACTGCTGCATCTGCATTTGGGTATGCATGTTTTTTGAATGGCAATAGATTCCATTTTTATAGTGCTTTGCCTACATTCTCCAATTCAGCCTTGCAAAAATCCGAGGTAGATGCTATTATTACTATGCCCATTTTACAGGAGAGAAGACTGAGACTCAAAGAGATTAAGCAACTTACCCAGAGTCACTCAGTCACTCAGTTTTGGGTACACCATTCAAACCCAAGTCTTTCTGACTAGATTCTAGGGCTCTATCAGCTCCACCATATTGCCTCAGGACTATTGTTTTGACAGAACTCCTTATCTTTTCTATGCTAAGATCCCAAATACCTTTCAAGTTTGATTATGGGCCAGGAATTGATTACTAGTTTCATAACAGGCAGGGGAATGAATTTGAACAACTGGTAACTTTCTAAGGCCTTATTAACATTTCTAATTGAAGTTGACAGATAAGCACCATGAAAAATATACCAACCAAATATCTCTACCAATTAAGAAGGTGTCTATTAAAGTGATAAATCCTCATTTGTTAAGAAAAAGTGTGAGTTCCATGAAGTTTCTTCCATTAAGCTAGCTGTCTCCCTCAATATGTTTACCTCTTTTTTGGCATACCCTTGGAATACTCAGACTTTCTGCCAGGTAGTAGGTGAGCAAAGGTTCTGAATCAGAATATGTCTCAACTCTTTAAAAGAAATGACTCAATGTACCTGAATATCCATCTGTCATCTATGTTTAGTAAAGAAAAAGGCCTGTGGCTGTCACTGTGTAATAAAAACCTGCCCAGGCAGCCAAAGCTCTGAGGAAATACAATATTGTTTTGCCTTGGTGTTTTTAATCTACTAGCTTTCCAGTCTGTGAGTTCAAAATTGTCATCCACCCTAGTGAAGACTATGAGGTTTAGCGATTACCCCATTCCTTAGAGGACTCCTTAGAGGAAAGTCTTAGACCTGAGCACTGGACATTGCTACTCTGCCTCGATACCATGATTTCCAGTCCTTTTACCCCTCAATTCTTTCACTGGCCATCTCCCTTGTACTAGCCACTCTCTTCTCTTTTCCTTTATCTTGACCCCATAGTGAACCAATTAGATTCTACACTTTTCTCTTGAGTTGATAGCCCCCTTATCATTTTGCTGATTGTTCCCTGTCAAGTCTCAGCCTCAAATCAGTCCCATCATCTGATGCCTTTACTCCTGCACATGTTAGCTAAAGGAGAAGAAAATCATACAACCATTCTAGTTGGGTCCACTACAAATTTATGTTATACAAACTCAACCACTGCTGCTAGTCAGTCCTATTATACCTCCCTTATCAATTCACTATCCTACTCTTCACAGTGGCTTTTTAAAATTTTTTTTACCCCTATTCAAACTTCCCAAGGCTACCCGTCCTCCCACCTTCTCAGCTGAGAACCTTGCTTCATATTTTACAGAAAAAAAGTTGAGGCTATTTGCTGTGAGCTCTCTCGTCTCCCTTCCTCCCCATCTCATGTGACTAATATCCCCTCTGCCACTTTTATCTTCTTCATCCCTATATCACATGATGAAGTGGCCTTACTCTTTACCAAGACTAACCCTTCAACCTACATAAGCAAACCCATGTCATCCCAAATCCTCCAACAGGTTGCCCCCCTTCACTTATTTTCAATATCTCTTTGTCTCCTAGCTCCTTCCCTATAGCCTACAAACATCTCCATGTCTCCTATATACTCAAAAAACCCTCACTAAACCCTTTCATCCCTGCTAACCATTATCTTAAATCTCTTCTGCCCTTTATGGCTAAACTCCCTAAAAAAGTCACCTATGATAGGTGCCTCCACTTTCTCTCCTCTCACTTTCTTCTTAACCTCTTACCATCTGGCCTCTGACCTCTGATGTCATTATTCCACTGAAATGACCCTCTCCAAAGTTACCAGGGATCTCTACATTGCCAAATAGAATAGCCTTTTCTCAATCTATATTCTCTTTGACTTCTCCATAGCCTTTGACATTTTTAGTCACCTTTTCTTCCTTCGTATTATCTTCTTTCTAGGTCTTGGGACACTACTGTCTCCTGGTTCTTCTCTTATCTATCTGATTGCTCTTCTCAGGTTGGAATCTTATCCAGATCATGCACTCTAATGGTAGGTGAACTTCAGGGTTCTGTCCTGGGTCCCCTTCTCTTCTCCCCTCTATACAACTTCATTTGGTTATGTTCTCAGCTCCCATGGATTTAATCACCATCTCTATGCTTATGGTTCTGAAATCTACCTATTCTGACTTAACCTCTACCCTGACCTCCAGTCTTACATTTCTAGCAGCACTTCAGACATCTTTTAACTGTACGTCCACCAGACACTGTCCGAACATGTCCAATATGTCCCAAAATAGAATTTATTATTTTCCCCTTGAACCTTCTCCACCTCCTACCTTACCTATTACTTTAGAGGGCAACACCATTTTTCTAGTTCCTCAGCCTCCCAGGTGTCATCCTTTACTCCTCACTATCAGTTACATTCTCTAACTCATACAATCTGTTACCAAAGCCCATCAAATTCATCTTTGTAACATCTCTCAAACATCTCCTTCTTTTCTCCTCTGACATTGTCATCACCCTAGCGTGGACCCTCATCACCTCATGGACTATTGTAGTAACCTATTGATGGACTTGCCTGACTCAAGTCTCTCCCCACTCTAATACTTTCACCTTTAAGCCACCAAAGTGATTTTCCTAAAGTGCAGGTCCGATCATGCCATCACTCTACTCAATAAACTTCAGTAGCTCCCTATCACTTCTAGGATCAAATAAAAATCTACTGTTTGGCATTCAAAGTTCTTCATAACCTAGCCCTCTCCTACCTTTCCAGTTTTCTTACATCTTACTCCCTGCCACATACTTTTTGATCCAGTGACACAGACCTCTTTGCTGTTCCACGAATGAGACACTCTATCTCTTGGCTTTGAGAATTTTGCCTGGCTGCCCCCCATGCCTGGAATGCTCTCTCTCCTCCTTTGTACCTACTGGCTTCCTTTAGATATCAACTAAAATTCCATATTCTACAGGAAGCCTTTTCCAATACCCCTTAATTGTAATGCCTTTCCTTTCTTAAATAGTTCCTATTTATTATGTATATAGCCCATTTCTACATGTTTGTTTGTTTGTGTGTTATCTCTCCCATTAGATGGTGAGCTCCTTGAGGACTAGGGCTCTTTGGGTTGTCTGTTTTTGTTTCTTTGGCACTCACTACAGCATCTGGTATATAGAAAGCATTTAATAAATGTTTATTGACTGACTGACTGATGTGGAAGGACTGCAAGTATTCTCAGTGTTCTCTAACTTTGGAACCCCATGGCAAAACCACAATTGCCCAGTTTTAGTTATAGCTCTGTGCATGGCATTAAAAATCCCTTTACCCTGATGAGTGATCTGAGGGTTTTTTTCTTTTTTTTGTATTTCTGCAAAGGCCTGCTTCCAACAAGAGAAAAACCAGGAGCAGATATTTACAAATGAAGGTGGAGTTAATGCAGAGCCTGGGCTAGTATTAGGTACATATAATTGTGACTGGATTAGAAAAGAACAGTGAGATTATGAAATGTTTGTCCAATGGGAAAAGGTGTGTCACAGCACCAATGTGCTTATTAAAGGAGGCTTTAATTAGCACTATACAAACCTGGCATTAAGGAGAGAAATAAAGAAAGGCTAACATAACTCAATGCCTGGAGATTTTCCTTCCTACTCTATAGGCTCTCATTGCCTTTTGCATTCATTATTTTACATGAGTTACTGGTCACATAAACCTCATTTAAAATCTTAGGTTCGAACTAAAAACTGTAGACCAGTTTATTTATGTGAAAAAAAAAAACTAAATGGAAGCCTGACTGAACCATCTCTCTAATAATATGTGCCATTTATCAAGAGTTTATATTTATATTTATGATGTCATGTATTTTATATTCACGATGTTATTTAATCTTTCACCACCCCCAATGAGATAGACACTCCAGTTTTTTTTTAGATGCTCATTTTGCAGATGAAAACATTCTGACTCAGAGAAAGTTAAGTGTCTTGCCTAAGTTTCTGCAGGGGCAGGATTTGAACCCAGGACTATCTGACGGTATGTGTGACACTTTGTTCCCTGCTCCATACTTTTGCTAGGAAGCTTGAGTGGAAACCTTTGGATAGTCACATTCATGCAGTTCCAAATACATCTATAAGAACTGTACTATCTTATAGTCTGTATATCTTTGTCTTATGCATAAGAACAATATAGATGACTTTGACAGGTATTTTGTTATAAATAATCTATATTTTTAGCATTCCCTAATCTACTCACATGATAACTCTGTCAAAAAAGGAAATGAAATTAGCCTCACATGATTTTTTCTTGATGAATCCATGCTTTCTTTTTGTGATCATTCTTTCCTCTTCTATATTTTATTAATCATCTTTTTAACAATATATTTTAAAATTTTATCAACAATTGAAGGGTGTCATATAATTTATATATTTATTTCTCTTCTCTTTTTTGAAAATTGGGACATTTTCAAGAACTCCTACTCTTTTATTTTTTTTAAAGATTATTGATATTGCCTTTGCAATCCCCATTGCTAGTTTTTAAGTACACAGAGATGTAGCTCATCTTGGGTTGGTGACTTAAACTCAGCAAGGGCAGACATCTAGATGCTCATTTACTATCTTACTACTTTCCTTGGGTTTCCACTCCCTATTAAACATTGCTGTTATTTATTCCAGTCCAAAGATCATTCACCTCAGCAGAGAAAATTGAAGCAAGATAATTAAATACAGAATAATTTAAGGAAAGAGAGAACACTAACAATTGGGAGAAATCAGGGAAGACTTTATGGAAAAGTTGTTACGTGAGTTAATCCTAAAAGGAAGATAATTATTAAAGGTAAAAATTAATGGATAGAAAAAATGCATTAAGTTCCTGTTATGTTCCAAGTGCTGTGCTAAATACTTGGCATACTTAATTACAGTAATTACAGTCTACAAAAGTAGACAATCCCTGTTCTTCAAGTATCTTACATTTTAACAGAAGACAACTCATCTAGGTTATTTGTGGCCAGGAAAGGATATTTTGATTTAGAAAGTTACTCCCTGTAACTTTCTAAATCAAAATATTCCTGGTCACAAATAGTTAGTGGATTAGGTAGTGGTTAGTGGGTTAGTGGAGTCCTAGGGGCATAGAACTGAAAGGAAATGATAGGAAATGTTCTATGGTCTAGACAACAAGGTAGTTGGCAAAAGATGTCAGCGGATATGAGAAAAATGCATTCTAGGTTGAACAGATGTCTTGTTCAAATGCAATGGAGAAAGGAATGGAATTTTGAGTTTGGGAATGTCTTGTAGGCTAGTTTTCCTAGAATAGTGGGTGAAGGGGAGGACCCTGATGTAAGACTAGATTTGTACAATGGAGATAGAAGGTGGATAGCTGAGAAGTATATATTTTATCTTAGAAGCAATAAGAAACTACTGGAAGTTTTTAAGCAGAGGAGTGGCATGATAAGGCCTGCACATTAGGAAGATTATTTTATCATCTATATCAAAGTTGGTCTGGAAGAAGGAGAAACTATAGAAGGAAGATGAAATAGGAGGCTATTGTGATAGTTTTATTTCTTTCTGAGGCTGACTGAAGAATTAAGTCATGGAAGTTAGGGTAGTTGATGAAATGGAATGTGAGAATGTTCAAGCGACATAAATGTGAATATTTATGTTTCTAAGTATCAGGACAAAGTTTGGGGAAGAGAATCAGACTTAATCCAGCTACTGAACTCCTTCAGAAGGAAGGGTGAGTGACATTGAGGTAATTTAATTATAGCAGCTTAGGATCAGGATGGGGTAACATATTTCTGGTGAATATCACCAGAGGTGAGGCTGCTGAGAGATGGAAGCAGAGGTAGGGTCTAGAAGTTAATGGTTGGATGGATGGAATTATTCTGGCTCTGAAGTCAGGAGTCTATTAAAGGGGCTAGAGAGAAGAAGCAACTAAACCAAGAGTAGATAGGGACCTAGAGAAATCTGGAGTGATAAAAGTTTCCATGAGAACAGAAAAAGGATGAGATAAAAAAAGACCTAGGGTGAAAGGATTTTTGTTTACAATAGAATGGTAGTTCAAGTAGAAGGGTAAGGAAAATTCTTGGAGTAGGTCAGACTGAGTTTCGTGAAGATAAGAATGGAGAGAAAGTTAGCAGTAGAAAATGGTTTTTTATCTCACAGATGGAGATTATGAATCATAAGGATAAGATGAGAACAAGGGGAAAATTTATAGGCCTAGGACAGGTGAAGAAATGGTTGATCAGCATCCCTATCCTTCAGGTAAGTGAAGGTAGTATTAGTATATGTGTATAGCCAAAGTTTAGAAGAGATGGTTTTAGGGAGGGTGTATAAGGATTTGTTCTCTGGGCATGGTAAGCCTGAGATGAGGTGTCTAAAAACACAGTTGCTAATGTGGTTCTAGAGTTTGGGGGAGATGATAATGCTGGATGAATAGATCTGAGAGGTATTTGGTAGAGATGGAATTATTGAATCTATTAGAAATAATGAGATCATATAGAGAGAATATATTGAAAAAGAAGAGAATTGCATCCAGGATAGAGTCTTTGGGGACATCCATAGTTAAAAGACAGGAGATAGATGATGAACGAGTAAAGGGGACTGAGAAGTAATGGTTAAGACAAGGAAGAGCAAAACCAGAGGAGAGCAGGGTTGTGCAAGCCATGGGGGTAGAGAGTATTCAGGAGAAGGGGATGTTTGACATTATTAAAAGCCTCAAAGAGGCAAAGAAGAGAGGACAGAGAAAAGACTATTGGATTTGGTTCCTATGAAATTACTGGTAATCTTGGAGAGAGCAATTGTAGTCAAGTGGTGAAGACAGACACAATATTGCAAAAAGTTGAAAAGTTAGTGGGAATTCTTCATAATCTGACTTCATCTTACCTTTCCAGGCTCATTGCTTATTATTCCCTTTCACATACTCCACAGTCTAGCCAAATAAGCCTTCTTGCTGTTCCTCACAAATAAAGTACCTATCCTAGTCTTCATGCCTCTTCACTTTCTCCCATGTAAGTAATGCACTCCATCATTACTTCTGCATTATGGCAGGCTTGTTGATTAATTGAGAGAGGGATCATATTGGGGTCAGAAATAGGTGGGTCCATCTCCTTGCCTAACCCTGCTTCTGACACATATTATCTAGTGTGTGAGCATTGGCAAGCAGCTTAATCTCACAGCGTCTCAGGTAATTCTTCAAGGATGTAAATGGTAGATGTATTGCTTGTCTACACTGGTGGATAGTGTTTCTATACTGGGAGTTCTCTACACTGATAAAATGACAAATCTGGAGTAGCAAAAACAAAGCAAAAGAGAGTTACTGTAATTAAAATATTGTGATAAGATATTAATCAAATCGTAAGTATGGTGAAATTCTGGGAGAAGTTAGAAATGTGATATTCTAAATTAGTTTGCATCATTACTGACCAAATAAATAGCACACTAGAGAAAATCAACTGTAGATGAATGTTAATAGTGGAAAAGACAATAGAAGTAGAGAATAATCAAAGAAAAATGCTGTGTGGGAGTGTTTTGCAGAAATCTGTAATGAGTAGTGTAAAGAATAATAAAATGGTTTCCATTGATTATTAACAGTGTAAGGGCATGGAGAAGAAAAAAAACCACTGTTGAAATCTCAAATAACAGGAGGCCTAATAAGATTCAGGAGCAGAATAAAAGACTGCTCACTTTATATTTTTTATAAAGCTAGAATTATAAATGAAATAAGAATGAATGCAAAGGAAAAAGAAGAACCATTAAGATCTCAGGGAATGCAAAAATAAATACATGAAGTTTAATGGGAATGGAATTTTGGAGAAAATGAAATGATATCCATATTAATAGTATGCTCATTCATCATGATTAATTTTGTTATGATAAATACTATATGAATAATTATGATACACCCATAATCTTAAAGCTTTAGCAGAAATGCTTTATTTAAACATGAAGTAAACAATGCTGATCAATGAGTTATAGATACCATTAAATGAGAGTCATGGGAAGATAATAACAGATGAGTCAAACCCTACCATGGCAATGGAATAATTTTTTTCATCTTCCTCATGAAATTGGAGTACCATCTATTTAAGGATATAGAAGATTTTATTTCTTGTAAAACAAAATATGGAAATATTTAGCTATAGGGCACTAATCTGGCTCATACTTAATATACAATTTGCAAGCTATCCATTATAGTTTCAGCTCAAATTTCTTTAAAAAGGGTATGATTTTAAAATGCTGAACACTTATGCATAATTAGCTTTCTAACATGTTTGTGAATTCTAGCACCTACATTTGTGGATTGGTTGCTATTTTAAAATCTGAATGAAGTGGAATGTATGTATCCATGGTCATGCAGGGAAAATTAATTTAATCTAAATGACTCCTGGTCAGGTGCTAACTGGGATGATTGTCTTCTTCACTGCCAATGTGTATCATGTCCTTATAGTATATTAGTCAGAGAGATAGTTTTGCTTAGGGACCTCCTGTATGCCCTGATGTTGATGGTCCTCATCACCTTTCACCTGGACTATTGCAATATCCTTCCATTTAACTTGCCTGCTTCCAGTGTCTCCCCTTTCCAATTTATCTGCTAAGAGCTGCTAAAGTAATTAGCCTAAAATCCAAGTCTGATCATGTTATTTCCCTACTTAATACTGTTTACATTTTTACCTCTAGGATGAAATATTACCTGTTTGTATTTTAAAACCTTTCACAACCTGACCCAACTTATTCCCTCAGTCTTATTGCATAGTATTCCTCTTTACACACTTTATAATCCAACCACACTGCCTTCCTTGCTATTACTCATGCATGGTATGTTATCTCTCAACTTTGCATCCTTTAACTGGCTGCTTCTCATATGTGGAATGTACTTTTAACTTAGATTTACTTCTTAGGATCCCTTGTTTCACTCACAAATCGGCTCAAGTACAGTTTTTTTCCCTGAAAATGTTACTAGTACCCCCAACTTAGGCTAATATTCTCTCTCAAATGACTTTTTATTGGGTATACTTACTTATGTGCATGTTGTCTCCCCTAATTAAATGTAAGATCCATGAAGGCAGGGATTGTTTCACTTTTGCTTTTGTATTTCCAGTGCCTGTCACAGTGTCTGGCACACAGTAGGTACTTAAAATTGTTGATTTATTGGACAAGTGCAATATAACACGGCTTCTAGCCAACAAGGATACTATGGGAATAACATCATTGAGTACTAAAATGTAGGGAAGGTCAATTGTGATCCTGATAGTGTAGCCATTCTCTTTGAAAATCTTGGAAGCTGACCTCAGTTTGAGTTATAATGGTGGCCAGTCTATATAGTGATAAGGTCCACTCTTTTTTCTCCTTAAATCATACATGACATACTGGCTCATGCAACTTTAATATTATAACCATGAGTTCAGCTATCCCAACGAGATTTTAAAAAGGGAAATGGACCCATATGTACAAAAATGTTTATAGCAACTAATTTGTAGTGATGAAGAACTGGAAATTAAAAAAAAGTCTATCAGTTGTGGAATGACTAAAAAACAATTATGGCATATGAATGTAAAAGAAAACTATTGTGCCATAAGAAATAATGAAAGGAATATTTCAGAATAATATGGGAAAATTTGAACAAATTGATACAATGAAGTAAACAGAATCAGGGAATAATTTAGATAACAATAACAACCTTTTAAAGACAATCAACTGAAGAACTCTGGTCAATGCATATATCAACTGTATTTCCATAGAACCAACAAGGAAGACTGTAACCTACATGCTCACAGAGAAGTAATGGGCTCAAGGTAGAAAATGAAATACATTTTTAGACATGACCAATGTGGGAATTTGTTCGACTTGACTATGCTCTATTTGTTATAATAGTTTTACTTTTCTTGGGAGGGAGAGAAAAATGCGTGTTAATTTTTAAAAATAAAATTTCATGAATTAAAAAATAAAATCAGAATAACATATTCTATATATGTAATATATGTATATTTAATAATGTATATGTTAAAAAAAACAATGCAGCTTATTAGCTAATACAGTGTGACTTGATTTGCAGATTCCAGCTCTCCTGTCCCTGATCAAGTTGCTGTCCAATGTCCTGAAATGGCCAATCATTCATTATAGTGTTGTTTTCTTGTAAGCTTATCTTCATCGGCAGTTTAAGGGAGAACACATGCTGTAGAAGATGAAGAGACAGAAACATGATAATATCCTCCTAATAAACCTGGATACCTAATGACTTCCATGTGAAGACAGGCATGAGAAAATAGAGAAAGAGAGGCAGAGAGAGAGAGGCAGAGAGAGAGAGAGAGAGAGAGAGAGAGAGAGCCATATGTTATATATCATTTTTTTTTTCAGGAAGAGAGCCTGAAGTTTTTAGAATTGCTGAGCACTGAATAATATCATAAAACATGCAATTGATCATATCTTAACAGACATGAAGTGAATAGTTATTAATGTGGAAGTCATTTCAAAATAGGCTTTCATTTGTATTCAACTGAAATTCAAGGACAACTGAAAATTAATATCAACTTAGAATAAAAGATAAAGGTAAAAGAAATATATCATGTACAATTAGATCAGCTCCTACTTGGCCTGTTTAAACTAGTGATTCACTCTTAAAATATAATATTAATATTTTATTTAAACAGATGGGAAATGACTTAGTACTGATATACTAGTATATGTGTTCAGGAAGTCATTCCAGAGTCAACTATCTCAGTAAAGTAATACTGATTACAGTCAAGATAAAACTTGATACAAAGCTAGAAGAAAAAGAGTAGATTTTAGAAAAAAAGTACCAATTAAAGAACTAAAATCTGTCCTAGTCAAATAATATTAATAACAAGAACAACAAAACCAATAGCTAGCATTTGTATAGTACTTTAAGCCTTGTAAAGACTTTACAAACATCTCATTTTATCCTCACAAAAGCCCAGTTAGGCAGTTGCTATTATCCTCTTTTCACAGATGAGGAAGAGAATGAGGAAGAAAGGTCAAGTGATTATCACAGGATCACACAGTAAGTAAATGTCTAAAGAAGGATTTGAACTCAAGTCTTCCTGAATCCAAGTCTAGTGCTCTTTCTATTCCTCTACCTAGTTGCCTATTAATGATTCAGGATAGCTGTGAGTGGAAGAAAGGCCATAGATATAGATTGCAATAATTTCATACATAAATTTATAGATCACACATTCAGAATTTAGGTAACTTTAAAATCCATTTAGTTCAACTTACTCACTTTACAGTTGAAGTAATGGAGACTCAGAGAAGTGAAGTGGCTTCTCCCAGGTTACAAGGCAGTAAAAGCTGAATTTTTAATCTAAACCTTCTGACATCAAATCTAGTTAGCTTTCCAACTGTGAAGTGCTTTCTCTTAGTTTTAATGTGTGCAGATCAATTGCTATAATAAAGAAACCAAAAGAATCTTAAACCACCATAAATAGTAGACATCTTCCATACTGTTATAGTGAAGGATGATGGAAGATTCTAAGCACTATTGCTTCACAAAAGAAAGAAGTAGTAGAGAGTATGACACATTTAAGGACAACTTGGTGAAATACCCAACCAAGGGGTGGAGCCAAGATGGCAGAGGGAAAGCAGTGACTGTTTTGAGCTCTCTCCCAAACCCCTCCAAATACCTAAAAATGGCTCTAAACTAATTCTAAAGCAGCAGAACCCACAAAAAGACAGAGCAAAACAAATTTCCAACCAAAGAGAACCTGGATGGTTGATTGGAAAGGTATATCACCTTGGCTGGGGAGAGGAGCGCAGTGCAGCATGGGTGTGCAGGCCGCAGCGACCCTGAAGCAGGCCTCAGAGGACTGAATCACTGGCAACTGTGTGGTTTCCAGACTTCTCAACCCATGAACACCAAAGACAACTTAGAAGGTCAGTGGGAAAAGTCTGTGACTGTGGTGAGAGAGGAGCTAGGTCTCAGCCACAAGTCTCGAGCATGGCCTGAGGCCATGGCTATTTCCTGAGCTTCCAGCCCACAGACTTAGGGGGAATCAAGTGACTGATCAGAGGGGGATTGCAATGATCTCTTTGTCAGTGCTGAGGTAGGAATCTCTTGCTTTGCCCATGCTTGGATCTGGGTCACAGTTCTGAGGGGCGGTCTTGGGGTGAGGAGGAATGCTGGTGTGGTGAAGTTTGTTGTGGCTGTGGAGAGGAAACACCTCGCTCCTTATCATACCACCTTGGAAGAACTGAAAATTTACAGGTCCCTAGAAGCACCTCTGAAAACAGCTGTACAAACCCCCGAAGCTTGGGACAGTACACTCTTCACATTGGAAGCAGACTTTTACCTTAACAAAGAGTTTAAACTCAAGTAATTGGCCGGGATCATGAGTAAGCAGCGCAAAAAGAGTCAGACTATATTATCTTACTTTGGTGACAAAGAAGATCAAAACATACACCCATAAGAAGACTACAAAGCCAAAGCTCCTACATCCAAAGCCTCCAAGAAAAATATAAATCCGTCCCAGGCCTTGGAAGAGCTCCAAAAGGATTTTGAGAAGCAAGTAAAAGAAGTAGAGGAGAAACTGAGAGTGATGCAAGAAAATCATGAAAAACAAGTCCATAGCTTGCTAAAGGAGACCCAAAAAAATACTGAAGAAAATAACACCTTGAAAAACAACCTAACCCAAATGGCAAAAGAGGTCCAAAAAGCCAATGAGGAGAAGAATGCCCTAAAAAGCAAAATTGGCCAAATAGAAAAGGAAGTCCAAAAGCTTACTGAAGAAAATACTTCCTTAAAAATTAGAATAGAGCAATTGGAAGCTAGTGACTTGATGAGAAATCAAGACACCGTAAAACAAATCCAAAAGAATGAAAAATTAGAAAACAATGTGAAATATCTCATTGGAAATACAACTGACTTGGAAAATAGATCCAGGAGAGAGAATTTAAAAATGATTGGACTATCTGAAAGCCATGATCAGAAAAAGAGCCCAGACATCATCTTTCAAGAAATTATCAAGGAAAACTGTTCTGATATTTTAGAACCAGAGGGCAAAATAGAAATTGAAAGAATCCACTGATCACCTCCTGAAAGAGATCACCAAAGGAAAACTCCTAGGAATATTGCAGCCAAATTCCAGAGTTCCCAGGTCAAGGAAAAAATATTACAAGCAGCCAGAAAGAAACAATTCAAGTATTGTGGAAACACAATCAGGATAACACAAGATTTAGCTGCTTCTACATTAAGGGACCACAGGGCATGGAATACAATATTCTGGAGAGCAAAGGAGATAGGATTACAACCAAGAATCACCTACCCATCAAAACTGAGTATAATGCTGTAGGGGAAAAAAATGGTCATTCAGTGAAATAGAGGATTTTCAAGCATTCTTGATGAAAAGACCAGAGTTGAATAGAAAATTTGATTTTCAAATACAAGACTCGAGTGGAACATGAAGAGGTAAACAGGAAAGAGAAAATCATAAGAGACTTATTAAGGTTGAACTGTTTACATTCCTACATGGAAAGATGATATTTGTAACTCATGAGACCTTTGTCAGTATTAGGGTAGTTGGAGGGGAAAAAATTATATGTACGTATATATAGATATAGATAGATAGAGGCCACAGGGTGAGTTGAAAATGAAGGGGTCATATCTGGAGAATAAAATTAAGGGGTGAGAGAGGAATATACTAGGAGAAGGAGAAAGGGAGAGGTAGAATGGGGTAAATTATCCCACAAGAAAAAACAGAAAAGAAAAGGCTCTTACAGTGGAGGGGAAATGGGGGAAGGTGAGAAGGAATGAGTGAATCTTATTCTCATAGGATTTGACTTAAGAAGGAAATAATATACAAACTCAATTGGGTATTGAAATCTGTCTTACCCTACAGGAAAATAGGGGGGAAGGGGACAAGAGGGTAGGGGAATGATAGAGAGGAGGGCAGATTGGGAAAGGGGGCAATCAGAAGCAAATACTTCTGAGGAGGGACAGGGTCAAAAGAAAGAATAGAATAAATGGATGGGTGGGATAGGATTTAGGGAAATAGAGTTAGTTTTTCACAGCATGTCTACTATGGAAGTGTTTTACATAACTGTGCATATATAACCTATATTTAGTTGCTTGCCTTTTCAATGAGGGTGGGTGGGGAGGGAGGAAGGGAGAAAATTTGGAACCCAATTTTTAAAAACATGTTTGAAAAAATGTTTTCACATGCAACTGGGAAATAAGAAATACAGGAAATGGAGTACAGAAATCCATCCTGCCCTACAGGAAAATTGAAGGGGAAAGGGATAAGAGAAGGGGGGAGAGATAGAAGGGAAGGCAGACTAGGGGAAGGGGTATTTAGAATGCATGCCATATTGGGGTGGGGGGAGGGGCAAGATGGGGTGAAAATGTGGAGCTCAAAATCTTGTGGAAGTAAATGTTGAAAACAAAAAATAAATAAAAATTACCATAAAAAAGAAATACCCAACCAAACAAGGTCATCCTGAAGGCATGCCAGAATAAAGATGAATGGAAGGCAACAAAGTGAAGTAAAATGGAAAAGATGTTAAAAGATTTTCATAGCAAATTTTTTTCATCATCATGAAGAAGATAACCAACACATTTTGATTCTAATAACACAATTCTGATGTCCTTCAGAAAAGATAGAAATAAAAATTGTTTTACATGTAATTGGGGAAAATAAAATATTATATATGCATAAAAAGAAATAGCACTAAAGAGAACAAATACAAGAAAATCATAAGGTATGTAAAACAAGGGGGATATTACAATCATGTTACAAAATCTTGGACCTTATTAATACTGAAAACAGGAAACTTAAAACATGAATAACTACTATCTTTTCCCATTTACATAAAATTTTTGTTAAAATAATCTACTCATATGCACCTGGGACATTCTTGATGATTATATTTGCAGGAAATATTAAGGCTTTTGAAATCCATTTTTCACAACAGACTCCATCTTTCCCATCAATCTATTGACTAAAGATATAGAGAATACTAGATTCCACTATGCTTATTTTTTGTTAATCACAAAAAGCAGAGCAAAATTTATCAGAGCAAACATGTCAACTTGAAGGCTATAATCCAACAATGAGTCTACCATCCACACATCAACATTATTCAATATTCCTTGAATATTGGAGGTAACTTTATTTAATGACTCTCTGATGATTAAAATTAAGGGAGATATAAACCATGTAGAATTCTTATGCTAAAGGGATTTGCCACTGTCGTGGAGGAGATCCAATGTAAAGTCAAAGTGGAAGACAAATTCCCTGGTCCACATATTTTCCTGCTTGTGCATACTTTGAGCTATTGATATTATTCTTTTGGAACATTGAAGATCTCTCTGGAAAAAATTCATAACTAGTGCAAAGAGTTTGAGTTACAGAGGGAAAACCAAGTGAATGAAGACTGCTTATTTCCACATTATGATCTGCAGTAGATGGTGAGCTCATTCATGAGACTATGCAAATAATTTTTGGGGACCAAAATTAAACAGGAGGATATTGGACTGGATAAATTCTGAGAAACTACAAAGTTCCTTCAATGACTTCAAACTTCTTCCAGAAAAAAAGTCTAATTTTTGTTGCAAAATTCTCCTACTGTGCACAACTGAGTCATAGAACACTACAGTCTCTAAAGAATGGATCCTATATCCATCTATAGAACCATTTACAACATGTTTGGGAAGGAGTAAAATTAGTTAATATAATTAATTAATTCAAAAATCAATAGAGTGGTATGTGAAAGGCATGAATCTCTACAATAAATAGCAAAGAAGGAATGATGAAGAACCACAGTGTAGGATATCACTAAAGAAATATATGATTGAATAAGGTGGCCTAGTGATGGGACAAGATTTCAAGAGAAAGCAAGGAAGGCTCCCAGACTGTTGGGAGGGCTTTCTGCCGTGAATTTTTGGAGGCGATAGTTATGTGCTGATTATCAATATCAAGTGAAACATAAAAGAAGGAAATCTAGGCTCATCAAATTTATTTATCATGGTAGTGGTGAATGCATACAAGGAAAAAGTAGGAGCAAAATCACATCAGACCAGGAGTTATGACATGTTTCCATTACAATGATTAGTAGCTCTGGTCTACCAGAGGCTGAACTGGGAGAATAGCATTTCCTACTTCTTGCAATTCCTCTTCTTTACTTTGTATATGCTTTACATTTACTTATCATACAAATTGATTTCTCTCAGTAGAATGTGAGATCTTTGAAAGAAGGCTCCATTTCACTTTTTTCTTTGTTTCTCCACTACTTAGTACAGAGCCTAGCAAGTAGAAGATGCTTAACAAATGTTTGTTGAATTGAATTGAATAGGCCAAACAGAATCCAAATGAAAGATGGAATCCCTATAGATGAGGTCCTTTAATTGTTCCTGTTTGTGGATAATGATGAGCTGATTGAATTGACCCTTTAGGGCAAATATGCTCTAGCTTCCTTCTTTTATTAGTTGAAGAAAACTAGGTCTTTTCTGTCTGTTACTTCAGATACAGTATCTAGTTTTATACCAAAACTTCCTTCTCCTAATTGCTTTTCCTATCTAATATCATTGCTTTATCGTTCCTTTTATTTCAACCTCTAAACTTTGACATATATGTGAAATATTATATGCTTCTGTCCCTCTTCCTACTTTTTAATCATAAATCTCTCTAGTTACTATTCTTTCTCATTCTCTCTCTTAGTTTCTCATTACTTTTTTCCTTTGTTTATATTTTTAAGCAGCACACCGATTCCTCTTTTTTTTAACCATTGTTCTGTCTCTTAAAAATCAATTTATTTTGGCTGTGGAAATATTAACATTCTAAACATTCTGTAATTCATAAGGTTTTATTTGGCCAGAGCAAAGGGACCTTACTATGATAAATATATGACTGGCAAGGAATACCTTTTCTCATATGATGTTGCTGTATTCCACCTCCAATTTAAGCAACATTTCCCCTACAATTGTGAAAATAGTGCAATGAAGAACATTTTCCTTTTTTATCAAGGTCAAAATGTTCCCTATATGTGACAGTAACTTAAGCCAATAGACAATGGTAGAATGAAGATTAGAACTCAGATACTGACCTCTGGTTCAAATATCAGTGAAATAGATGCAACACTCTAAAGATAGTGGCCATTTATGGAATGCTTTGACACTTGCAAAGTGAGTACTTTCTAAATATGATCACGTTCGGCCTCATAATAATCAGACAAGGTGGGTTCTTCAGGCATTAATTTTACATGTGAAAAAGTAAAGCTCAGACATGTGAGGCAACTTGTCAATAGTTATAGCTTATGTCAGAAGAAGTATTGGGACCCAAGTCTTGCTCCTATGCTCTATTCACTATGCCATGTTGTCTCTATCACCACTACCAAGTGAGGGATTGGCAAATGGGTTACATAATTAAACACTGTATCCATAGATCACTTAGACCAGGAATAAAGTGCCCTGATCTTGAAAAAATGCCACTTATGGAATACTATTGGGACAGTCCCTTTGCTGTGTGGTTACATGATATGATTGAAGTTATGAGCTTCTTATTATGCAAGAGTTTGAGCAATACATGATAGATGTGGAAATGGCTGTATAATTCATCACTTAGAGTGCCTTGGATTTGAGTCAGTCATCAGCAGACGGTTAAAAGATTCACTGGTCTGGATTTACAAGAGAAGGCAAAAGCTATTGGATAAAGTACTGTTTATACCTAATAAGTGGCAAGAATAAATGATAAATAATTCCTTTATTTTGTTTACTTTGCATTGAGGTTACTTGGAAAAAGAGTAATTTCTCAGAAACTATTTAGCATCAGAACGTTTTAGACTGGTCTTATTTACTCTGAATAGATTTGTATTGGGCAACAAGCCCTCCATTTTCTGGAGCCTAAGAAAAGATTGAGGCCAAAGGTCAAAAGATAATGTGGTTCAGATGCTAAAAGGGAAGGGAACATGAGACAAACAGAAAGTGAGCTTGTGTTCTGTGCTCCCACCCGTGGTCCTAATTAAGATTTGCAGTATTATTAGCCTGTAAAAATAATATGCACTTCCTACCATTTCAGGGGGCTTCATATGCCAGGCTTACATGGAATCATGAGCCTGGACATATCTTACTAATGGTCTTTTCTAAGGAAACAATGTAATGGGGGTATTATAAGGTGGTATTCTATACAGTGAATATTTGGACTTGATCTCCATGGAAGGGAAGAAAGAGTGTTTTATGCTTTTTAAACCATCTACACAATGCTTGACAGCAGTAAAATGCTAATGACATCTTATTTCTAAGAGTCTAGAGTGTTTAAATTTATAGAAGTTAATTTGGCATTATATGAAAACTTGAGGTAATGTTCCTACCAGCTGAAGAACTGAACTATGACATATGAGGCCATGATGCTAAATTGAGCTCAGAACATTCAGGATTTTGATTGTGAGAAATCAGTCATTAAGAAACTCAGATTTTCTAACCCCATCTTTAGTACTGAGGGAAAAGTACTACATGATTCCTTCACCAGAGCTATCTACAGTCATTTTTCCCCCACAGGAAATAGCAATGCCCTAAATGGTTTTGAGTTATATGCTAATCAAATAGCAAAACAGCTTGCTTTGATGGAGAAATAGATTCATTTTTGGAAACCAAGAATAGTTTCTTTACTCCTTTCCTGCTATTATGACCCGTATGGATTTTGCTTTCCATGGTCATATTTAGCCTCAGGACTGTTTTTGCTAGAAGTAGTCATGTTCTTATGGGTAGCTTTTATCGACCATTGCAATAAAATATCCAGGGTTGGACTGTTATTTACATTCATGCAAAATCATACATAATCACTTATCTGGGTAGATGCTATTTCTTCCCAGTAGAATATAAGAAAAGATCAGTTTCATTTTTGCCTCCAATTCCTAGTGCTGTGCTTTGGAAATAGTAAATACTTAATAAATGATTGTTGAATTGAATTGCTGAATTTATGCTTATTTTGTAGGTAACTATGTAGGGGATAGAGTCTAGAAGTCTAGAAGACCTCCAGCCTCAGACACTTACTCCACGAATGACCCTGGAAAAATCACTTAACTTCTGTCTCAGTTTCTTCATCTATAAAATGGGGATATTAATAGCACTTATCTTTCATAGTTGTTTCGAGGATAAAATGACATGATATTTGTAAAGCACTTTGTAAACCTTAAAGTGCTATATACATTCTATTATTACTATTATTAGTCTATTTAAAAGGGAAACTCAGTTTTCATGTTATCTTTCACAGTATATTTATGACAAATGTCAAGGATCTGTAGTTGGTTTGGGTACTTCCTCCATCAATGCTAATGGTAACTTATCAATGACTTAATGGGATCATTTTATGGCATTGCTAAGATTTTGGAAAGTGACTTGCCACTATATAGCTAGTAAATATCAGAGTCTGAATATGAACCTAGGTCTTTCTAACATCAAGTTCAGCACTCTATCTATGGCATCATATTGTTATATTTTCACAGAACATTTACTTAAATTTGAATTTAATTTTTAATTAAGACTGCAAATTTCCAAATTGATAACGTTTATAGTAAGTGTATGAATTTGGGCAAGTCCCTTCACATAAGCTGTATCATCTATAAATCAGGGATAATAATGACTTACATAAAAGAAGGGGTTTAAATCAGAAGTGGGATGCTTTTTACTACTTTGGTCTGTGATCTTGGGCAAATCACTGAATTTTCCTGGTCCTCAGTTTCCTCACTTATAAAATCTTTGAGTTGAACTAGATAGTTTACCTCTAGCATCTCTTCTGGCTGTATGTCAATATTCCTGTGAGTCTATGAGATGGCCTCTTGAAGTCACTCCATACCTTTACTCAACAAAGAGTGATTAAGCACACATATACATACTAGTGTAAATTTTACAGCTGCCCAAAGTGAAGGAAGCCATAAATGGGGCACACAAATGGGGGTTGGGTACACAGAGTTTTTACATGTCTGTCTGGGGCTTGCAGATCCTTGAAAAATAAATTCCCATTCTACAAAGTGACTTTAAGCTTTGATCCACAATCACTTCTCAACACAAATCCTGGCCCTGTAGGAGAAGGATTTGATGGGTCTGTTCAGCCAATTCTTAGTAATTCAGAGACTAATTATAAAGGGTACAGAAGAACAGAAGGGCAAAGGCTCCCTTGATCTTGATTTTCAGCTGAGGATCCTCATCCTTTCTTCTCTTCTGCCCTCTGGCAATATGCTTTTTTAGCTACTGCTCATTAGAAGTGCAACTACTCAACTAGTTCTGAGAATTACAAGGTGAAATTCCCATAGCTTTATTTATCATTGATATCCTACTGGTTTAAAAAAAATGGCAGGTGCCTTAAAGGAACCTTAAGGCTTACCTATGTGAATTAGATTATGAATACCTTACCCCTAGCCTATGATCATTCTATTTTAGGTGCATGACAAATGTGGTCTTGTATGTATTTCCTGACAATGTGAACCATGCATTGCTAATGATTGATTATGGAAACTGAGAGAAAACAGAAAAAAAAGCAATGGATGAGACAATATTGCTTCAGATCATTGGTGGAGGATGAACTGAAGTGCGAACTGAAGTGCCCATAGCAGTAGAGAGAGATAATGTGTGAACCAAGAGAGGAGCAGTACACAGGCTAGGGAAGAGTAGGTGGAGGAGGAAGGCATCTAAAAGATATTTAGTAAAACCTTGAGTTAAGGAGGGAAAGGATTGAGTTAATTAGCTGCCAAAATAATCTTCCTAAAGCACATTGACACTGTCACTCACCTGCTCAAGAAACTTCAATGGATTCCTATTTCCTACAATAAAAGTTAAAGATTTTTCAACTAAACATTTAATTTCCTTTTTATTCTTGCTTCAGTCTATTTTTCCTGATCTATTGCACTAATGTCACCTCAGGAATCCTAAATTCCAGCCAAATGGGGGCTACTGATATTTCTCAAACATGGCATCCATTTCCTACTTCCCACCTCCAGCCTTCTGGTCCACTATACCTGGAATGTGCTTCCTCCTTACCTTTGCCATATAGAATCCCTAGATTCCACCAAGGCTCAGCCACCACACTACCTATTATGGGAAGTCTTTTCTGATTCCCCTTAGTTATTAGTTCTCTTTTCCTCTTATTCAAATGATTAGATGTATATACTTAGTTGCTCTGCATGTTGTATCCCCACGGTAAAATGTGAGCACCTTGAAATCAGGAGCTGTTTTTCATTTTCTCTTTGCATTTTATAACACCTGGTACTGTTTCTGACAGATATTAAGTGCCTAATAAATGCTTATTGAGCTAATTGAATTTCCACTGAGCATGCTGATGAGCTGGCTGATTTTCATGTTATCATATTTTGATTGATTAGCTAAAAAAGTCAAGATTGAAAAGTACAGAAAGGAGATCAAGCAGCTATATATCTAAAAACCCTGCTGTGTTCCTTCCTGAAATTTTCTTCTAAAGGACTGATAAAAAGCATATCTCTTGAGTCTTCCCAGAGCATCATTTTTCCTCCTATCTGGCACCTTGGAGATTTTTCTGAATCTTTCCATACATTGGCAAAAAATGCTCTTCATCAAAGTGAGAAGCTAGCTAGAACCCCTTGAATTATTCCAAGTGTACTTGTTTACAGCCCTGTTTCATCCAGCCTGTACTTGTGTAATGTTTCCTAATTAAGCATTTTCCTCTCTGTTGCTATTGATGAAGTTTCCTTGCTATTCCTCAGACTGCAGGGATCAGCCCTTACAGTCATGGCAAGCTGCCTCTACCTCAGGTTATTTATTTGAAGGTGTCTTGCTGGCTGGGCTGATTATTTAAATGGAAAAACTATATCTTCACAATATGCAAGTCAATTGAACTGAAAGTAAACTTGATGTTTAGCAGAAATTTGGACACCAAGTCTTGCTTGGGGGAAAAAAAAAACCCCAACAGAAAAACAAAGCTGTCTGCTAAAGACAAAAAGCCTGTTAAAGAAGAGGAGGTCTCGAGAACCTGCCCCTGTAACCAGGCAGTTAAATCAGGAGGAGAGTTAAGTCACTCCATAAACTTGATTTTCCTATGATCACTCTGAAGACATAATTCTGATAAAAGCCTTTTAGCAGAGATGAATAATCTTTGATGAAGACCGTTTAGTGCTTACATAATTACTGGCAGAAATGAGTAGGAAAGATGTACAGTTTACTGCTCAGAAATTGTTCTGGGTCTGAGGTCCCCAGACTATTCTGGAAGATGCCTTGGAGTTCCCGAATACTTATGGTTGCTTCTGGCAAATCTGATATTACAGGGACTGAACACCAGCCCCAGGCACTCTTGACATTAACCAAACTGGAAGAGCCCCGCTGTGATTCCACGGCTTTAATCACTGGAATATGGAACAGAATGAGCTGCTGTAGATCTGGGATGGGCCATAAGAGAAAGCAATTTATGTAAAAGGAGAAGTCTGTTGTGGTTTGATGTGCAACACATGTGTTAATGGGAGATAGGCTAATCCTCCAGCAGGCTGTTGGGGAGTAAAAATAATGAGGAGTCTGAGATTGTCTTACCTGCCTGATGTATCCCTTATGCAACACGTACCGACCAAGTTTGTTTCTGAAACTAACTTGACAGGTGATTTAGTGGCTGGCTCAAAATTGTAGAGCATTTTTAACATGAGTCAGGGAAGAAAGTGGAGGAGAGGTGTTGCCCTTTCCTGTGCTGACCTGGAGTAGGTGCTAACTGTAGCATAGCTGAGATATCAAACGTCTTTGATTACCAGATTAAATCTTGGACTACCTTTAATACTATTTCATTTAGAATGTCTTTAACCAGGATGACAGCAGCAGGAATTTTGTGTCAGGGTCCAAATTTAGAGGTACAAGCTGGTGTTTCTACTCCTTCAGCAGGCAGAAACAACTGAGTTTCATACAACAACAATAAGAGGAGCTTTAAGGTTTGCAAAGTGACTTATGTCCATGATCTTATTTGATTCTCACAACAATTCGATGAGGAAGAGGCTATTATTTTAAGCCCTGTCTTACAAATGAGGAAAAATGAAATGGAGAGGGTGATTTGCTCAGAGACATACAACTGCTAAGTATCTGAAGGAGAATTCAAATTCAGGTCTTCCTCATTCCAAGTCCAATGTTTCAGCCACTTCATAATATGGCTGTCCCAGTTAGTAAAAAAACCAGTTAAGTATACTGAGTTAGTTCCAGTAGAGAACGTCTTTTCCCCTGTAATTGCACAGTAGGGCAGTTCCTTCTTGCCCTCTTTCTTCCCTAGGAGGTACCTTCTACAGTAGAATCCTTGGGGTTTCCCAGCCTCACACAACTCAGTCGTTTAGTCTGAAGTCCAAGATCTTTCCATTTAGTGCTTAACTGAATTTGCCTCAAAACAATGATTAGAAAATGCCTTTCCTGCTGCTGTTTGCACCAGTTACCAGTCTATTCACATTCTCGTCTATCCTTCACTCATATCAGAGTCAAGTTCAGATGTAAATCTGATCATGTCACTCCTCATCCATTTAATAAACTCCATTGGTTTTCTCTTACCTTCAGGATCAAATAAAAAATCTTGTTTGGCTTTGTAACCTGAACTTTTCTTTCCAGTATTATCCTATTTTGTGCCCCTCCATGTTCTGTAGGCTCTGGTGACATTATCCTCCATACTGTTATTTCAAAAACAAAAAAAACAGAAAACAAAAAAACAAATCAAACCAAAGCAAAACAAAACTAAACAAGAAAAAAAAAAAATCACTCCATTGCCTGAGTCTATTCATTTTCACTGGCTGCCCCTCACCCTTTACTCCCCATGTCTGGAATTCTCTCCCTCCTTGTCTCTACCTCCTAGGTTCCTTAGCTTCCCTCAAGTCACAGTTCAAATACTGCCTTCTTTATGAAGCCTTTTCTCATCCTCTTTAATTCTAGTGCCTTCCTTCGGAGATCATCTTCAACTTATCCGTATATATTTTGTTTGTGCATAATTGTTCATACATTGTCTCCCTCATTAGATGGTGATCTTCTTGAGGGTAAGAACCAGTTTTGTTTTCCCAGATCCTAGCACAGCATCTGACACATAATAGACACCTAATAAATGTTCATTGATTTGACTTGACTAGTTCCTTTCTACTCATTTGTTTTCCTCCTTTGTTTCCTTACCCTGTCTCCTCTCACTTTTGAGCCTGAAAGTTTAGGATAGAAAAGAGTAAAAGGTATAGAGAGACTCAAGTTTCTCTGTCTATAAATAAAAATAAGTTATTAAAAGATTTCAGCTCTAATAATGATTGTAGTAAAAAAAAAAAGTGAAGGGACAAAGCCTATTACCAAGTCTTCTAGACCTTTCGAAATGGAGACGACCTTAAATTTCTCTAGGCAGTTGTAGGTAGCAAGAATTATGCAGAGTGAGCTTAGGGAATGTTCGTTGGTGATTATAGTTTCTGTGGGTAAAAACAAGACTACATTATGACAGAATTCCAGTATAGTCATCAGGGTTACCCAGTTATCTTAGTCATACCTGAAATACTTAAGAATACCTTTTGTATGCTGTCCATTAATTTGGGAGTCAATGCTTATAGAATAATAAATATTTACTAAGTTAATGATGAATGGCAAAGTTCAGAAATGAGAAGTGCACTGAGATCCCCAATCAGAAGTGAGGTGGGAGGGGACACTGTGGAGCTGTAAAAAAATTTTAGGACTCGGCAGCTGGCTTGGCAGTGGTGGTAATACTAGTGAGAAAAGAGCCATCTTGTTTGGGTGCTCAGTTCTAACAGAACAGCATCATATATTTGGAACAGGTTGAGATCTGTGATAAAGTTTACCTTCACTGGAGCAGGGGGAAGTGAACCACAAGATGCTGCTACATGCTTCACATCTGACTCTAAGAGAGTATCCCTGCAGTATGTGTAGTAGTAGTAGTACATGCTGAATCATGTACTCACCCAAATTCCTGGGTGACAGATGGCATGTAAAATTTTCAACAGCCTCTCTGAGTCTTTGTTCAGGCTACCCACTTACCCGTTCCTAGGAGAATATGTAAGTGTGAGTAGAGGCATAGATATCCAGCACAGACTTCCCCTTCTTTGGGTGTGGGAGACTTTCCTACCAGTTTGGAGCATAAACAACAAATCTGCCTGTCAATATCTTGTACCTGCTGTTACTGAATCAACTTTAGTAGATCATAATAAGATTGATTAGCAATTAGGTTAATAATAATAATAGCAGCTAAAATTAATATAATGCCTACCAAGTGCCAGTCATTGTGCTATGTGACTTTTACAAATATTATTTCAGTTGATTCTCACAATAATCCTGGGAGGAAGGTGGTATTATATCTCCCACTTTACAGATGAGGTAACTGAGGCACAGAGATAAAGTGACTTGCCCATTTGCTCATAGCTAGTCTGAGGCCAGATTTACTCTTAAGTGTTCCTGAGTCCCAGCCCATCATTATATCCACTGTGTCACTTAGCTGTCCTCACCTAGCTGAGGTTTATGATAATTACATCATATGATATAATAGAACATAATAAGGTAACGTAACATAACATAATGTAATATAGTATAGTATATTATAGTATAGAATAATACAATACAATGTAATATAATACAATACAACATAGTATAGTATAGTATAACAACATAATATAATATAACATAACATAATATGATATGATATGACACAATATAATATATATTTACTCATTTCAGTTGTGTCTGACTCTTTGTTACTCCATTTGGGGTTTGCTTGGCAAAGATAATGTAATGGTTTGCCATTTTCTTCCCCAGCTCATTTTATAGATGAGGAACTGAAGCAAACAGAGTTAGGTGACTTGCCCAGGGCCACACAGCTAGTATCTGAGGCTGAATTTGAACTTAGAAAGATGAATCTTTCTGATTCCAGTTCTACCACTCTATCCACTATGCCACCTTGCTGCCCTATGATATAATATATATATATATATATAATAATTACCATTATTATTGTTGTTATTTTATAATGCTTTAAAGTTTGCAAAACATCATATTCTGTTATCTCATTTCAGCCTCAGAGTGATCCTGTAATTTGGGTGCTACAGATATTATTATCTGCATACACACACACACACACACACACACACACATATATCCATTTTTATATGAATCTCAGAGAGATAAAGTTACTTGCCTATGGTTCTATAGCTAGTAAATATCAGAGATGAACTAAAGTCATTCTAAGTCCAACATGCTATTCAATACATACTTATTATTTCTCCTATCAGAATGTAAATTCTTTGAGAGTAGGGATTGTTTGTTTCTTTATACATGTACTCCATTGCCTATCACAGTGCATAAAACAGAATAATTACTCAATAAGTTCTTATTGAATGATTGATTAATAATTTGCTCTGACATGACAGTGCTCAAGATGATTGATCGTCCTGGTAGACAATTTTAGTCTTTGTGACAGTGCATTTGCCTACTGGTTGAAATGGCTTGGGGCTTGGAATGTAACTGAAGGTAAAAATCAAGCCTGTTCAAATATTTCTCTTCAGAACTGATAGGGTCTAATTAAAGGGATATCAGAAGATGCTCACGGTTCTTATGGCTAGTATGGACAGTGTTTTACCATGTTCTTTCAAGGTAATGTCTTCAAGCAGCAAATGCAACCCTTTATAGGAGTAGTTTCTTCTCTTCTCAAGGGCTTAACTTGTGGGTGAAATGTGAATAGATCTATGGCATTGATAAGGGTAGCTTAGAGTAAGTGAAGAAAGTCCTTACTGTAATATCAATCTCTATTATTTTTTAGAAAGGTCTAAGTAGATAACGATAAGGATGAAAATCAAACATTGATCTTGTTGCATGCAACTTCTATCTTCTACCTCCAAAGTCCAGTGGAATTCCTTGTGATGTGTTATCATATCTCTAAGGAGCATTGTCAGAGTTGAGACTCTGGGGATGAAAGGGCAGTAGCATCCCCCAAAGTCAAGTGCTTTCTGCAGGTCTTTCACTAACAAAGGGACATTCTATTCTAGTATAGATCCACCTGAAGTGGATTCACATGTACCTCTTGATAATCTGTTAAGTGTTCTTGAAATTCTTTCTCAAATGGGCACTTTTCCAGTGGGGCAAATAGCTTGTGTTGGCATGATCACTAGGATGTGGTTGTGATTGGCATAGGTGAAAGGAATATCTTTCCTTCCTCCCATTCTCATTGATAAAACCATGCATTTTGGAAATCCTAAAATTTATTATTGCATCTATTCTTTTCAAGTCCCAAGAAGCTCTAGAAATGTTTATCATTATTGTTATTATGGCAGTTAGGTGGCACTGCAGATAAAAATGTGGGCTTGGAGTCGGGAAGATCTGAATTCAAATCTGGCCTCAGACATTTACTAGCTGTGTGACCCTAAGCAAGACACAACTTCTGTGCAATTCCTCAGTTTTCCTCATAGGTTCCTCATCTGTAAAATGGAGATAACATAAATGCCTACCTCCCAGTGTTGTTATGAGGATGAAGTGAGATGATATTTGTAAAGAGCACTTAGCACAGGGCCTGTCACAAAGTAGGTGCTTAATAAATGTTTATTCCCTTCACCTTTTCCCCAACAGGGTTGTTGTGAGGATAAAATGAAATAATATTTGTAAACACTTTGTAAACCTTAAAATGCCATGTAAATGCTAGTTATAAATTAGCAGACGTAGTATTTGTAGAAACTTAAATCTAATAGAAGAATCCCTACTAAGCATGCTTTAAAAATTAATAGATGACTGAAGGGTGGCATTTGTCTCATAGGATTTAGAGCTTGAATGTACATTAGAGAGTATTTAGCAAGAAACCCTCATTGTACAGATGCAAAAACTGAGTCCAAAAAAAGAGAAGTGGCTTGCCCAGGGTTATACAGTTATTAACAGAACCAGGATTTAAAACCTGGACACTCAGATTCCAAGTGTACCTCTCTTCCTCCTGCTTCTTTCTGACCCCAAGATCTAAGGAAAAACAACAACAACAACAACAACAACAAGAAAAACTAGATAAATACAAAGAAAGAAAAGGTCATGAGACACATGAGGTTCCTGCACTTTTGAGAGTGTGTCACATACATGGAGACAACAGCTACCATTGATGTAATGCTTTACAGTTTGCAAAACACTTTACAAATAGTATCTCTTTTGATCCTGGGAGGTAGGTACTATTATCACCTGGATTTGACAGATAAGGAAACTAAGGCAGATAGCGATCAAATTAATTGTTCAGGGTTACATAGCTAGGAAGTGTTGAGGCCTGATTTGAACTCAAATCTTCATGAATTGTTTAGGGTTCTATCCACTGTGCCACACCACCTAGTTGCCAATATCAATCAACAAGCATTAATTAAGTAATTATTATATGCCAGACACTGTGCTAAGAGTGTACGTCCAATGTTTGAAGTCTAGGACTGTTAGTGAACATTCAGGTTGAAGAAGTTTTTGAGTCATTGTAGAGTAAATCATATTGGAGAGGAGAGTCAGAAGAGCTGCCTGGAGAGGAAAGTGAAAAACATGAAGCAATATTCCATAATAATGATAATTAATATTTATATAGCACTATAAAATCTGCAAAGTCCTTCATGTATGGTAACCAATTTGAGCCTCCCAGTAATACTGTAAGGTGGCTACTATTGGTTATGATTATTCCCATTTTACAGATGAGAGAATTGAGGCTCAGAGAGGTTAAGTGACTTGCCCAGTGTGACCTAGGTAGCAAGTGGTAAAATTGAGATTTGAACTCAGCTCTCCTGACTCCAAATTTTAGTAATCTTTCCATTGTATGAATTGAGGTCATACAGCTAGTGTCAGAGGCAGGATTTAAACTCAGGTCTTTCTGAATCCCAGTTTAGTGCCCTTTGAATGGCATATAGTGCCTCCTGCTCTTGCTTGAGTGGGTGGACTTCATGGCAGGTAATTTGGGATTTTAGGGGCATCTATTCATTATTCTTCATTGCTTCTCATGAGAAAAGACTTGATGGCCCCTTTAAATATATGTAATTGAAAAAGGAGTTAAGATAGAATAAATATTTTACTTGATGTCACCTTATTTTGGGTTAAATTGAGTGCTTTGTTGTTGAAGGTTTGTCAAATGACTTCAGATAGTGCCACATCACTCGATACAATCTGGTTTAAAGAAGACAGATTGTACCGGGAATAAAAGAAAGCTAATTAAAAATGGAGTTATCAAATAAAGATGGAATAGCAAGAGATTAGATGACAAACTTTAAATATTTTTTTACTGATCAAGTAGATATTAGGGACACGAGGTACATTTTCATTAGAAAGAGATGTGACTGTGACACAGTGGGCCACCATGGCAGCTGACCTAAAATATAAACAAAATGAGAAGGGGATTTGGACCAGTAAAACTGGTTACATTCTCCCTTACATAGTTAATGGTGTTGGAACACAAAGATCAAATTTCAAAATCAAATATTAATTTCTGTAGAAAAATAGAGAAAATTCTGGTAGGAATTGAAGTATAACACTTATGCTTTTGTATTTGTCAAATCTGGAAACCATTGCAATGTGTTAGGTAAACTTTTTTTTCAACTTAGAAAGCTTGGGGGGGGTAACAAAATCCATTGGACATTTAAAATTTTATTTTAAAAGTAATAACAGCAACAACAGATAGATGGCACCTATATAGTGCTTTTAGGTTTGGAAAGCAGTTGACATAGTCTCATATAAACTTCACAACAGCCTTGTGGTGTTGTGGAAAGAATACTAGGTTTATAGTCATGAAGTCAGGGTGAAAATTCTGCTCTGTCACTTTCTACTTGTGTGGCTTTGGACAAAGTATTCAATAAGTGGACAAGACAGTTTCCTCATGGGTAAAATGAAGGAATTACACCAGATGACCCTTAAGTTACATTTTGGTTTTGTTTACAATATTGTTCCTATACTATAGGTATTATTGTTCCCATTTTACAGATGAAGTTAAGCAACTGACCCAGGTCATACAGCCTCCACTTGAAGATGTCCAGTAAAGAGGAACTAACTAACTCTCAAGGTGGTCAAATCAAATGGGACCAGCTCTAATTACTAAGAATCCTTTTCCAGTGCTAATTCATTCTGTGGATAGAACACAGACCAAACTAATCGTGTTTCCACATGATAGCTCCTTAAACATTCTAAGACAACTATCATGCTTCTCCCTGAGCCTTCTCTTCTCTAATGCAAGTGTTCTTAGCACGAACCACCTATATAAAACATGATCTCAAATCTTCCCACTATCTTGGTTAATTTCCTCTAAACAATCCCCAGGCTTAGTATGCCCTTCCCAAAATGAGTCACTCAGAACTAAATGAAAAATTATGGAATTAGAGCTGGAAGTGACTTGAAAGGTTACCCTGTTCAGCTCCTGGGCATAGAGAGATTAAGTGACTTATGCAGAGTAGAGTTGGAATTTGAACTCAGGGCCTCCAACTCTAAAACTTATGTACCTTGCGGCTACTGTTTCTGTCTTTGTCTGGCAATTGAAGTATTTACACACCAAATCCCTTAGAAAAATTTAAGTTCCTATGAGATAGGCACCTTTGTTGGTCTTTGATTTGGTATTTGTATCCCCAATGCCAGCTATAGTTAGTTATTTGTATTAGGGGCCAGTTAGTTGATAGGGTAAAATGAAGCATTCACAAATCATTGGCTAATCAAGATAATGGAATTTACTTTGTCCTAGCTTAGGAAAGGTACGCAACAAGGATACAATGGCATTTAGTTTCTCTGGATATTTTATAAATGAGGAATCTGAAGACAGAAGAGGATGAATGATGTGCCCCTCATCTCCATATAGAAACCCACCTAGTCAACAGAGCTAAGTATCATTACTCCAGTGATCTTCAGGCATCCATCAAGTAGGAGGTACATCAAATCCATGTGGGTGAGACTTTATGCCCTTCCATTTTCTGACTGAGAAGTTGCCTAGAAAGGCAGGGAATAATCAGGTCCCAGGGACACCTTTATTGCATTTTAGGAAAAACTGATTACTGTTGCAGGGAAACAGAGGAGCCCTGGTGCTGTCACACTGCAAAATAAACTAGTGCTTAACAAATGCTTTTGAAAATACTGAAGTGAACACCTGAGGCATGATCTGACCAGGAAGGAAATTTGGGTTCAAATCCTTTCTCCATCATGTATTAACCATATGACCCTGGGAAAATCATTTGGCTTGAGCTTCAGTTTCTTCATGTGCACAGTGATAAGGTTGAGCTAGATAATCTCTAAGATCACTTCCATTTCTGAATCCTGTGGTCCTATAGTCTGCTCCTTCTTATTCTTCAGGGGCATTTTGAAGAGAAGTGACATAATTGACTGATTCTTGTCTTTTGGTTTCCCTTTGAAAGGTTTTTGGCAGCCTAAATTTGAACACTGTGGTCAGAGATAAGAGCTTATTACATGGGAGAGTGTTTTTACAGTTATGAGAAATTTCTTTCACAAGAATTAAAATAAATGTGCTCCAATTGATCTGCATGACCTTGGGTCAATAATTTACTCCCTTTTGTTCTCAGATTTCTCATCTGTAAAAGAATGGTATCAGAATAATTGATTACTAAAGTCCTTCCAATTTAAAATCTTAAGAGAATATATAACAAATAAGTAATGATGAGTACATTAGAAAAGTATAAAAAAAAGTGGGAGGAAGGAGGAAGTTTTTGAAAGTTTGAAGGAGGCAGATTTCAGCTTCATATAAGGAAAAAATTTTGTTTTTGTTATTGTTTGTTTATTTTTTGACAATGTGACATATACATAAGTGCAATGGGTTGCCTTGGGAGATTTAGAGTTATTTCTCACCAGGATTCTCTCCTTGATATAGTAGATAGACTAATGGACTTGTAGATATGAAGACCCAGGTTCAAATCTTGCCTTAGATAATCCTTGGTGATCTTGGGAAAGCTATTTAATTTGTCTTGGTCTCAGATCCTCATCTATAAAATAAGAGAGTTGGACTTGCTAGCCTCCTAGTTCTAAATCTGTGATCCTCTATGAGCTGGTGGTACAGTAGATAGAGTGTTGGGCCTGGAGTCAGGAAGAACTGAGTCCATATCCATCCTCAGACACTTAATGTGTGACCCTGGGCAAGTCACTTAACATTTGTTTGTCTCAGTTTCTTCAACTGTAAAATGGGAATAATAACAGCAGGGTTGTTGTGAGGATCAAATGAGACAGTATTTGTAAAAAGCACCTGGCACAGAGTAGGTGCTGCATAAATGCTTATTCCCTCCTTTCCTCTATTTGTGTTTCCTCTATTTCCTCTATGATTAGTGTTTCTCTGACCATTTATCAGTGACATTTTAGAGAGGATTTTGGTTTTTATATTAGATGAGGTCCATTCCAATCCCAAGATCCTACAAGTCTATAACATTACTACTGACCTCTCTTTCAGGCTTTATAGCTGTATTTCCAACTACCTATAGGACCTGCCTCCTCCTTGCTGAGAAGTAGAACAGGGTAGTTGGATAAGGCTGAGATTTGGAGACAATAAAATCTTGGTTCAATCACACCTCAGATACTTACTAGCTGTGTGACTCTGAAAATCATCCAACCTCTTTTTTTTTTCCTTTGCTTCCTCATTTATAAAATGAAGAGATTGTATTTGATGGCCTCCAAGGTCCCTTCCAGGTCTCAAATTATGATCCTTTGATCTCTCCCTGAATATGCCATTGGCACATACATCTCAACATGTTCAAAGCAAGTTTATTATTTTCTCCCTAAATATTCTCTTTCTTCTTTCACTATTTCTGCCAGTAGAAACTGACTGGTGAGTCACTTAGTCTCCCATATTTGAAACCTTTGTTATCTTTGATTCTTTCCTTCCCTCTCCCTCATCTTTCAAATTGAATCCATTCTCAAGTTCTGTCATTTCTTACCTTCATAACATTTCTTTGCCTATATCCCCTTCTCTCTATTCCCATAATTACTACCTCAGGACAGGTTCACATTACTACATGCCTGGACTATTGAGATGACCTCCTTAAGGTCTTCCCCCATTCTCTATCTTCATCCCACTGCCATAATCATTGTCTTTATGGATTGATCTGCTCAAGCCTCTCCTCTGCTCTAAAATCTTTAATGACTCTCTCTTGTCCAGTGAATAAAGTTTGAACATTTCTCTCTGGTATTCAAGTACCTTTTAAGGCCAGTATACAATCTAATTCAACAAGCATTTGCAACCTTACATTTTCAACTTTATTTCATAATGTTCTTTGATACATATTCTGTGTTCCAGTTCAACTGGATTAATATTTGCTTCTTAAACACGCCCAGTATATCCCAGGCTTCTTGTCTTTATTTGTGCTGTTTGCTATTCTTGGAATGCTTTTATCTATCCCTTATCACTGATTGAATAATTTGCCTTCCTTGAAATCCCTACTCAAATACCATATGCTCAAAGAAGCATTTCCCATTCCTTTCTATTGTAACTATTTCTCCTTCTTGGAGGTTACAGGATAATTGAGGAATAAGGCATTAGCACAAATAGATATAATGCACAATATTGTGGTACCAAAAGGGTCAAAGTAAACATTTTATATATATGCCAAGGGGAAAGATCATTGCTAGTGGTAGAATCAGGGGAGGTTTCATGGAGAGGGTAACATATGAGTTAAGCTTTAAAGCTAGAAGTTTAAAACATAAAAAAGGGGAAGGAAGATAGGCAGGATTGTATTAACGGGTGATAAAGTAGACCAGTAGAGATGAACTTTTGATCCACTCTTCTCTAGATTAGTTTCCACTTTCCAGATTTACAGGATGGTATAATAGTATTGATAATTCACAAATTGTGTCTAATCCTCAAACTTCTTATATTTATTTGACTTTGGAATATGCTACATACATACTTTTGCATTAAATTTAATTTTTTAGTTTTATTTTAATCCAACAATTTACATTAGTTGTCTAATATATTTGAGGCACTGCAAACTAATATAAAATCTAAGTTCTGAACTAGATGACAAGAAGAAACCAGCTCTGCAATTTAGCACTTGCAATGGATAGTTCCAAATATGGGTAAGATATGGATTGGGAGTTCAACTCTACCATTTTGTGACAATGACCAAGTCACATGACTACTTTTGGTTGCTATTTCTTCATCTATAAATATATAAATTTATTAGGATAGGTAATCTCTATTTCACCTTGCATACGAAGCAATTTATGATAAATTGCCAAAATAAATGTGGACAAAGAGGTCTACAGGAAGACTGTTCATTCATTCATGTACTTAACAAACATTTATGAAATAGCTATTGTGTAAAAGATGTTTTCTAGATTTTAGGGATACAAAGACAAAAAAAAGTACAAAAGTCCCTGCCTTTGAGGAAGCTACATTCAACTGGGAGGAAACAAGAGCTAGATAGATAAGTAAATGTAAAATATATAAAGAAAAAATTAAAAGTAAATTGAAGGAAAATGGTGGGGGATGCACCTGGGAGTTGGGCCTTGATGGGAATCCAGGATTCCAAGAAAGGGAGATAAGGAAGGAGAGAATTCTAGGCACTGGATCAATCTATGTAAAATCACAGAGGCGGGAGGCAGAGTATCATTTATGAGGAACAATAAATAAGTTTATTTAGCTATAACATGTGAGAGGGAGTAATCTAAAATGAGTCTGGAAAATATAGGTTGGTGCCATATGGTGAAGGGTTTAATTGTCTTTTCAATAATCAACAAAGGGGGTCTTTTAATTTTATCTTAGAGTCAACAGGGAGCCATTGATGCTTCCTGAGCAAAGAAGTGATATAGTGTGGAGTATGGATTGAAGATGGTAGAAACTGGAAGCAGGAAGATCAATTAAAATAGGATTTTAATAGTTCAGGTGAGAGAGATTGAGGGACTGAACCAGGGTCATTGTCAAAAGATTGGAGACGTGGGGAAGGATGCAAAAGTTTTTTTTTTTTTTTGTGGAGATAGAATAGATAAAAATAATCCAATAATAATCCTTACTGATTGGGTATGGGGGTAATAAAGGATGGGGAAAGAGTCAAAAAAGGACTCCAAAATTGTGAATTGAGGTTACTGGTGCATACTCAAACAGAAAATGTTAACTTGATTGTTCTTAGTTCAGCCAAATCTATAGGGGAAGAGTAATATGGAACCATGGAAGGAATGTGAGACTTCATTGGGAGACTCTGGTTCAAATCTTGGTCCTGATTCATCAAAACTATGGCAAGATGAAATGGTTCTGAGACTCAATTTTTTAATTTATAATATATAATGATAACATATAATACACTTATTCAAATAATAATAAATAACACTACCTTGCTTGCAACCTTATTGGGAAGAAATCACGTAAAAAAAACTTTTTATGATATTCACCAAGTGATTTTATTTATTTATCTAGATGAGAGGATTTGGGGTCACAATCAAATCTTGGCTTTGCTACTTGTACTCTTTAGAGGTTTGTCCCTTTCTAGGACTCAGTTTTCTCATTTGTAAGAGGAAAACAATGAACTAGATAACCCCTAAGGGTCACTAAGAAGTTCATTATTTTTTTTCCTGTTTTTCTTTTCCAAGAGCCATTCTGAGCTATTTAATTTATAGAGAAAGGCGAGGCTGAAGGAGCTATTCTTGTTTATATGGAGTTATGGTTTTATTGTCCTTTTTGCTCTGTATTGAAAACATAAATAAATTCTTTACATAATTTTCAGCCAGAGGCTTGAGTATAGTGTTTTTAAAAAGTAGATCTCTTCCCCTCTAAGATTTGTTTCCTTTTGCCTTTGGGAATAGAAAGGCTTTTGGGTTCTTTTCATCATAAGAGTAATAACTTTTCAAAGAAGAATGGATTGAGATGTTACTGAGTAGGGACAGCTGACAAAAATCAGAGGGGATCCAAGTGGGATGCTGATTCCTACTTTCCCCCAATCAAGAAGCTACCCACCACCACTAAACTCTATTCTTTCAGAGGTCTCAAGGAAAGGCAACTAGTCTGGTGCATGTGTGGACAATAGCCCCATGGACTGGCACTTGTAGACAATTAATGCCAACCTTATTAGGTTCTCAGCAAGGTAGACCAAACTATGGAGGAACTTACGACTTGAATTCCAGGATCTTGAATGTGGCCAGAGTGGCTCTAAGTGCTCAGTTGTATTGCCAGGGTATCATATACACCATCATGGGGAAAATGGAGATCATGATCCTTGCTATGTGTGTCATAGAAAAGTTCATGGGGATCATATTGATGGAATTCATGGCTAAGTCCTTATAGCATTTCTGTATCATGATCTGGTTTTTCTCCTCCATGCTTGATTTTGTCACTTGTTTGTCCAAGAAACTCAAAGGAATTAACCTAACATTTTTGGTTGTTTTGGCAGTGAAGCTGAGACTATACAAGTGCTGAAGTCACCATTGCTTTCAGTGATGAGGAACACTGACCACTTTTCTGTGAGGTTAGTTCCCAATCCCTAAAAAGCACTTATGTTGTCTCAGATTCACTGCCAAAATAGTCAAAAATGTTAGGTTAGTTTATTTATCAATAAAGGGCTAGTAAGATTCAAAAAGACCTACATTCAACTCTCTCTCTCTCTCTCTCTCTCTCTTTGTCCTTCTCTCTCTCTCAGTCTCTCACACACACAAATACTATGC
The DNA here is from genome assembly GCF_900497805.2 of Vombatus ursinus. Classification (NCBI taxonomy): domain Eukaryota; kingdom Metazoa; phylum Chordata; class Mammalia; order Diprotodontia; family Vombatidae; genus Vombatus; species Vombatus ursinus. The sequence continues at coordinate 11,433,614 of NW_020951957.1, read as the reverse complement.
AACCATGTACAAGTCACTTATCCTCTCAGCAACTCTAAATAATACCTTAATATTTTAAGTTATAAAAAGAATTGGAGAGTTGCTGGTCTGTATCCATGGAGAGTCACCATTCTGGGAGTTCCTCTAGTGATGAAATCACATATCTGGAACCCCTCTCCTCACAACACATACACATATCACCTCCATTGACAGTGCACTATCATTAACTCTTTTTTCTGCTGTTTGCGCTCATCAGGGAAACCTGGACTCAAATGCTATGGAAATATTAGGAAGTCACATTCTTAGTAAAACACAAGAATTGGCACTATTAACAACACAAGAAAGGTGATTTTCAGGTTTTGATGAAGATATTTCTTTGAGTGTAGTGTGAGAAAACAGTTATGAAAAAATAATTATCCTGTCACTTCCTCTTTAAGCTCTGACAGTGAACTAAGAAGACTTGAATGCTTCTATATCTAGGGAAATTGACAACAAGCTGAAGCATGCATTCATTTTCACACAATCCAATTGATGGTCAGAAGGGAATTAAAAAAGCTCTAGTTATTTTCACTAAAATAATTTTAGATATTTTGTCTCTCCCCTTATTTCTCTCTTCCTTTCCCTCTCTCCATCTTTCTCTGTGTCTGTCTTTTTCTCTGTTTCTCTCTCTCTACTTCTATCTCTCTTTCTCTTTCTCTGTCTCTCTGGAAAAAATCAGTGATTAGATGTCCAATTGAATGAATTGAACTTACCCAGGAAAGAGTATTCTAGCTCATGTTTTCCTATTCTGCCAAACATGACAGTTAATATAATACAATAGTTCAATCAATCAATCAACAAATATTTACTAAACAACTACTATTTGCCAGGCACTGTTAGGTGCTAGGACATGTGCAAAGAATGAAATAATCTATACTCACAATGAGCCTACATTCTAATGTAGAAGACAATAAATACATGTGCATGTATATGCAGCATAAAATAAATAAATAATAATAAACTGTGGTTCAATACATAGTTGTTGTTTGTTCTTCCTCATCAAAGAGGAGCTTGACATTGGGAAGATGATGCCATGACTTGCAATTGAATCAGATTTAAGTGATACAAAGTCACCAGCCTCACTGTGTCCTCCAGACCCATTGAGATCTAATGACAAGATATAGATCAGGACAACTGGAGATGGCCCTGGATGCTGTGGGAGACCTTGGCCTTTTTAAGCTGAGGTCTTTCCCAGGTCTCAGTTTGCTTGAGGCAATGCCCATTCACTGATTAAGGCTAGGAAATAAGAAATGAGGCAAAGAATGGTCTCTTTTACCTAGTGAAAAAAATCTATCTGGGAGGGAAGACCCTCAGGGTTTCTTGACAAAACAAACAATTGCTATTTACATTCACTGTGAGCCATCAGAGTCCAAACAATAACGAAAAGAGGTTTGGACTGGGACTTACCGTTGGCCAATAAATGAGAGCCAGCTCAATACATAGTAGTTTGGGAGGGAAGGCATTATCAGTTGGGGAAAGAGGTTTCTGAAAGTCAGTCAATCATAGTCAACACACTGTGACAACATATATACTAAGCCATGCGCTGTGCTAAGCATTGTGGATAAAAAGAAAGGCAAAGGACAGTTAACAATCTTCAAGAGGTTCAAATTATAATTGGGGAGACAACATGTAGATTATGTATACACAAGATGCATAGGTAGTAAATAACAGTAATCTCAGAGGGAAGGCCCTAGTAATGGGGGTGGGGGGAAGGAAATGCCTCCTGTAGAAAGTGTTATTTGAATTAAGTTTTGAAGGAAGCTGGGAGGCTGAGGTGAGGAGAGCTTTCTTGGAATAGGAAATAACTGGTGAAAAAGGCATGAGGTTGAGGTATAGAGTGTTGTATATGAGGAACTGAGGGAAAGCCAGGGTCAGCGGTTTATAAAGTACATGGAATAGAGTAAGGTATAAGTAAATTGGAAGGGTAGAAAGGGGTTAAGTTGTGAAAGGCTTTAAATTTCAAAGAGAGAATTTTATATTTAATTCTGGAGATAAAAGGGAGGCAGGAGAGTTTATTTATTGAGTAGCAGGGTGACAAGGTCACACCTGCTCTTTGGGAAGATCATTTTGGCAGCTGAGTGGAGGATAGATTGGAGTGGAGAGAGGTGGGTGGCAGGAATATTAATTAGGAAGTTCTTTCAATTATCTAGGGGAGAGTTGAAGGCTTGAACTAAGGTGGTAGTTGGATGAGTGGAGAAAAGGAATCTTGTTAAAGGAATGGAATGTTGGGAAAGAGAGGGATGTTGTGAAAATAGAGATCACAGCCACATGAGTCCCAGGACTGAGTGGTTCTGTGGTCTTGATAAAGGTTTTTGGACCCAATATAAATTTTAAAGTCTGGGCCCCAATGGGGGGGGGGGCAAATGGATGACAGGTTTTAACATGAAAAGCCAAATGGCTTTTTCTGGTTGATTCTGTGACATATTCTTCTTCCTCCTCACTCCCCTCCTCACAACCAACATGCTCCATCCACTACCTTTGCTTCTGAGGTTCATTAAGAACTTAGTGCTGTCAAACCTTTCTAGAAAGCACAGAGATAATTTATAGCTTAAAAGAAGAATGATCTTATATGCAAATCTGGGGGATGATAGGGTATCAAAATAAGAATAGAGCTAATCATCTTCCTTTGAAGAGGACTTCAATTTAAGTAAGCCAGTTGGTAATTTATTGTCATGAGGTGTCAGAGTGCTACATGGTCTTCATAGGATCATAGATTTAGAGCTTGAAGGGATCTCAGAGGTCCTCAAGTTCAACTCTCTTATTTTACAGATGAGGAAACAGTCATAGAAAGCTTCGGTGATTTGCCCAGGGTCTTATAATAATCTGAGGCAATAATAATAGGATATTAACAGACATTACTATGGTGTTTGAAAGTTTTTAGAATGCTTTTCATATATTATCTCATTTGAGCCTCTTAAAAACACTATAGAGCACTGGCCCTGGAGTCAAGAGGACATGACTTCAAATTCAACCTCAGATACTTACTAGGTGTGTAACCCTGGGCAAGTCACTTCACCTCAGTTGCCTCAAAAAACAAACAAACAAACAAAAACAAACACTAGGAAAAAGGTATCATAGGTATTATTATCCCCATTTTACAGATGACAAAACTGAGGTTCAGCTAATCTAAGTGACTTGTCCATTGTTACAAAATTAGTAACTATAAGATAAAGACTTTGAACCAAGACCTTCCTGTGATTTCAGATCCAGTAGGTGTTCACTATGTATTATAGTCTCCTCGTTTCAAATTCTCTCTCCTGTTACCCTATAGCGACAAGGGTAGTAAAAAAATCTTCCATTTACAAGAGAAATCTGTGCACTTTCTCTTCTTTGATATTGCAACTATCATTGCATTTTATGCCCTATGTTTTGAGACATTCTCTTGCAAGTCTCCAAGTCTGGCTAGAAGAGAAAACAGAAGAAAAATTAGTCAATAGTAAATGCTTTTCTCATAATGTTGAATATGTTAGAACTAGAGATGTGTTAATTTGGAAAAAAAAACTTGGAAAAAATATATATATATACACACACATACACACCTTGGGCATCTAGGCAGGGCAGTGAATAGAATGCAGGACATGGAACTAAGAAGACATGAATTCAAGTCCCTGAGTTCTATGATTCTAATCATAGAAATGACAACCTATGAACCTAGGACATAAAGTAAGGGGAAGGGAAGAAAAGGGACATATACCAAAGCAGTGGGTTAAATGGGAAGGGGAAATACATATGGTGTTAGAGGATTTGAGCTCAGATCCTAGATATACTGCAAGTGAAATCCTGGACAAGTTATTCAATTTCCCTGGCTCTCAGTTTCCTCATTTGTATTTTATTTTATTTTTTCCCCAATCACATGTCAAGACAATTTTTAGCATTCATTTTTATAAAATTTTGGGTTCCAAATTTTTCTCCCTCCCTCCCCACCCCTCTTCTAAAAATGGTAGGCAATTTGATATCAGTTATACATGTGCTATCATGTAAAATAATATTTCCATATTAGTCATAGTTGTGAAAGAAGAAACAGATCAAAAGAAAAAAAGTATGAAAAAGAAAAAAGTGAGTGGAAAAAAATATGCTTCAATCTGCATTCAGAATCCATAGCATTTTTCTTCATGAGTCCTTTGTACTTGTCTTGAATTACTGTGTTGCTGAGAAGAGATGAATCATTCATAGTTGATCATCACACAATGTTGCTGATATTGTGTACAATGTTTTCCTGGTTCTGCTCATTTCACTTCGTATCCATTAGTACAAACCTTTCCTCTTCATCATTTCCTATTGCACAATAAAATTCCATTACATTTATATGCCACAACTTGTTCATCCATCCCTCAATTGATGGACATACCCTCAATTTTCAATATTTTGCCATTACAAAAAGGGCTGCTATAAGCAGCCTGCTTTGCAGATGTAGGTCCTTTCCCCCTTTTTATGATCTCTTGAGATACAGACCTAGTAGTGGTATTACTGGATCAAATTGTATGCAGAGTTTGATTGTCCTTTGGGCATAGTTCCAAAATGCTCTCAAGAATGGTTGGATCAATTCACAATTCCACCAACAATGCATTAGAATTCCAATTTCCCCACATCCTCTCAAACATTTGTGATTTTCCCTTTCTGTGATATTACCAATCTGATAGGTGTGAAGTGGTACCTCAGAATTGTTTTAATTTGCATTTCTCCAGTCAAAAGTGATTTAGAGCACTTCTTTATATGCCTATAGATAGCTTGGATTTCTCCATCTGAAAACTATCTGTTAATATTTTTTATCAATTGGAGAATGGCTTGTATTCTTATAAATTTGACTCAGTTCTCTATACTTTAGAAATGAGATCTTCATCAGAGACACTTGTATAAAGATTATTTCCCAGTCTTCTGCTTTCCTTCTAATCTTAGTTGAATTGGTTTTGTTTGTACAAAAGCTTTTAATTTTAATATAATCATAATTATCCATTTTACATTTTGTAATGCTATCTCTTGTTTGGTCATGAATTCTTTCCTTCCCTATAGATCTGACAAGTAGACTGTTCCCTGCTCTTCTAATTTGCTTATGATGTTACCCTTTATGTTTAAATCATGCACCCATTTTTACCTTATCTTGGTATATTGTATGAGATGTTGGTCTATGCCAGTTTGTGTCCTATTGTTTTCTAGTTTTCCCAGCAATTTTTGTCAAATAGTGAGTTCTTATCCCAGAGGTTGAGGTCTTTGGGTTTATCAAACACTAGGTTTCTATGGTCATTGTGTCTTGTATACCTAATCTATTCCACTGATCCACCAACCTATTTCTTAGACAGTACTAGATAGTTTTGATAGTTACTGTTTTATAATATAATTTGAGATCTGGTATTGCTAGACTACCTTTTTAATTTTTTTCCATTAATTCCCTTGATATTTTTGACCTTTTGTTCTTCCAGATGAATTTTGTGGTTATTTTCTTCTAGCTCTATAAAATAATTTTTGGTAGTTTGATTGGTATGACACTGAATAAGTAAATTAGTTTAGTCAGAATTATCATTTTTATTATTTTGACTCAGCCCACCCATGAACAACTGATATTTTCCCAATTGTTTAGATCTGACTTTATTTGTGTGAAAAGTGTTTTTAATTATATTCATATAATTCTTGGGTTTGTCTTGGCAGATAGACTCTCAAGTATTTTATATTGTTTACAGTTATTTCAAATGGAATTTCTTTTTCTATCTCTTGCTGCTGGACTTTGTTGGTCAAGTAAAGAAATGCTGATGATTTATGTGGGTTTATCTTATATCATACAACTTTGCTAAAGTTGTTAACTATTTCAAATAATTTTTAGTTGATTCTCTAGGATTCTCTAAGTATACCATCATATTATCTGCAAATAGTGATAGTTTTATTTCCTCATTGCTTATTCTAATTCTTTCAATTTTTTTCTTATTGCTCTAGCTAACATTTCTTGTACTATATTGGTTAATAGTGATGATAATGGGCATCCTTGCTTCACCACTGATCTTACTGGGAAGGTTTCTAGGTTATCACCATTACAGATAATGCTTGCTGATGGTTTTAGGTAGGTATTGCTTATCATTTTAAGTAAATCTCCCTTTATTTCTATGCTCTCTAGTGTTTTTGATAGGAATGGGTGCTGTATTGTATCAAAAGCTTTTTCATCATCTATTGAGATAATCATCTGATTTCTGTTGGTTTTGTTATTGATATGGTAAATTATGTTGATAATTTTCCTAATATTGAACCAACCCTGCATTTCTGGCATAAATCCCACCTGGTCATAGTGTATAATCCTTGTGATATATTGCTATAATAACCTTGCTAGTATTTTGTTCAAAATTTTTGTATCGACATTCATTAGGGAAATTGGATTATAATTTTCTTTCTATGTTTTGGCTCTTCCTGGTTTAGGTTAAAGCACCATATTTGTGTCATAAAAGGAGTTTGGTAGGACTCCTTCTTCACTTATTTTTACCAAACAGTTTATATTGTATGGGAATTAATTGTTTTTTAAACATTTGGAAGGATTCACTTGTGAACCCATCTGGCCCTGGGGATTTTTTCCGTATGGGGTTCATTAATGGCTCTTTCAATTTCTTTTTAAAGATAGAGTTATTTAGATATTCTGTTTCCTTATCAGTTAATGTGGATAGTTTCTATTTTGGTAAATATTCATTGATTTCACTTGGATTGCTAGATTTATTGACATATGATTGAGCAAAAAAATTATGATTACTCTAATTTCTTCTGGTTTTCTTCTTCTTTTTTTTAAAAATCAAATTAACTGATGGCTTATCTATGTTATTGTTGTGTTTTTTTCTCCCACAAAACCAGCTCCTAGATTTATTAGCTCAATAGTGTTTTTTTTTCCTTTCAATCTTATTAATCTTACCTTTGATTTTCAGGATTTCCAATTTGGTGCTCAATTAGGGATTTTTAATTTGTTCTTTTTCTAGTTTTTTAGTTGCATATCCAGTTCATTGATCTCTTCTTTTTCTATTTTGTTGATGTAAGAATTTAGAGAAATATACTTTCCCCTAAAAGTACTGCTTTGGCTGTGTCACATAAATTCTGGTATGTTGTCTCATCATTGTCATTCTCTTTAATGAAATTGTTGACTGTTTCTATGATTTGTTCTTTGACCCACTTATTCTTTAGGGTTAGATTATTTAGTTTCCAATTATTTTTTAATCTGTCTTTCCACTGCCCTTTTTTGAATGTAATTTTTATTTCATTATGATCCAAAAAGATTAAATTTAATATTTCTGCTTTTCTACATTTGATTTTGAGCTTTTTATGTCCTAATATATGGTCATTTTTTGTGTAGATGCCATGTGCTACTGAGGAAAAGGTATATTCCTTTCTGTTCTTTCTTGTTTATTTTTTGATTGGATATTTCAAGTTCTGAGAGGGGACAGTTGAGGTCCCCCACTACTGTAGTTTTGCTATTTCTTCCTGTAACTTACTTAACTTCTCCTTTAAGAATCTGGGTGCTATACCACTTTGTGCATACATGCTCAGTATTGATATTGCTTCAAATGGTCTATGGTGTCTTTTAGCAAGACATAGTTTTCTCCTTATCTGTTTTAATTAGGTCTATTTTTCCTTTTACTTTTTCTGAGATCAAGATTGCTACCCCTGCTTTTTTTTTTTTACTTCAGCTGAAGCATAATCTATTCTGCTGCATCCCCTTACCTTTACTCTCTCTCTCTGTCTCTCTTTCTGTCTCTATCTCTGTCTCTCTCTCTCTGTATGTCTGTCTGTCTCTCTCTGTTTTTCAAGTGTGTTTCTTGTAAACAACACATTGTAGGATTCTGGTTTTTGATCCACTCTGCTATCTGCTTCTGTTTTATGGGAGAGTTCAACCCATTCACATTCACAGTTATGATTACTAACTGTATATTTCCCTCCATCCTATTTTTCCTCTTGTTTGTCCTCTTTTTTCACACTTTCCCTCCTCACCAGTGTTTTGCTTCTGTCTACCACCTCCCCTGATCTGCCCTCCCTTCTGTCAGTCCCCCCTCACCTTTACTTAATATTCTCCACTCCTACTTCCCTGTCAGGTAAGATAGATTTGTATATTCAACTGATTGTGTATATTATCCCCTCTTGGAGCCAATACTGATAAGAATAAGGTTAAAGTGATGCCCATTGCCCGCCCTCATATCTTCCCCTCCACTGTAAGAGGTCTTTCATGCCCTTTAATGTGAAGTAATTACCCCATTCTGTATCTCCTTTCCTTTTGTACCCAGTGTATTCCTCTTTCTCATTCCTTAATTATTTTTTATGGCATTCCCTCAAATTCACCTTATATCTTTACCCTCTGTCTATATATATATTCCTTCTAGATGTGCTATTAGTGATACTATTTTTAAAAATTACAGGTATTATCTTCCCATATAGGGATGTAAACAGTTTAGCTCTATTGAATAACATGTTTTCTTTTCCCTTTTTACCCATTTATGCTTCTCTTGGGGCTTGATATTGGAGATCAAATTTTTAGTTTAATTCTGATCTTCTTATGAAAGCTTGAAATCTTTCTATTTCATCAAATGACCAATTTTTTCCCTTGATGTATTATGCTTAATTTTGCTGGGTAAGGGATTCTTGGTTGCTAGGTTAGTCCTAGCTCCTTTGCCTTCTGGAATATCATGTTCAGTGACTTCTGATCTTTTAATGCTGCAGCTGCTAAGTCCTGTGTAATCCTGATTGTGGCTCCCTGATATTTGAATTGCTTCTTTCTGGCCTGTTGCAGTATTTTTTCCTTAACCTCATAGTTCTGAAACTTGGCTATAATATTTCTTGGAGTTTTTATTTTGGGATCTCTTTCCTGAAGTGATCAGTGGATTCTGATTCTTTCAATGTCTATTTTGCCCTCTGGTTCCAGGATATCAGGGCAATTTTCTTTAATAATTTCTTGAAGGATGTTGTCCAGGTCCTCATTTTGATTATGGTTTTCAGGTAGCCTGATGGTTATGAGATTGTTTCATCTGGATTTATTTTCCAGGTCAGTTGTTTTTCCCATGAGGTATTTTACATTTTCTTCTATTTTTTTCATTCTTTTGAATTTGTTTGGTTGATTCTTGATGTCTCATTGGGTTTTTATCTTTCACTTGTTCAATTCTAACTTTTCAGGAGTTGTTTTCCTCAATTAGCTTTTGTAATTTCTTCTCTATTTGGCCAATTGTATTTTTTAACGAGTTGTTTTCTTCAGTAGATTTTTGAATCTCCTTTTCCATTTGGCCAATCCTTTTTTTAAGCAATCATTTTCTTTTTACAAGCTATGGATTATTTTTTCCCATAATTCTTTTACATCACTCTCATTTCTTTTCCCATTTTTTCTTCTACCTCTTTCATATGGTTTTTAAACTCCTTTTTGAGCTCTTCCATAAGTTCTTTCTGGGCTTGAGAGCACTTCCCATTTTTCTTTGGGCTTTTGCTCATAGGCATTTTGACATTGTTGTCCTCTTCTGAGTTTGTGTCTTGATCTTCCTTGTCACCATAATATCTTTCTATGGTCCAATTCTTGTTTTTTTGTTTATTTGTTTTTTGCTCATCTTTTTTTTTTTTTGGCCTTTTTCCTTTCTTTTAAAGTAGAAGGTGTGCCAGTTGCGCCGTGCACTCTCCTCCTATAAGGAGCAGGCTGCCAGAGTCATACTTATCAGTCTTCGGTGCCCACCCGGATAAACACAGAGACGAGCGGATCAGGAGGTGCAAACACTCGAGCTTAGGGAAAGTACGTGACCCAGGAAGTCAGGAAGGAGATGTCTGGGGTTAACGTTGCACCTGGGGAGAGGACTAGACAAAGGGAACTCGTTCTTTGCCATCCCACTCCCACGTGGCACAGCTCCCTGCCACAGGAGCACGTGCTCTGGCTACTTCCTTGTATCCTGTTCCTTCCCCAGCTTATCACAGCTCCACATAGCACTGCCCACTGCCTCGGGAGCGTGAGCTCCGGTTACTTCTCTGTATCCAGTTCCCATCCCAGTTCACCACAACTCCGCCTAGCACAGCCCCTGCCTTGGGAGCGTGAGCTCCGGTTACTTCCTAATACCCAGTTCCCGCCCCATGTTGCCACAACCCCGAATGTGGCAGTAGCCAGCATCAGACAATCCCTCACAAGAAGGGACACTGTCTAAGGCTTTTTGTGACAATGACTACAAGCCCTGGCTATTTACGTGGGGCTGCACTGATCTTGCAATGGGGACCCTCCTGTCTGGTGATATGATTATAGGGTGGGGTTGGGGGTGCTGCCTGGTGCTGCTGGAGGCTGTAGTGGTCTGACAGCTTACCTGATGCTAAGCCAGGTCTTAGTGGTGGCATCTGGCAGTGTGCTGAGGCCAGTGGGGTGTTTATGCATTTCCCTGGGGCTACCCTGAAGCACATGGTGGTCTGATTGCTGGCTGCCTGTTTGCCCAGGGCTATGCTGAAGCTCATGGAGGTCTAGCAACTGCAGGTTGCCTGTTTGCCTGGGGCTAAGCTGAAGCTCCTGGTGGTTCTTAGATCTGGAGTCTGCCCATTCCCCTGGATGTGCTGAGGCTCATGGTGGGGGGGAAGGGTCTGGTGTTGGTGTTTGCCTGCTCCACTGCACTGGGGCTCAGGATCTCCCACTGGTTTGCTGAAGTGGGTCTTGCTATTGGTTTGCTTGGATGCTTCCTGTCCTGGACTGAGCTCCCTTTTTATCTGAGTGAGGCAGACCTTTCCTGCTGATCTTCCAAGTTTTTTGGACTCAAAGATTGTTTCACCCTGTCTTTTTGCTGGTTCCGCTATTCTAGGATTTGTTTTGAAGTGCTATTTTATGCTTGTTTGGAGGTGAATATAGGAGACTTGTGGAGATTTACTGCTCACTCTGTCATCTTGGCTCCTGGAAGTCCTCCTTACTTTGAAACACATTGAAGATTACTGAAAATCAAGTGTACTAGCAGAAAAAAAAATTAACGTGCCTTTCTACTTTCAGTCCCCCATTTTTGTGTGAGTCCATCTATGTGTGGGTAAGACGGTATGGTATAGTGTAAATAGTACTGGCTAAGGAGTCAATTTTATTTCCTATAAAACTAGCACAACACTACCTTTCTTACCTATATCAAAGGGATGCTATTCTTTGATCCCATGGGAAAGCTTTTGGGAAATCCTTAACATTATATAAATGTAATATAGAGAGGGGTAGAAGTGTGAATAAAAATAAGGGCCCAAGTTTGTAAGTAAGGTGGGAGCCAATACATTAGAAGATCAGACCTTCATCACCTCAGCCTGGATTATTGCAATTGGCTCCTATTTGATCTCTCTCTACCTCAGGACTCTCCCCTCTCCAATACATCATCTATCTACATAGCTGCTGAAGTGATTATCTTGAAGAGCAGATTTGGACATGTAACTTTTTATTTAATAAGCTCTAGTAGCTCTTTATTACTGCTAGGATCAAATATAAACTTCTTTGTCTGGCATCTGAAGGTCTCTTGCAACCTATTCCGTTCCTATCTTTCCTTACATGTATTGTTTTCTCTTCTTTCCCATTTTTTCTTACATATTTTTTTCCCTTACAAATACTCTCCAATTCAGCTGTACAGGACTACTTGTTGTTCCTTACTTAGGACATTCTCTTTGTTGTTTCTGTACCTTTCTACTCACCATCCCACATACCTCAATAACATTTACCAAGCTGCAATTTTTTTTTTATCTGCAGAATGAAGGTATTACACTAAATGACCTCTGAAGTCTCTTCTTTTCTACTTCTAAATCAATAATATTTTTGGTCTATATATAATTCTGTACACATTATCTTCCTCATTAGAAAGTAAGCTTCTATTCTATTCTATTCTTCTGCAACTATTTAATGTTTTTGTCGCTGTATCCTTAGTGTTTAGAACAATGTCTGGGACATAGTAGGTGCTTAATAAATGCTCTTTGCTGATTGACTTAGGGCCCAGTAGACTTTGAGGGAGTTAAAAGACTTTTGAAAACTGTTAAGTACCCCAGTGAAGATATTTCAGTGCTCTCTTGAGGTAACAAGCAGAGTGAGGCCATACAAGTGGATACCACTCATGCAGGTGCAGGGTGCTATAAGAATTGTTTATAAGAATGCTGAATCGAGGGATCTCAAAACACATGTTCACTGACTTCAAAGGATCCTCAGAAAAGTGGTAGCAGCTCTGTTAAAGAATGAGGAAACCTCAATTAGTTTGCCTGTCAGCTTCCAGGACCTTTGTAACAGACTGCCATGCTCAGGGTGAAATATCAGGAGATTTTGTTCCTTAAGATGCTATGCATTTCAGAGTGTAAGGCCCTAGCCAGGGCTATCATGGAAACCACTCTTTGAACTCTCTAAAAGAAATATAACATTGGTCTATGACTGTGATAGAATACTACTGTGATATTTAGAAAAACATGGAAAGACTTGCATGAAATAATGAAGAACAAAAGAAGCAGAACCAAGAAAATAGCAATATTATTTTAGGAATGACTTTCAGTGAATAAGTCATTATGACTATTATAAATATACAAATTAACTACAAAGGACATATGAAGAAAGATGCCATCCTCATCCAGAGAAAGAACTGATAAATAGATGTATGTAGGACAGCACTTACGACCAAGGTCATAACCCGCAGTTTAAGAAGTGCTGAAGGGGCCACAAGTGAAAAACGTTTAAGAAGTACAGATGTAGAGAATATACCTATTTGTGTCTAACGTTAGCCATCTCTAGGTGGGAGGGGGAAGGAAAAAATTATATGATAACTTTATTATATATTTAAAAGGAATAACAAGTTGTACATAATAGATTTGCAGTTTCATGTGCAATCATCTTTTTATTATACTATGTTATGGAAATGCTTGTTTTATTTCATTGGACTTTAGGGTAACAAAGGACCTTAGGGATTAACTTATTTAACCATCTCATTTTTACAACTGAAGGAATAGGGGACATAAAAGTGTAATTCGTACAAGTTGACATAGTTATTAACTGGTGGAGCCAAGACAAGCCCTTGTCTCTCAGTTCCCAGTCTGCTTCTCAAATCCCTGAATATGCCAACACACAGATTAATCATTTCATGGAGTTAGTAAAAAATAGGATTTCATAAAATCATAAAATCTTTGAATTGGATAGTTCAACATGTACCTAAGGTATCTAAGAATCACCTGTACAACATTCCTAACAAGTGAAAACATCTGGTGGTAGGGAGAGGTACTTCTCTAGACAGACAATTTCAATTATTGATTGCAATGACTTGTACAGTGAGTAGAGGGAAGGCCATGGAGTCAGGAAGATCTGAGTTTAAATTTTGCCTCAGACACTTACTAGCTGAATAACTTTGAACAAGTCACTCAGTCTCCCTGTGCCTCATTTTCCTCACATGTAAAATGAAGGGGTTGGACTTGGATGCCACCAAGTTCCCTTCTTTCTCTAACCCTATAATCCTATCCTCCTAGAAGCATGATGATGAAGTTTTCTTTACGTAATCCTAAATTTGCCTCTCTGCAGATTGCACCCATTGCTTCTAGTTCTTCCTTCACACTCTTTCAAATAACAATTTCCTCTCAAATATTTGAAGATAGCTACCATGTATCCCTCAGTTTTTTCCCTTTCCAAGCTAAAACATCCCCAGGACTTTCAACCTATGTTTATACAATATGATTTTAAGGCTTTTTATCATTTTCATTAGTAAGGTGATAATTACAAGTTGGCTGTTTGAAAGGGAATATGGGATATAGAAGTGTCCACCCCTTGCCTATTTAGGTTTTGTGAATTTGGAAATGTTCCCCAATTGATTAGGGATTTAGGGCACAGCTTTCTAACCTTGATATAAGACAAGTTCATCTTGGTTCAATACTGCAGATTCTGAGAAAAAATGGTTAAGGTTCTCTGTTGACTTAGTAGGGGTCAGATGATCTACCTTCCATTTTTTTTTCTTCCTTACAGAACCTCTAATGTAGATAGGCTTTGTATCACTTCCAAGAAGGTATAATCCGCTGTGACTAAACAACAGGAAATAGGATAGGGAGGAGCAGTCAAGACTTCTGGGAATTTTTCCCTTGCTTCCCTTGTTACTCATTAACCAGTTTGCTTCAGGGATAGAAGTAGATTTTTCTTCCTTACCAACTGGCAACAAGAGAGCTGGTTGCATTGTGATCAGCATGAGATCTATCTTTGCTTTAATACTTCTTTTTGTGTACCTGATCCCAAGGAAATAGAAACCTTTTTTTCCCCTACTTTATTTCAGGCTTTGGAACTTTTGAGCCTTTTCCTTTCTGGGAAAAAGGTGCTGCCATGTTGCCCTGTTGACACTCAGTTTGAAGTCCATTACAACTCCCAGATTTATTGTCTAGACATACTTCCCCCACCTACTTGAAGGCAGGTTTGTAACTGTGTTACACAGTGGTCAGGGGAAGGGGATGTAGGAGATGCAAGAGTTCCTGAAAGACTTCCCCTGCCCCTAGAGACATTTAATGTGCAACCTGAAGAGTAGGAAAATATGTCATTATATGGAAATTGATCATTCATTTGGCAGGAAATCAATATTGCCTATCATTTTCTTAAAAATGGATGGGAATTTTAAGTTTTTAATTTTCAAATTTTTAATAAATGTCTTACATTAACATATGTCTTTACTCTCAGGAGCTCAAGATGCTATACAAATATTAGTGGTGAAATAAATGTTAATACATACCTTCCTTGGGAACTAGGTAAAACTGCAATCATTCATTTACATTTTTAATCAGGCCAAAAAAATCCTAAACACTCAGACATTAAAATCCTACTTGTATTATTTGATTGTAGAAATGACTGCAGATTAGTTATTAATGGAGTTATCAATAAGAGAGAGAATGGATGTAGAATGAAAAACAAACAAAAAGTAGGCAAGGAAGGATAAAGAATAAAATTATGCCTTTTCTGATATGTCAGGTTGCTTCCTTCTTAACCCTTTGTGGCTATTTTTAGAAATAGAGGAGTCTAATGGTTGGACTTTTCTTCCCCATTCTGTACTGGTTTTCTTTAATCACGCCAACCTTTGTTCCAAAAAAGGAGGAAAAAATAATAATTCCCTCCCCTCCCCTCCCCTCCCTTCCCTTCCCTTCTCCCAAGTTCAACAGCAAGGAGCAAATCATTTAAAAAAGAGAAGTCTCTGTGATGTGGATAGAATTAGCACTTTTTCTGAATATATATCTTTTGTCTTTTCTCAACTGTCATTGATCAGCATGACTCAATGACATCACAGTGACTCCTACAAATCCTCTCTTAGCTTAGAAAGTCTCAGACACAGACTGATAGCCATTCCTCCCATCTTGGATATTAAACCTGGTGTTTTCACTTCCTGATGTGCTAGCTGCCTTCTTGGGCCCAGTGTCATTGCTCTCTTCCAATAAGTTCTTGCATTTTGAGCATGTGGAACAGCATTCTTGTTAATGGATGTGTTTTCTGCACTAATTCATCTGGATAAACTAAGATCAGAGAGTAATAGTTTTCTTTATGTGAAGAAGACTGAACATTAATTTTATGCTCTTTTGGTCCACTGTCAGAAATAAAATTCTGAGGCACAAAGAGGGATGGTTTATTTAAGCATTAACTATTTTTTTTTTTATCACATGGAAGCAGCATGTGACTTAAGAGGAGACACTTTTTTTTTTGAAGTGGAGACAGGATGAATTTCACCAGTAGTGAAAGTGAAGTGAATCTTAGAGGTTCTACTGTCAAGTCTAAAAAGCAAATCAATGGGAAAAAGGAAAAAAAAAAGCTAATTAGGAAAATAATTAAATTCAATAATCATTAAATGCCTACTATGTACAAGGTATTGTTCTTGATCATAAATTAACCATTGGCTTTAATATCAATGGGAAACTCTCCTATTTGGTGGACATCAATTCCTCAAGCCTGTATGAGGGGTGGGCAGAATTGGTGAGAGTAGGAGAAAAAAGATATTTTGAATTATTCTGGCTTCCAGATTTGAGATTGAATATCATGGCTACAACCTCTCTTCAGGTCATGAAAGAGAGAGAAATAGACTGGGAAGAAGAAGTCAGTAGTCTCCTTCATGTCTTTATTCCCAGATTGCTATACAAAAGACTTTGGGGAATTTTCCCTTGGGTGAGATCTGAGACTTTCTCCTGGTTGAGTTGAGTTATCTCATTTCCAATGGGAGAGGTCATTTATTCTCTGTATTGTCTAGTATATCCTCTCATGTATATACTTTTTCTAATTTCTCTTCTGCTATTTACAGGATTAATGCATTCATTTGTTATTTGTATTCACTGTGGAACTGGTATTTGGTGGGAAGGCAGTCAGGTCTTGGATATGAAGCTTTGGGCATCTCTTCCCCATAGAGGAAAAACAATTAGGAGTTTAGTTTTAATCTAAAAAATTACATCCTTCAGACTAATAATATTTAAGAAAGCAGACAGATATAATTCTAGATTGACACACCTTCTCTCTGAGGACAGCAGAGTGGCCAGTTTCTGATCCAAACCTCCTACTTCCCTTCCTGGAAGGAACCAAATTTCCCTTGGAAAAGGGTGGGGAGAGGAGGAGATGCCTTTTGAATAACCTGTAGACAGAACCTTGTGGTCATACATAATCTACATGGGCAGAAGCAGCACCACAAAACACTCTAAACACACACACACACACACACACACACACAAACAGACATACAAATGGAAGACAGAATAGTAGGAAGAAAATGGATGCACCATTACAGGAAGAGAGAAAGAAAGGAAAAAAAAGAAAGACTTTTACAGTGGTTTTAATAAGGCAAAGGATCTTTTTTCCAAATCTCAGCTACAATTGTGATCAAGTTGCTTAATCTTCGTGGACCTCAGTTTCACTACATGTTAAATGAAAGGGTTGTATTAAAAGGCCCTTGAGGTCCATTCCAACTTTAAATCTCTGATCCTTTGATCTGATAAATGCCACTAGATATGGCATTAGTGCCCTAAATTCTCTTCATTAGTTCTGAATCTAGAAAGAATATTTTGCACATTGTTTAATGGAGAATTGAGAACAACAGAGAAAGAAAAGCTCTAGAAAGGAGCTTCAGGGATGGCAGGCCTCTACCTTCACAATAAAAAGAATCCATGGGGAACTTTTTGAGGTGTGAATTCTATTAAACAGATATTTCTGAAGCACCCCATGAGTGCAAAGTCTACAGTAGCATGAAATGTTTAGCTTAGACACTATCTCTGTCATCATAGAGCTTTCTGTCTAGTTATTTCTATGTTACCATGCTCCTTCTGGTTAAAACACAGAGTTGATATTTGGTTAATGGTATACAATATCTTGAAAGCCCCACTAGTCAATGGTGAAATAATAGATTCACCATAATGATTCACCATTGCTCCATTCTTTGTTTTTTGGATGCAGTCTTGCCTTCTAACAATTCATAGGACCTTAGAGGTAGAGAGGACCTCAAAGGTCAACTAGTCATAGGCTCATAAATTTGAAGCTGGAAAGTATGCCAGAAGTCATGTAGTCTAATGCCTTCATTTCACAGATAAGGAAACCAAAGCCCAGGGAGGTTAAATGTTTTACTCAAGCTCACACAGGTAGAGTCAGAGACAGGGTTTGAACTAAATATGATTCCCAGCTAGTGTTCATGATGCCAATTCTAACAAAATTATATTCTGGTGAAACCATTTTATTATTTATCTTTTCCAGGAGAAAATGGAGGTTAATGCTTTCCTTTTTCTTCATTGCTAATGAATGTTGGTGTGTAGTATAAAATGTGGTATGATACAAAGACATTTGACTGTCTTATAACATGTGCCTCAACTTATCATCAATTTTGCCTACGTGTTCAGATAGAACAACTTCTGAAATATCATTAAAACAGTTTTGATCTTATTTCACATTTCACTCACATTTCCTTTTTATAGGTGAGTGCTTCCTCTGGATTAGCTGAGATGCTGGTAAGTTCCTACTTTCATTAGAGGCCATTCTGCTGAGGAATAATTTGAACTAACGTTGGTGGACTGATGACATGCAGGCTCTTTATTTTATTATATTTTATTTTTTTCTCATCTTAACTGACTGTGGGGGAAGGCAATTTTTGGTCTGATGAGGCACCTAGTTGACACTTAGACCCGACTACCTGACCATGCCCTGAGGCAAAATTCAGAAGCAATGGAGTTGATTTTTGGTTGGCCCCTGCTGTCTTCTGAATGAATCTTTATCCTTTGCAGTTCTTTTTGATAGGACTATTATGTAACCTATTATTATGAAGGTCCATAAACCTTAGGTTGTCTGTGATTGTGAACTCTCCTTTGATAACTGACCCAGAAACCTTGTACTATTTTGATCCTAGAACAGAATTAAAACAATACTATCCAGAAAGAGCATCACTCTATGAAGGTCATTGCATGGTTGCCTTAAACCTGGGTTATCACAATACATTTGGCTTGTTTACAGAAACTTCTAAATGATTGATAAAGAGCTTAAATAGAGTGCTCTTGATCAAGAGAGAAAAAGGGCTGCTATGAGGCTGATGTCTTTCTAAGGGCCACTTTTGAGATGTTCAATTTCCTCTTAGCACAGCATAAAGAAAATATGCTCTTATTCCTGTGAGGAAGGATTTTGCTACATCCATATAACATCAGCTTTTTGGACTTGTCAGGCATTGGGCAGAAATTTTATTTTCCGTTCCAACCCTTAGCATTGTGACTTGCACAGAGGAAATGACCAGTGAATATATGTTGAGTGAATGAATTAATTAATAAGAAGGTGGATTAGAAGGCAGAAGGTCAGGATAGTGTAGTAAAGGAAATATGTAGTATAGGAGTGGTCCCATAGAAATATAGTTGCTGCTAATCCCCATCTAGAGCAGTGGTGTCAAACTCAAAAAGAAAAAGCACCACTAATCCACACATAAAGATCCCTGAAGGTCACATATTGACTGAATTTTGAAGTATAATATTATTGTATTTTTATTCATTTTGTTAAATATTTCCCAATCATGTTTTAATCTGGTTCAGGCCATACTTGGGAGTGTTGTGGACCACATGTTTGATACCTCTAAAGCTCTCAGAAATCTCTTTTTTTCAAGGATTATCTCAATTTTCGCCTGTTATTATATGAAGTGTCCATGATCCCTCACAACTGAGGGTATTCTCTCCCAACTTAACTTTTCCTAGAATGCTCAGTCTGCATCTTCCCTTTATCTCAAGTTTGTTGTTGTTCAGCTGTGTCTGACTCTTCATGACCCTATTTGGTATGTTCTTGGCAAAGATACTGGAGTAGTTTGCCTTATCCTTCTCTAGCTCATTTGCAGATGAGCTGTACTGAAGCAAACAGGATTAAGTGACTTGCCCAGAGCCATACAGGTAGTAAATGTCTGAGGGCAAATTTGAACTCTAGTCTTCTTGACTCCAGGTCTGGTGCTCTATCCCCTGTGCCACTAGCTGCTCTTTATCTCAAGTACTCCATATACTATACTTCACTGTGTACGTATTGTATCCCTCTCCTCTTCCCCAATTGGTAACATGTAACATTTCCGTCCATAAATAAAATGAAACTTTTTGTTTTTGTATCTCTTTAGCGCCTAGGACCATGACCTGTACATAGTAGGTAAATAATAATAAATAATAAATAAATACTCATTGAATGGAATTAAAAGAGCTCTGGGTTCCAGGGCATAGCAAATCCCAGCTGTGCTTTATAATACCTATGTGACTATGGACAAGTTGCTTTACTTGAATGGGACTCAGTTTCCTCATTTTTGAAATGAGGCATTTGACGGTCTAGCTCTAACTTTGTTGTCTATGAGCACTGGACTGGAAGATGCCAGTTCTGTCAGTTATATACTATGGCTTTGTGCAAATCTAAGGGTCTGTTTTCTCATTGGCCTGTCTGAGGCTGTCAGCCATGTGTTTCATTCAGGAATAGTAGGATAGACTCTCAAAACTCCTCCCATTTTGGAAATGCTGCTAAGACTTTTTCTAAGGCTGAAGCATGGTTTAGTGAAAACAGCACAAGATCTGAGGTCAAGGGACCTGAGTTTCAATGCCAGTTTTGCTACCTAAAACAGTGGGACAATGAGCAAGGCACTAAACCTCGTGGACACCAGTTTCCACATCTATGAAATGAGGGGATTGGACTGGAGGCTCCATTGGGCTCTTATCAGCTATCAGTCTATGATCCTATGGCTCTTCATTCTTTAGACGATCACCATGCCTCAGCTGTCTTCTCTCTCCATCCCTGTGGCCCCCTTCTCTTATTGGTGAGTATTTCTTGAAACTTCTATTTTGAGGAAGTCCAGATGAGCCAATCTTCCTACTTTGCACTTTGTACTCTACCTTAGCTTCCTTCTCTTTCTACCCTAATTATCCCCTTCTTCCATTGGTAAGTTCCTTCTGGAACCTTTATCATCATGCTTTATTTTCTACCTTCTTCCACCAATTTTTCAGCTGCTTTTTATATACTATCTTTCCTTATTAGAACTTAAGTTCTTAAAGGGCAGACCCTGTTATTCCTTTTTTTTTTTTAGTTTTCAACATTTATTTACACAAGATTTTGAGTTCCACATTTTCACCCCATCTCATCCTTCCCCCCACCCCAAGATGGCATGCATTCTGAATACCCCTTCTCCTAGTCTGCCTTCCCTTCTATCTCTCCCCCCGCCTTCTCTTATCCCTTTCCCCTTCTATTTTCCTGTAGGGCAGGATAGATTTCTGTAACCCATTTCCTGTATTTCTTATTTCCAAGTTGCATGTGAAAACTTTTTTTTTAAACATGTGTTTTTAAAACTTTGGGTTCCAAATTTTCTCCTTTCCTCCCACCCCAACCACCCTCATTGAAAAGGCAAGCAACTCAATATAGGTTATACATGTGCAGTTATGCAAAACACTTGCATGGTAGACATGTTATGAAAAACTAACTCTATTTCCCTTAATCCTATCCCACCCACCCCATTTATTCTACTCTTTCTTTTGACCCTGTCCCTCCTCAGAAGTATTTGCTTCTGATTACTCCCTTTCCCAATCTGCCCTCCTCTCTATCATCCCACTACTCTATTGTCCTCTTCCCCTCCTATTTTCCTGTAGGATAAGACAGATTTCAATACCCAATTCAGTGTGTATGTTATTCCCTCCTTGAGTCAAATCCTGTGAGAATAAGAATCACTCATTTCCTCTCACCTTCCCCAGTTTCCCCTCTGTTGTTTGAGCCTTTTCTTTTCTGTTTTTTTTTTGGTGAGATAATTTACCCCATTCTACCTCTCCCTTTCTCCTTCTCCCAGTATAATCCTCTCTCACCCCTTAATTTGATTCTCCAGATACAACCCCTTCATCTTCAACTCACCCTGTGCCCTCTATCTATCTATCTATCTATCTATCTATCTATCTATCTATCTATCTACCTACCTATCTATCTATCTATATAAATACATATAATTTTTTCCTCCAACTACCCTCTAACTGACAAAGGTCTCATGAGTTACAAATATCATCTTTCCATGCAGGAATGTAAACAGTTCAACCTTAATAAGTCTCTTATGATTTCTCTTTCTTGTTTACCTCTTCATGTTCCACTTGAGTCATATTTTAAAGTCAAATTTTCCATTCAGCTCTGGTCTTTTCATCAAAAATGCTTGAATGTCCTCTATGTTACTGAATGACCATTTTTTCCCCTGAAGGATTATACTCAGTTTTTCTGGGTAGGTGATTCTGG
Organism: Vombatus ursinus; assembly: GCF_900497805.2. Classification (NCBI taxonomy): domain Eukaryota; kingdom Metazoa; phylum Chordata; class Mammalia; order Diprotodontia; family Vombatidae; genus Vombatus; species Vombatus ursinus. Next base: position 11,411,956 of record NW_020951957.1, on the reverse strand, counting down.
GCTGTAATCCTATCTCCTTTGCCCTCTGGAAGATTATATCCCATGCCCTGTGGTCTCTTAATGTAGAAGCTGCTAAATCTTGTGTTATCTTGATTGTGTTTCCACAATATTTGAATTGTTTCTTTCTGGATGCTTGTAATATTTTTTCCTTGACCTGGGAACTCTGGAATTTGGCTACAATATTCCTAGGAGTTTTCCTTTGGAGATCTCTTTCAGGAGGTGATGGGTGGATTCTTTCCATTTCTATTTTGCCCTGTGGTTCTATAATATCAGAGCAGTTTTCTTGGATAATTTCTTGAAAGATGATGTCTAGACTCTTTTTTTGATCATGGCTTTCAGAATGTCCAATAATTTTTAAATTCTCTCTCCTGGATCTATTTTCCAGGTCAGTCATCTTTCCAATGAGATATTTAACATTGTCTTCTATTTTTTCATTCTTTTGGTTTTATTTCACAATGTCTTGATTTCTCAAAAAGTCACTAGCTTCCAACAGCTCCATTCTAATTTTTAAGTAGGTATTTTCTGCAGTGAGCTTTTGGACTTCCTTTTCCATTTGGCCAATTTTGCTTTTTAGGGCATTCTTCTCATTGGCTTTTTTGACCTCTTTTGCCATTTGGGTTAGGCTATTTTTTAAGGTGTTATTTTCTTCAGTATTTTTTTGGGTCTCCTTTAGCAAGCTGTTGACTTATTTTTCATGATTTTTTTGCATCACTCTCATTTCTCTTCTCAGCTTTTTCTCTACTTCTCTTACTTGCTTCTCAAAATTCCTCTTGAGTTCTTCTATGGCCTGTGACTGATTCATATTTTTCTTGGAGGCTTTGGCATAGGAGCTTTGACTTTGTTGTCTTCTTCTGGTTGTATGTTTTGATCTTCTTTGTCGCCAAAGTAAGATAATATAGTCTGACTCTTTTTGCACTGCTTACTCATGATCCCAGCCAATTACTTGTGTTTTAAACTCTTTGTTAAGGTAAGAGTCTGCTTCCAATGTAGAGAATGTATTGTCCAAAGCTTTGGGGGTTTGTACAGCTATTTTCAGAGATACTTCTAGAGATCTGTAAATTTTCAGTTCTTCCAAGGTGATATGATAAGGGGCGAGGTGTTTCCTCTCCACAGCCACTACATGCTCCACCAAGCCTGTGTTCCTTCTTGCCCCAGGACTGCCCCTCAGAACTGTGACCCAGATCCAAGCATGGGCAAAGCAAGAGATTCCTGCCTCAGCACTGGCAAAGAGATCCCTGCAATTCATCTCTGATCAGCCACCTTATTCCCCCACAGTCTGTGGACCAAAGCTCAGGAGGCAGCTGCTGCTCTGGGGGCATGCTTGGGACTTTCGGCTGAAGCCTAGCTTTTCTCTTACCACAGTCACAGACTTTTCCCACTGATCTTCTAAATTGTTTTTGGCATCTGTGGGTTGAGAAGTCTGGAAACCGCCACAGTTGCCCACAATTCAGTCCTCTGAGGCCTGCTCCAAGTTCATGTGGCCTGTGCGCCCATGCTGAACTGCACTCCTCCCCCAGCCCGGCATGATATATCTTTCTGATCAACCATCCAACCTGTCAGGCTGGAAATTTGTTTCATTCTGTCTTTTTGTGGGTTCTGCTGCTTTAGAATTTGTTTAGAGTCATTTTTTTACAGGTATTCAGAGGGGTTTGGGGGAGAGTTCAAGCAAGTCACTGCTTTCCCTCTGCCATCTTGGCTCCGCCTCTGTTATTCTTTTTGCTTATATATGAATTCCCAGTGCCTAGCCCAGTACCTGCCACATGGTAAGCACTTAATGAGTGCTTGATGACTTGCTGACTTAATCTTATGAATGACCTTATCATAAACTCACCTATACTGGAAAGCTGACCTCTCAAAATAGTATGGCACACTGTCACAACATGGTATATCTAAGAAAGAGAAACAAACAGGACACAACACAATATAATGCCTTGTGTCCACACAGTTGAGTTCACATACAATAACATCGTTGTATGTCTTTCTTCTTTGTAGGCACACAGAAGAACATTTATGTCAAGAAATCTCCCAAGTAATGCAGACAATGAAAATATATCTTTTCTAAAGGCCAGAGGCTGACAATGGGACTGATATTCACTCTCCAAATAATCTACTCTTCCTAAGAGAAAAAAAAAACTGTTGTGGGCATCATGATTATTCTCTGGAAACTGGTAATAGTCTGTCTTTTTTCTAAATTAATTAATCAGAAAAATATTAAGAATTCCTTTTATGCCAGGTAGTATACTAAGCACTGAGGATATCAGGAAAAAGTGAAAATTACTGCTACCAATGGAATAGTAACATAATTATGATGTATTTGTCATTATCCCCATACTTCCACATGGTTTATTTCTCCTCCTTGGGAGCTGTCTTGTAATTTGTCATTGCTACATGTCCTTAAGGAGTATTGGCTTACTCTAATCTGAGAATGAACACCCATAGTTATTGTATCATGTTGGGTAAGTCACTTAACCTTTTGAGCTTCAGTGACTTCAACTATAAGATTGGGATATTAATATTTGTCAAGCCTTTTTCATAGGAGAGTTGTGAAAATCAAATGAGATAATGGATACAAAAGCATTTATCTATGACAAATAATTTAAACTATGTTTTATGTAAAAATGGGCATGATAAAAACAAAATGGTAGGTATTTAATAGAAGCAGAATAGACTAAGAAGTGGCAAGAATATACAAAGGAACTATAAAAGAAATATCTTAATATCATCAATAACCACAATGATGTGGCTACTGATCTAGAGCCAGATATTCTGGAAAATGACATCAAGTGGGCCTTGGGAAGCATTGATAACAATTAAGCTAGTGGGGGTGATAGAGCTCCCATTGAACTATTAAAAACCCTAAAAGATGATTCTGTTAAAGTGCTGCATTCAATAAGCCAGCAAATTTGGAAAACACAACAGTGGCCACTATATTGGAAAAGATCAGTTTACATCCCACTGTTAAAGAAGGGTTATGCAAAGAAATGTTCAAATTACCAAACAATTATATTCATTTCACAAACAAGCAAGGTCATGTTTAAAATTCTGCAAGCTGGGTGTCAGCAATTTGTGAACTGAGAATTACCACAAAAGCGGGTTGTTTTTCAAAGAAGCAGAGGAACTAGAGACCAAATTGCCAATATTCACTGAATGAGGGAGAAAGCAAAGGAATTGCAGAAAACAAAACAAAACAAAACAAAAATCTACTTCTGCTTCATTGACTACACAAAAATCTTGGACTATGTGTATCACAACATAATGTGGCATGTGCTTAAAAGGATAGGAATACATGATCATCTTACTAGTCTCCTGGGGAACCTATTTGTAAGTCAATTAGGAACAGTTAAAACCAAACATGGAACAACTAATTGGTTTAAGATTGAAAAAGGAGTAAACATGGTTGTATATTGTCACCTTATTTATCTAACTTATATGCAAAATTTATCTTACAAAATTCCAGGCTGGATGGAGCAAAAGCCAGAATTAAGGTTGCCAGGGGAAATATCAAGAATATCAGATAAGCAGATAATACCACTCTGATGGAAGAAAGTGAAGAGGAATTAAGAAGCCTCTTGATAAGGGTGAAAGAGCCACTTGATGAGGGTAAAAGAGGACAATGTAAAAGCTGGCTTAAATCTTAATATAAAAAAAAATCTGAGATCTTGGCAACTTCTCCCATCATTTCCTGGAAAATAGAGAAAGAAGAAATAGAAGGAGTATCATATTTTATATTCTTGGACTCAAAGATCATGGTAGAGAGAGACTGCAGCCATGAAATTAAAAGATGTTTGCTCCTTAGAAGGAAAGCTATGGCAAATCTGGACAGCATACTAAAAAGAAGAGACATGATATTGCCCACAAAGGTTCATAGAGTCAAAGCTATGGTCTTTCCAGCAGCAACATATGGCTGTGAGAGTTGGACTATAAGAAAAGTGCTACAGAACTGATATTTTTGAATTGTGGTGCTGGAAAAGACTTTTGAGGGTCCTCTGGAAATCAAGGAGGTCAAATAAGTAGGTATTTAAAGAAATTAATCAAGACTGTTCACTGAAAGGTCAAAGTCTGAAACTGGAGCTTAAATACTTTGGCTACATGGTGAGAAGACAGGATTCATTGAAAAAGACCATGATGTTGGGAAAGATTGAAGGCAAAAAAGAAAGAAGACAGCAGAGGATGAGGTGGATAGATGGTATCTTGGAAACAATGAACATGAACTTGGACAGACTTAAAAGATAGTAGAGAATAGAAGGGCCTGGCATGCTAAATAACAAAAAAATGAGGATATTGGGCTAGATGACCTTTAAGGTACTATCTAGCTCAAAATCCTATGATTTTGTAAAGTACTAAATAAATACATAATCTAATTTTGGCAACTGCTTGCTGAAGTGGCTAAAGCATATGACTTGGAACCAGGAAGACTTGAGTTTGAATTCTAACTCAGAGATTTACTACCTGTGCGCCCATAGACAAGTCATTTGTCCTTTCTCAGTCCCAGATTCCTTGTCTGTCAAATGCAGAGAACGGCATCTACTCCATAAGGTTGTTGTGAGGATAAGATGAGATAAAATATGCAAAGCATTTTACAAACTTTATTCTTAATTGTTATTTTTATTTTTGGTTCCAAATTCTCTCACTCCCCCTTCCCCACCCAATGAAAAGGAAAGAAATCTGATACTCATTATACATAAAATGAAGTCATGTAAAACATATTTTTGCATTAGCCATGCCCCCTCCCCAAAGAAAAATTCAATGCAAGATGAGCCTATCAGCTCTTTATTTGGAGTTGGAAAGCATTTTACATAATTAATCCTTTGGATTCATGGATCATTGTATTGACCAGGATTAATAACTCTTTCACTGTTGTTTATCATTGCAATATTGATGTTACTGTATAGATTGTTCTCCTAGTTCTGTCCACTTCATTTTGCAATGGTTCATGTTATTTTTAAATTTTCCTGAAACTATCCCCTTCATCATTTCTCACAAAACAATAGTATTCCATCACAATCATCTATCCTAACTTGTTCAGCCATTCCTCAGTTGATGGGCATCCCCTCAGTTTCCAATTCTTTGTCACCACAAAAAGAGCTACTATAAAGATTTTTGTTTCTGTGGGCCCTTTTTCTTTTTTCTTTGATTTCCTTGGGGGTATAGACTCGTAATAGTATTGTTGGGTTAAAGTGTGCAAAGTTTTCTAGCCTTTTAGTTTAGTTTAGTTACAAATTGTTCTACAGAATGGTTAGACCAGTTACCAACTTCACCAAAAGTACATTAGTTATTTTACAAACTTTAAAGTACAATATAAATGTTAACCATAACTATTAAGTCTAAAATTACTTGTCTGTTAAGGTATCACAATTTTGACTCTTGGAGTTACTTCTTTGTTTTAGTTGTTTCTATAAACTGTTAAAGAAACTTTGAAGATGAGAGAGGAGGAATGATTAGTGGAGTGAGTTCATGGATGAAATGTGTTGGAATGAGATGAAGTCTAGTTTCAGAAGATCCATCTTTTCCTAAGCTATTGAATCAAAGAAGAGAATGAGAAAAGATGGATGAATAAGGTATGAGTAATTTTTTAAAAATATGGAATAAAGGTAGTAAGGGAACCTCTCTCCTCAAGTTGCTTGGCTCAATTTTGGAATTTCTCCTTGGAATTCAGTTCCCACTGGAGTGGTTACTTCACAAAGTAGAGTGCATGCATATTTTAGTCAGGTTAGGCTCAACTCTTCTATCCCTTTCTTTCATTTTGATTCTTACCCAAATATTTCCATAACTCCTCCATGGATTGTAGTGTGATGAGATAGATTTGAGACTGAATGAGAGGATGTAGGTTCAAATCCTCCCTCTGCTATTTACTACCAGAGTGACCTTGGGTACCAGGGTCATGATTTCTTTATCTGCAGAATGAAGGTACTAGGTTAAATGGTTTCTAAGGTCTCTTCTTTTCTATCTCTAAATCAATGACTGTGACCATGAAGTGTAAAATGTAGGGCTTCCTCTGGCACTTCTAGTGTTTCAAAAATATTAATGCAGAGCTTAGGTTGTTATTTATCCTTTTTGTCTTGATATATGACCAGCTCACTTTCTTTTCTGGTCATATGTGTTCTTGGTGATGTCTTTTGTATACCAAATGTGAGAAAATCATAATTTTTTTTTATGACTCATGAAACATAAAAACAAACTTTGCAAATGACAGTTATGAAATAGCTATGGTGCTAGGTATGCCAGAAATGCTAAGTGCAGTAGACTCTTTTAGGCTTACCCAAAGGACTTAACTAGATATGCTGCAGATGCAATTTAGAAATTACTGTTTTAATTATGAATAGAGTTTGGAGTTTAAATTGCTTCCTAGTTATTGAATGACTTATTTTGGGTTTCTAATCACAATATACACATTATTCAGTGATTTATAAACAGTGCAGCAACATCATTATCCCCAAATAAGATACCATGCATAAGATCTATAATTGGAAATATTAATGTCATTACCAGATGAGCTGGATTCATTAGCTTCAGATCCATTTCACCAAAATTACTCATTCATCAAATTAAAAAGAATCAACAGGCAAAGTATCCCTCCTTGTGCCCATGTACAGAAAACACAGGGACCCATGTTTAATGAGAGGGTATTGTTTTATTTGTCATGATTACAATATTATCTGATTAAAGCTCATATTAGTTCTGCTTTTTTCCGGAATTCTGTTTACCATACTACAGTATCCAATCCTTTATAGGTTTGAAAATACCATTGGGTGAAATTCCACGGACAATAAAGGAAAGGACAAGAGTTTTAGAGTAAAAAGATTGGGGTTTAAATCTAAGCATTGTTACTAGCTGTTGGCTTTGGATATCTCAGTTATCCCTTTGGGGGCCTCAAATTCCTCATCTGTAACATAAAGGGGTCAGACTAGAAGATTTCTAAGTTTCCTTCTCCATGACAATCCTATGATTTTAAGTCTTGATTATATAAATATGGAGAAGTCACATTATACATTTAATTTCAAGTTCCTTCTCTCTGATAGGGAGTATTGGTGATATCTTTGCCAGTATTACTTTCATTATTTATTTTATTCATTTTATTCTAAACTTAAGAAATAAAACAAACATTTCCATAACGTAGTAGAATAGAAAAAAAAGAGATGATTGTGTATGAAACTGCAAACCTACTAGGTACAACTTGTTATTCCCTTCAAACATACAATAAAATTATTAGGTAACTTTTTTTCCCTTTTTTTTCTTCCCTTTCCACCCTCTTCCCTAGAGATGGCCACCATTTGGCACCAGTATGTGTGTGTGCATACACCCATGTGTGTATATGTGCATATATACATACATATATGTAAACATTAAGGTTAAATAAATGTCAATTATTATTGTGTTAGCAGAACGAAAAGACAATCCCGAAGTGAAATCTAGCAGAGTAGCTGCTTTTAGTATAAAATATCATATATAAAATACAAAGGAAATATATATTTTTGTGTAATGTTTTAAAAATGCACCTATTTTACAAAAATGTGTCTTTTACATTTTTCCACTCTTCAGGATTATCTGTGACCCTTCCTCTGCCCATGAAGGAAGACACTTGGGAGCATAGTGAATAAAGGACACACAGAAGGGTATAGAAAAGGTTAAACCTCCAGAGAATTTATTCATTCTCTTTTAAATTCATTCCTTCTATTTTTGTAGTCAGACAAGGAAATTTTCATAAAATGTCCAAATAGGGACAATTCTATGAGGCAATATAGGACTATAGATTTACAACTGAAAGGAACCTTAGAGATAATCTATTCACATCCCTTCATTTTATAGTGAAAAAAACAAAAGAAACAAAAGAAACAAAAACAAAAACAAAAAAAAATGAGGCCCATAGAGGTCAAATGACTTACTACAAGTTACACTGGAGGGAAATGACAGACCTGAAATCTGAAGTCAGTTCCTGACCATCTATCTAGTACCTCTTTTTCTTACACCATGCTGCCTCACTTTTGATTGTCCAAGCATTTGCTCTTTTCTATTGTTAGTAAAGGTGAGTAGGAGAAAAATGAAAAGAAATTCTTTACCGACATACTTTACATACATATGACTAAACAGACTATATTTTAAAATATCACATTTGAGAGATGATGTTTCCTTCCATGCAACTTCCCATAAATGAGTTGTGAATTGTCTTTTACTTCAAGTCCTGATGATGGGGGTTATAGCTCCAGGTTGAATGAAGGGAGCATAATGGGATGATAGGATCAGAGGGTCAGAGGTTTTGAGCTGGAAGAAACCTTAGAGGCCATCTCTGTTCCTATCACTTCATTTATTAATACATATATTTTGTTGATCTTTGGTTTATATACATTCCTTTCAGAATCTAAAGTGGCAACTGTAGGGTCCTAAAAATTCCACTGTAAAGAGAGCAGAACTGAACATGACACGGAGCTAAGTAGAAAATAGCAATGAATGGCATACTCTTTTTTTTTTTTACGCTGACATTTGTTAGAGCATATGGCCTAGCACACTTGGAAAAATCTGTCTGAAGTATTCCCAGATGTTCCATAAAACAAGTGTAGGTAAATTAGTGAAAGAATAAATCTGAGGCAAGAGGAAGGCATTGAGAACCTAGGATTTTAAATGTAGTTCAGTAAAGGGTCCCAGCAAGGCTGTGACCATGTGGGACTATTTAGTGGCGCATAGTGCCACCCTCGGCCACAGCTGGAAGAGTCACTCAACCTCCAGTGAAACTTGTTTTACATTTGTTATAATAGTAGTATCTGGGACTGTAATAGTTCAAAATTCCTACAATACTCTAGGCATTGTGTGGTATAATAGGAAGAGTAGCACCTGAAGTGTGATCCTAGAAATCATAGAAGGTAGAATTGGAAGAGAGTGTAGAAGTTATCTAAGTTCAACTCTCTCATTTTACAGATAAGCAGATGGAGAAGAAAATTCCTTGCTGAAGGTCACACATAGGAGGTTCGATATGGAATCCAGTCTTCTGAGTCCAAATCCTTCCTATGCTTTCCTCGCTTCAGTGAGGCAAGTGGTATCCAAATGTAAGCTATTATTGTCATTTTGAAAACAAAAGTTTGAGAAGATGAGGAAAAGAATAAAAGGACTTCTATAAAATGATGTAATCTCTCCATGAAGTTTCATGTTTTAAAGGAAAAGACAGAGAACTCCAGGTTTCACTTCAGTCAGCCCAATGGATTCCCAATGCTCTTTAAATTCACTTAAAAAATTAAAATAGTAAATTAACACATCCTGGAGAAGCTTTATGCAGTTGTGGACTTGATGTATGGCATAGGGTTACAATTTATGATGATGCTTGCCCCTAGGCTTGGTGATTCATCATCCTCTCTTAATAGGATGGATGTTAGATTCCTCATTCTTCTTACTTGATTCGAAAAGGTCAGCAAGTGAGGTGACAAGACCTGTAGGCCTTTTTGTTTACCTCTGGGGGGCATTTTTCTTTCTGAGGAAGTGATATTCACCCTAAAATTTAGGGTTGCAAACTGACCCACGCACTGGTTCTGGATGAAGGAAATCTTAGATCAGAAAGACTTGTGTTGTGGTAAAAACATGTTTGAAGGGGAACATTTCAGAAGGAATCACAGAATTTAGAGCTGGAAGGTCCTTAAGCTTTCTCAGAGGCACTGTGTCCTAGTAGCTGAGGAAGAGCTAGGTTTAAATCCCCACGTTCCAGACTGCCATTTTCCTATGTGATTGTGGGCAAGACCTTTAACCTCTCTGAGACACAGCTGACTCATTTGAAAACTGTAGTACGTTCCTCATGGTTTTCATTTATTTATTTATTTTTGCCAGTCTCATATGAGATTATATAGATAAAAAGCTTTGCAAACTTTTAAGCAGGCCTATCAACACCATTCATTATTAGGCTAATTTTCATCCAATCTCTTTATTTTACAGATGAGGAAATGGAGGCTCAGAAAACCTATATGACTGAACCAAAGTAGCCCAAATAGTTAATAATTAGTAAAGCCAGAATTGGAACCCAGACCTTCTTATTCCAATAGGTAGAGATTCATAGGGATTTAGTCCATAGGACAATAAGATGATGCAATAATTTTTGTGCTGGGAGTGCCCTTAGAGATCAGATAGACAGATAGTTGTTGTTGTTTAGTCCTTTCAGTTGTGTCTGACTCTTTGTGATCCCATTTGGGGTTTTCTTAGTAAGGATACTGGAATGGTTTGTCATTTCCTTCTCCAGCTCATTTTACAGATGAGGGAACTAGGGAAAACAGGGCTAAGTATCTTGCACATGGTCACACAGCTAGTAAGTACTTGAGTCCACATTTGAACTCTGGTCTTCCTGACTCAGGCTTTGCGCTCTATGCACTGTGCCACCTAGCTGCCCTATGGACAGAGCCTTTATTAAGTATCTACCTTGTTCCAGATACTATACTAAGTATTGGGGATACAAAAACAAGCAAGCAAGACAATACTTGCCTTCAAAGAATTTAAATACTGATGGAGGAAGATAACAGGACAGCAGAAGTGTTTGTGTGGGATCTTGGTGAGGAGATGGCCAAGAAGTACGGTAAGGTCTGATGCTTGGCATGATAAGGCTAAATCTCTTCTATCAAAACCAAGGGACCCTTGGATAATGTCCAAGATTATAGCTCAATGGAGGTGATTGGAGAGTAGAGCCATGGTGAGACCCCTTCATTCTAGGAAGCTCAGAGTGGCTAAGTATATTGCCCAAAGTCACATAACTAGCTTGTAGCACATCTGGTCCTGGCATTTAACTTCACTTCAAATTCAAGGATCTCTTCCTTTAGTCATCTTTCTGGATGAAGAAATAACAGAAATAACAGAAACACAAATTCCTAAAAAAGCAGAAATGTGTTTTATTTAGAGACCTTTAGGCCAAATGGAAGGCAAACCAGGGATGATAAAGATCAGTAATCTCTTGCAGAGAGAAGGATTTTTTCCTGACATATCTATGTGTGAGTAAATGACTAATGAAACCAAATGGGGCACAGAACTTTTATCAATATGAACAGATGTTTCCAGGTGCAGAAGTTGGACTTGTTGTTTAAATTTGATGATTTGAGGACATTATTCTATCACCGGTCGCTGATAACAAACATTTCCAAAGTACTTAGAAAGTACAAAGTAGTTTTTGCATTACTTCTCCCTTCCTTGTTTTGAGTTTCTTCTAGCCAGCCTCCCCAGGGATGGCATCTATTTAATGCAGAAAATGCTCAAAGCATTATTTAAGTGAATTAATTGATTGATGAATGGATCCTCTCAAATCTCTTTTTGGCCCAGTTCTCAGGAAAAAGGTTTCTTTTGGGAAACTTAGAAACAAATATTTTGATTATGTTGTTGACTCCATAAGGCAGGTGAGACAAGGTATAATGGCTGGAGGGCTGGACCAGCACCCAGGAAGGGCTACATTCAGATTCTACCTCTGATATTTCCTAGGTGTGTGACCCTATGAAAATCCCTTCCATAAGCCTCAGTTTTCTAATGATTATTAAAGTGAATATTTAATTATTGCTGTTCTTCATATTCTAAGAGGACCAAAATGACATCTGGGATTAATGTATGGTACCTTTGACTATGGTTGATCAGACCAATATGAGTTTGGAAGGCTATACCACAGGTCTGGCACAAATAATCTTCATAAATATTTGAGTTGGAGATGAGTTGAGTCTCTAAATTTGCATATTTCATGTTTCTTTTGAGCTATTATAATTCTGCTTTGCTGATAGAGCACAGAACTTTTTTGATATGGGCATGCCATACAGGATGGTCCTGTGTCGGTATCTTCCATGTTTTACGATTGATACCAAAGTTCTTCCAGAGAGATCATTTTTTAAAATTGTTTTTATTTTTAACAAGTGTTTTTAAAACTTTGGGTTACAATTTTTCTCCCTTCCTTCCTCCCCACCCACCCTCATTGAAAAGGCAAGAATCTCGATACAGATTATAGATGTGTAGTCATGCAAAACACTTCCATAGTAGTCCTGTTGTGAAAAACTAAGTATATTTCCCTTCATCCTATCCTACCCCCATTTATTCTATTCTCTCTTTTGACCCTGTCCCTCCTCACAAGTGTTTGCTTTTGATTATCCCCTCCCTCAATCTGCCTTCCCTTCTATCAACCCCCTGTTCTCTTGTCCCCTTCCCCCCTTATTTTCCTGTAGAGCAAGATAGATTTCCGTACGCCATTGTGTATGTTATTCTCTCCTTAAGCCAAATCCTATGAGAATAAGATTCACTCATTCCCTCTCACCTTCCCCCATTTCCCCTCCACTGTAAAAGCTTTTTCTTGTCTGTTTCATATGAGATATTTTACCTCATTCCACTTTTCCCTTTCTCCTTCTCCCAGCACAATCTTCTCCCACCCCTTAATTTTATTTTCCAGATATCCCTTCATCTTCAACTCACCCTGTGTCCTCTATCTATCTATCTATACAAACATATAATTTTTTCCCTCCCACTACCCTAATACTGGCAAAGGTCTCATGAGTTAAAAAATATCATCTTTCCCTGCAGGAATGTAAACAGTTCAACCTTAATAAGTCTCTTACAATTTCTCTTTCCTGTTTACCTCTTCCATGTTTCACTTGAGTCTTGTATTTGAAGGTCAAATTTTCCATTCAGCTCTGGTCTTTTCATCAAAAATTCTTGAAAGTCCTCTATTTCATTGAATGACCATTTTTTACCCTGAAGGATTATACTCAGTTTTTCTGGGTAGGTGATTCTAGGTTGTAGTCCTAATTCCTTTGCCCTCCGGAATATCATACTCCATGCCCTCTGGACCCTTACTGTAGAAGCTGTTAATCTTGTGTTATCCTGATTGTGTTTCCACAATACTTGAATTGTTTCCTTCTGGCTGCTTGCAATATCTTCTCCTTGACCTGGGAATTCTGGAATTTGGGTACAACATTCTGGAATTTGGCTACAACAAAGTTTTCCTTTGGGGATCTCTTTCAGGAGGTGATTGGTGGATTCTTTCAATTTTTATTTTGCCCTCTGGTTCTAAAATGTCAGGGCAGTTTTCCTTGATAATTTCTTCAAAGATGATGTCCAGGCTTTTTTTTTTGATCATGGCTTTCAGATAGTCCAATAATTTTTAAATTCTCTCTCCTGGATCTATTTTCCAGGTCAGTTGTTTTTCCAACGAGATATTTCACATTCTCTTCTATTTTTTTCATTTCTTTTGATTAGTGTTACAGTGCCTTGATTTCTCAAATTGTCCCTCTCTTCTAATTTCTCCATTCCAATTTTTAAGGAAGTATTTTCTTCAGTAAGCTTTTGGACTTCCTTTTCCATTTGGCTAAGTTTGCTTTTAAGGGCATTCTTCTCCTCATTGGCTTTTTGGATCTCTTTTGCCATTTGGGTTAGGCTATTTTTTAAGGTGTTATTTTCTTCAGCATTTTTTTGGGTCTCCTTTAGCATCACTCTCAGTTTTTCCTCTACTTTTTCTTACTTGTTTCTCTTTTTGAGCTCTTCTATGGCCTGGGACCAATTCATATTTTTCTTGGAGGCTTTGGATGTAGGAGCTTTGGCTTCATTGTCTTCTTCTGGTATATGTTTTGATCTTCTTTGTCATCAAAGGTAATATAGTCTGACTCTTTTTGTACTGCTTGCTCATAATCCTGGCCAATTATTTGAGTTATAAACTCTTTGTTAAGGTAGGAATCTGTTTCCAGTGTGGAGAACATACTGTCCCAAGCTTCAGGGGTTTTGTGTAGCTGTGTTCAGAAATACTCCTAGGGACCTGTAAATTTTCAGTTCTTACAAGGTGGTATGATTAAGGACGAGGTGTTTACTCCTTTCCTGGCCTGTGCTCTCGTCTTCGAGCACTCTTTTCTGTCTTGGAACTGTGAGGAAGGTTTCCTCTCCACAGCCACTACAAGCTCCACCAGACCAGCGCTCCTCCTCACCCTAGGTTCACTATCCAGAACTGTGACCCAGATCCAAGCATGGGTAAAGCAAGAGAATCCTGCACCAGCAAAGAGATCCCTGCAATCCGCCTCTGATCAGCCACTTGATTCCCCCTCTATCTGTGGGCTGGGAGCTCAGGAGGCAGCCGCTGCCCTGAGGGCACGCTTGGGACTTGTGGCTGAGACCTAGTTCCTTCTCTCACCGCAGTCACAGACTTTTCCCACTGACTTTCTAAGTTGTCTTTGGCATTCCTGGGTTGAGAAGTCTGGAAACCGCCACAGCTGCTTGGGATTCAGTCCTCTGAGGCCTGCTCCAGGGTTGCTGTGTCCTGTGTACCCACACCAAACTGCCCTCCTCTCCCAGCCTGGGCGTGACATACTTTTCCAATCAACCATTCAGGCTGTCTTGGACTGGAAATTTGTTTCACTCTGTCTTTTTGTGGGTTCTGCTGCTTTAGAATTTGTTTAGAGTCATTTTTTATAGGTATTTGGAGGGGTTTGGGGGAGAGCTTAAGCAAGTCACTGCTTTTACTCTGCCATCTTGGCTCTGCCCTCCTTTCAGAGAGATCTTGAGAGTGTCCTTGTATTGCTTCTTCTGACCTTTGTGTTGAATACTTGCCTTGTGTGAATTCTCCATAAAACAGCCTTTTAGGCAAATGAACATTTGGCATTTGAACAATGTGACCACCCCATCAGAGTTGTGCTTTCTGCAGTACAGTTTGGATACTTGGCAGTTCAGCTCAAGAAAGAACCTCAGTGTCTGGTATCTTATCTTGCCAGGTGATCTTCAGAATCTTCCTAAGATAATTCAAGTGGAAGCAATTCAGTTTTCTAGCATGGCACTGGTACACTGTCCAAGTTTCATAGGCAAACAACAATAAGGTCAACACAATGACTCTGTAGGCCCTAGTTTGGTAGACAGCTTAATACCTCTTTTCTCCCTCACTTTCTTTTGAAGACTCTCAAACACTTGCAATGCATGCATAAACCTCCTCATTTATGTGTACATCCCTGGAAAGTATACTGACAAAGTAAATGAATTTATCCACAGCATTCAAAATTTCTCCATTTGCTCTAACCAATGATTCCATGTATGGCTGGGGCAGTGTTGGTTGGTGGAGAACTTATGTTCTCTTATTGTTAATTGTCAGGCCAAAATTAGCACAAGTGGACAGAGAATTGGTTCATACTCTGTTGCATCTCAGCTTTAGAGGCTGCATTGAATGCATAATCATTTGCAAACAAAAAGTTGCTCACAAGCTTTCCCTCCACTTTAGTCTTGGCTTGTACCCTTTTCAAGTTGAATAATTTATTGCCAATGTGGTAGCTGACTTTGATGCTGCTTTTAACCTCATTGAAGGCATCTAATAATATCCCTGAAAATATCATGATAGAAAATATGAGAGCAAGGACATAGCCCTGCTTCACTCCATTAGTAACTGGGAAAGTGTGAGAGCATGCTCCATTATCCAGAACCTGTGTGAGCAAGTCATCATAAAACTGGTACATAATACTGATTAACTCCTCTGGTCATCCAATTTTTGCCACAATGTTTTACAAGCTCTTACACTGACAGTATCAAAGACTTTGGTCAGATCAACAAACATTGTCAATAGACCTCTGTTTTGCTCCTGGCATTTCTTCTAGAGTTGTAGGGCAGCAAACACCATATTGACCATTTTTTGGCCCTTTCTGAAGCCACACTGGCTATTGGATAGATGACCATCTTCCAGATGAAAGATCAACCAGTTAAGGAGGACTCTGGCAAGAATCTTGCCAGCAGTGACTAAGAGAGAGATCCTTCCTATGATTATCATAGTACAACCTATTTCCTTTTCCTTTATAGACAATGGAGTCATCCTTGATCTGCCAGGGGCTAACCTCCCCTTGTCATATAACTCAGAAGATTTCAGTCAACATTTGTATGAGAAGTGGATCACCTACCTTGTAAATCTCTGCTGAAATGAAATCAGCAGCAGGCTCTTTGTTACACAATAATGGCTTCAGCATTGGTTGATGACAGTCTGTTGAGAACATGATGAAAGTGTTCAGCGCATCCTTCCAAAATCATATCCTTATCATTGATCAATGTGGCTCCATCAACACTGAATAGTTGAGATGCACCATAGATCTTTGGCCCATAAATAGGCTTCAGAGTCACTGTAGAAGCACTTTGGATTGTCACTATCAATGTAAAACTGACCTTGATCTGCCTTCTTACTTAGCCCAGAATTCTGCATCTCTCTAAGCTTCACTTGCACTTTACTTTTGATGGAGTTAAATGCTGCTTGCTTAGTGACAAACTATCTTGCTGGTAAATCCTGTGGAGTTCTTGCTTTTCATTTAGTAGCTTTTGAATTTTCTCATCATTTTTATCAAACCAGTCCTGATATTTGTGAGTGTTCTGGCCCAGATGAATAAATATGGTGCTATACACCAAATATTTGAAAGAGGCCCACTTCCTTTTCTGCTTGACTATTGCCAACTGTGTGTTGGCTCAGCTTTCCCTCCAAGTCAGCAACAAATACTTCATACATGGAGAAGTGCTCTAATGTGTTAACATTGCGTCTTCTGATAGTAATCTTGCATTGGGGCTACCCCTTTGTTAAATATGAATATTTAGCTTAGAGAGGATAAGTCTACAATCAGTCCAGCACTCTGTGCCACACCTTTTGTCACTCTCACCTCCTGTCTGTCTCTTCTCCTTAAAATGGTGTAATCTATTAAATGCCAATGTTTGCTGCAAGGGTGCATCTGTGAAGTTTTAATTGTGCTTAGGTAAACAGAAGATAGGGTTGATGATGAGAAAGTCATGAGAGACAGAAGTCTTCAGTAGTAAGTGTCCATTGCTATTGATATTTATGACTCTAGTCCTCCCAAGCATTCTCTGCCATGTCATATAGTCTGGCCTACTCTGGCATTAAAGTCACCCAGAATTATGATTGTCCTCTTTTAGCACATTGTTGATGAGAGTCTCCAGGTCTTCATAATTTTTTTCTTTGACTTCATCAGTGTTTGTCCTGGTGGGAGCATATGCAATGATGATGGTGGCATGACATTGTCCTGCAGGTGGCAATCTCATTGTCACATCTGTCAATCATTCCTTTTGGGAGGCATATAAGCTTATTGACTAAATTAGATTTGATTTCAAAACCTACACCAGTTTCCAAGTACTCCTCATGGCAGCCACTCCAGAAAAAAAGTGTAGCCACTGCCAACTGAGTAAGCTGGCTTTCATTTGCCAGCTTTATTTCACTCAGTGCTACTATTTGGACATGATACCTAATGAGTTCTCTCATGAGAGCTGTTCATATTTCAGGTTTACCGGATTTCATGTTGTCAACAAGCATACACATATTTCATGTACCAATGGCAAATGGAATCATCTTTGTAAAATTTTTGTATTTTTTTTTTGTGTGTGTGTTTTGACTTCAGGGTCGAGTCTCCCCTGCCTGACTCAGTAAGTCGTCCAGGGTTGGGGTGTTCAAAGAGGACTAGCACCTCTGGTGTGAGAGCTTGCTGAGCTCTTTTCAGGACTGCTCATCTATCTTGGCATTTTCCTGGCACTCAACTCTCACCTGTGGCTCCAAGAAACTGTAGCAGGTGGAGCAGCCACGCCCTGGTAAACTGTCTCAGTTGACACGCTAAACAAGGTTGAAGGTAACTGATGGTCCTCAAACATGTTGGTGTATTGTGGGGGGGGGGGATCTACCTCAAGTATGTGAAGACTTTCCCCAGTAGAATGAGCAGATGAGAACAATTTGTTCCAATAGCCATGATGGTGGCTGAAGCAGGTGCTGTTGAATACTTACAGCGTGGTCAGACATCAGACACCAAATTCATCCACTGAATCACAGGCCATCACCAGTCTTCTTGACTTGTCTTGCCACTGGACTTTGATGACTCTGGCAGAGAGAGTGAGGTTGATGACTTTGTGCAATGCTGCCTCACTTAAATCCAGTTCACTGAAAAGTCAAGATGTGATTTCATTGATCCTCTTCAAAAATAAAGGACAAACAATAGGTGAAGCAGACATTTTTAGTGCACCTTTTCCACGTGTCTTCCCAATTTGAGGGTGATCTCCATAAATATAGGGACCCTGTTTTTGCCTTTTTTGTATCTCCAGAGCTTAACATGTGTCCGACAAAGTTAAGTGCTTATGAATGCTCATTGACTCATTGTTTCTTTATCTAGACAGTATAACAAGGTGGAAGCTATGATTACATAAAGACAATAAGCTGAATATCAGATCTAGGCTTATGGTTCTTAAAAACTCTTTTAAGTGGGTCCAAAGCCCATACTTCAGTCTCTTAGATCTGAAGTACTTTGGTCATATCCACTTTCAAGAACAGCAAGATCTGAGTTTGAGCCCCACCTCTCCTACATGCTGGCTTTGTGATCCTTAAAGGCACTTAGATACTCAGTGCTAGGGGACTTCCGGGATTGTAAATTGCAGAGAAGGTGTTACCTCTTGCTATTAGAGGGATTTTCCTCACTTGGGAGTTTCCTAAATCAGTGAAATCAAAGATGTGGTTCAACCACAAAAAAGTCAATGTGACAGCTCTTTATTGATCACCTACTCTGTGTTAGGCACTCTGCTAGCTCTGGGGATTTAAAGACACAATAAAATAATCTTTGCCTTCAAGGAGCTAAGGTACCATTTGTGAAGGTGGGGGTGTGTGGGCTGGGAGAAAAAATACATACACATGTAAGTATATGCAAAATATATACAGGATAAATACAAAGTAATTTAAGGTGTGTCATTAAGATAAAGCCAACAACTGGAGGGGGGAAGATGAAGGGAATCAGGAAAGACTTCCTTTAGGAGAATGCACCTGGGTTTTGTTTTGAAGGGAGCTAAGGATGCCATGACCATTTGTGGTTTATCTGATAACCTTTTATTTTATATAGTAATAATATTGAGCAATTATACTACATTCTACACACATTATTTAGGCATCGGGGGCATGGTGGGTAGAATTCAGGATTTGGAATCAAGAAGATTTTAATTTGAATTTTACCACAGACTTACTAGCTGTCAAATCACTTAACCACTGTGTGTCTGTTTCCTCTTCTGTAAAATAATAGTGCCTACCTCTTGATGAGGATGGAAGAATTAACATATGTAAAGCACTTTGAAAACCTTAACTATCTATACAAATGCTATTATTTATCATTATCATCATCATTATTATTATTGGAATTTAGCCTCACAATAACATTTATAGATTGACTTTACAATCCCCCTTTCAGAAGAGTGTAAATTTAAGATCCAAGATGGGGAGTGACTTTGCCCAGGCTCACATAGCTGTTAAGATAAGAGTTGGAATTGATCTTTCTTATCTCTAGTCCCAGTGTGCTCTTTAGACATTATAAGATCTCTTAAGTCAAAGGAATGTAATAATGATCCCTGACTTCAGGGATTTTTACAATCTGACAAGATAAAACAAACACATAGGAAACTATAAGGCACAATAGGAAACAAAACATTAAGTAGTAAATTGTACAATCTTTCTGTATTGTCATAGGAGAACAGAAGAAAGGGAAATCTTCAAGGCCTGCCAATGGCCATGAAAGCAGGGATATTTAGTCTAAACCATGAATAAGTACAAATTTTAGGTAGATGGAAAGGCAGACAAGAGATGCCATTCCAGACAGGGGAGTTATATCAATGAAGGTCTGTAGGCAGAGATGATCATGACATATTCAGTTATGGGGTTAAATCTAACTAGAATGAAAGGTTTGTATTTGGAGGTAATTTAGCTATGTTGGGGTCTTATTCATAGGGTTTTGAAATTAAGCAAAGGAATTAAGTCTTGATATGGTAAGGAATAGTGGGCCAGAAGAGGTTATGAGTAGAGAAGTAATATGATGAAGGGATAAGAACTGGACTTGTTATTTTAATAGTATATGACCAATGCAGGTCAGCACTTTCTCTGCCATTTATGAATTGGTACAAGATATAAAAAGAGGTTAAGGGAATTTCCTAGGGTCAGAGTTAGTATGTTAGAGGTTGGATTTGAACCCAGGCCTTATTGGCTTTCTCTCCACAGTGCCATACTGCTTCTCATCATGATGAAAGTACTGCTTAAGGATTATATTTTTTAATGTGCTTCTCAACATGATGAATGTAATGTTTAAGGATTATTTGTGTGTGTGTGTGTGTGTGTGTGTGTGTGTGTGTGTGTGTGTGTATGGGTTTTAGGATGTACTGGAGGAAAGACTAGCTAGCCAGAAGACAGTTGCTGTAATACAGACATGGTGTCATAAGGATCTGGACTAAGGAAATGGCTTTAGGAGTAGAAAGGAAGGATGGAATACAAGAGCAAAATCTATAGGATTTGGTACCTGGCTAGAGAGTTGAACTGAAGGCAAATTTTATACTTTTGGAGGGGAGAAATGGGTATTAAATGTCAAAGAAAACAGTAAGTCTGGAACACAGGAAGTTAGATTGCAAAGATCAATAACTGAGGCAATATGAAATGAAAATCTAGAGCTCATATGTGGAGGTGAGTAAAGAGACTGGAAACTGGAGGAGAACCCAGACCACCATCAGTCAGAAGGATGTCGTATAGAGCCAGTCCTTTGCCATATCCTGGGAACTTTTTAATGATTTCTGTTTGGAAAAGAACCAGTTTCTGAGTTCAGTTATCCTAGGGCCTTCAGGTGGAGATAAGTGGGACAAGTTGGCTAACAGAATAAATGAGGGGCAGGTGGGATGGCAGTTCCTGATATCGTTGATTGTGTTAGGTTAAACTACAAATTATTCCCCATTTCTTCAAGAATTACCTTTTTGCTGCTTAATAATTCTTTCTAATTTTCAACTGCCAACCTTTTCAGCTACTTCAATTTTCTTTACAAATTAGTAAGCTTAATTGATCCAACAATTAAGGTGTCATAAGGGACTTGAAATCTTAGAGGTGGATTTTAAGGAATCATAATAAATCTTCCTTATTAAATTATAACAATCTGCCTTATGCATAGTTCAGATCACGTAATGCCTATACTTAAATATGTTCAGTGACCCCTCCTTTTCCAATTGCCTGTGAAATTAAGCTCAAACTCCTTTGTGGGCATGGGCATGAGCAAATTGGTGTTGTACTACACACCTTTTCTCACCTTATCACACACTGCCTCCCTCTATTCCCTTAAAGAGAACTCTCTGTCCTTAGAATATGCCTGTGCTTTTTCATATCACATGCCAAATCTTCATAGTTATGAAGGTAACAGTCTGAATGTACTTTGTCCTGGTCAGATCCCACCTGGAGTTTTGTTTTCCATCTTCAGCACCATATTTTAGCAAAGGGATGAATAATCCTACCGTGCTTCTCCTCCTTCTTTCTATCTCTTGGTTTTCCTGCCTTTAAGGTGAGCTCAGGGGGCAGCTAGATGTTGCAGTGGTTAGAGCACCAGCACTGAATTTAGGAGGAAATGAATTCAAATCCAGCTTCAGACATATAACACCTACTAGCTGTGTGACCCTGGGCAAGTCATTTAACCCCATTGCCTAACCAAAAAAAAAAAGACAGCTCAAATCCCACCTTCTACAGGAGGCCTTTCCTGGTTCCCCCATCTATTAGTGCCTTTCCCCTGAGATTACCTTCTATCTAGTTGCTGTGTAGAGTTGTCATAGGAGATCAAAGAAAGAAATCTTGGAGGCTTTGCAGTGGTCATGAAAGGGGGAAGATTTAATCTGAATCACGAATAAGCATAAATTTTAGGTAAATAGGAAGACAAGGTATACCATTCCAGACAGGGGAACAATATTAGTTAAGGCCCGTTGGAATGTATGCTTCTTGAGGGCAGGAAATATTTTTGTCTTTCTTTATGCCCCCAGAACTCAGCACAGTGCCTAGAATGAATAAGTAAAATGCCAGGCATTTAATAAATGCTTATTGACTGATTGATAAACTGTAGAAAGGTGAAGAAGAAGCTACCCTGGATGGTGAAGGGCTTTAAGTCTATGCCATAGGAGTGATATTAGAACTGGAATATTTAGTCATGAGAGTAAAAGACTGAGGGGGTAGGGAAGTGATAGCTCCTTGCTACTTTTCACACACAACACTCCATTTCCCTGGCTATCCCTCATGCCTGGAATGCTTTCCCTCTCACTTCCAGTGCTAAAATACTTGGCTTCCCTTAAGACTCAAATAAAAAGCTACCTTTCTGTAGGAGGCCTTCCCTTAATTGCTGGTACCTACTCCTCTACGTTTATTTTGTATCTACTCTGTCTCTTCTCTCTCTCTATCTTGTGTATACCTATATATGTATAGGTTGTCTCATTAGAATATTAGCCCCTTGAGGGCAGGGGCTGTTTTCTCTTTTTTTGTTTGTATCTCCAGCTCTTAACAAAATGCCTGGCATATAGTAAGTACCTATAAAAGACTAGAGGAAGGCTTTCAGTGTTTTGGGTAGAGACTTAAAGCAAAATGTAGATAAAAAAACATACAGGATGAAAAAGAGGGAAGAAACTGAGTTGCACACAGAGTACTCACATTAATGACATCATGGTCCTATTGAAATACAGAAGTAGCATTATCATGTCTAGACTTGTAATTTAATTTTAATTTAAATCATTTTAAAGGGAAAGAAATGCAAAGCAGAAGAGAGAACAAGAAACTTGAGATCTAATTTCAGGGCACTATCAGAGAAGGGCTAATGGAGGTGGTATCGGATAGTGTGCAGGACCTGAAGTCAGGAAGATTCCTCTTCCTGGGCACAAATCTGGCCTCGAAGAGTGTGACCTTAGGCAAGTCACTTAACCCTCCTTATCTCATTTCTTCATCTGTAAAATGAGCTGGTGAAGGAAATGGCAAACACTCCAGTACCTTTGCAAAGAAAACTCCAGATGGAACCACAAAGAATCAGACACCAATTAAACACCAACAGTGGAGATGGAAGAATAGGGAATAGGGGTAGGTCTATAATCAAGATAAAGCAAAATAAAACATCAGTGGATGGCAATTCTGAATCACAATGATTTGGCAAATACTAAGAGAATTCCCTTGCTGTCGGACCTGGGGAAAGATAAGATGACCCCCTGCTACAATCCAGACAGTATGGTTTAGTAAATAGATCACTGGAGTTAAGCCAGGAAGCCTTGGGCTCAAGTCCAACCTCAGACACTTTCAAGTTGTTGTCACCCTCGGCAAGTCACTGGGATATTCTGAGTCTCAGTTTCCTCATCTGTAAAATGATGCAATTGGGCAAAATGGCCCCTAAAATCCCTTCCAAATCTAAATTTATGATCCTAAGAACCTATAAGCAGTAGCAGTGTATGGGGAAAGTCATATCTAGTTTTTACAGCTCTCAGGTAGAATCAAATATTTTTATTTTGTTAATAGGAAACAGCCTTCACATGGCCTAGAAGAAGTGTTTGTTTGATCTCTCTTATTTTTCAGATGTTCTGGATCTAGTATCCTTGGGCTTCAAATAATTATCACTTTAAGGTCGACTGACTGAGAGAGGTGAGAAAAGTGGAAGAAAAAGATCTGTGCCTCAGGTGTACTCTACATTATGATTCTCTCCTATCCTGGAATCACTATGGTGATTATTAATTTGTCAGTCAAATAAAAAAAATGGTTATTAATTTTTCCCCTTTGTGTGGCAAAGTGTATTGCTACTTCTACATATCAAATTGGTGTAATCTGTTTTTACACCTACACAGAGTCAATGAAATGGCATCTCTGGCCTTGTGAATGCAAAGCACTGCTCTCCTAATCGAAAGAGCCATGCTAACAGCTCAACCAGGCTTGTTAGAGGTCAAGGATAGGGACACACATGCAAATGTTCTTGTTCCTGATTGGAAGAGGAGGCAGGTGAAGAGGGAAATGGATAGATGAACTTAATATAGATAGCTTTACTCTATGATGCAAGTAAATATTTCCTATAACCTTGAGACAACATTGATGTAAACTCAATTTTGGGATATTGGTTAGTCCACAATCTCTTTTAGTGTCATTCATTTTGCTATTCATTGTGGCTTTTTTTAGAAAAAAAATTTAACGCATTTTAGCATCGTGTGTGTGTGTGTGTGCGTGTGTGCATATGCATGTGCGTGCATGCTACATCCCTTTAAACAAGATATTCATATGCCCAAAGGGCTATAAAACTGTGCATACTCTTTTTTCCAGCAACTCCACCGCTAGGTCTGTAGGACATATTTGTGTAAAAATATTTGTAGCAGTTTTCTTTCTTTCTTTCTTTTTTTTTTGTAGTGTCAAAGGATTAGAAATTGAGAGGATGACCATCAACTGGAGAACAGATGAACAAGTTGTGGTTTATGATTATCATGGAATACTATTGTTCTATAAGAAATGATGAGCAGGATGGTTTCAGGAAAACTTGGGAAGACTTATACGACCTGAGGCAGAATGAAGTGCCCAGGACCAGGAGAACTTAGTATACAGTAATAGTAATATTGTAAGGATGAACAGTTGTGAAGACTTAGATACTCTCTGATCAGGACAGTGATACAAGACAATTCCAAAGGA
Organism: Vombatus ursinus; assembly: GCF_900497805.2. Taxonomy (NCBI): domain Eukaryota; kingdom Metazoa; phylum Chordata; class Mammalia; order Diprotodontia; family Vombatidae; genus Vombatus; species Vombatus ursinus. The sequence continues at coordinate 11,387,559 of NW_020951957.1, read as the reverse complement.
CCCATGATGAAAAATGCTATTTACCTTTTCAGAAAGAACTGATGAATTCTGAGTGCAGGTTGAAGCATACTTTTTAAAAACTTTCTTTATATTTCTTATTCTTTTAAATGTATGTATTTTTTGCAATATAGCAAATATGGAAATATGTTTTGTATGACTTCATATATATAAGTGATATATTGCTCACCTTCTCAAGGGTTGGAGGAGGGGTGGGAGGGAGGGAGTGAATTTAAAACTCAAAAATTTTAAAAAATTAATGTTAAAGTTTTTTTAACACATCATTGGTAACTATTTAACAAAATAAAATATATTACATAAAAGAGAAAATGAAACATTAAAAAATAAACAGTATGTTAATAAGTGATTTCTAATTGGAGACAGAATTGAGTTTTCTCTTCTAGAAATAGAGACTGTCCCTGTGATTATAGTCATACTCCCCAGAGAGGAACTCCCACAAGAGGAAAATCCTTCTATCAGTTCCAGATTGGCATCTTTGACTAGAACTTATGGTTTCAAGTTGTTGTCTAGGCCACTGAGAGGTTAATTGACTTCCCCACAGTCATAAAATTAGTATGCATCAGAGGCAAGATTTGAACTTGGGTCTTCTTGGTTCTAGACCCAGCTTTCTATTCACTAGACCACAGTTGGTCTCATCATTGATATATTCTAATATTCTGACACTCCAATGGATCTTATATAGTTGAACATTCTCTCTGATGTTGAAGATCATAATACTGTACAATGTAACTCTCATCTATGTCACCACATGAATTTGCGTCTGATGGGGGAAAGGGAAGGTGGAGGAAGGTATTTAATTTACTTCAATTCTTTTTGCAGTATGCATTTCGAAAGACAGTGTCCTGGAGGGAAAAAGAATGGTGGATTTGGAGTCAGATGACCTCCACATTTTAGCTCTATCATTTACTCTGGTCTTGGACAAATCACTTAATACCTTTGGGCCTCAGTTAAATCAATCAATAAACATTTATTAAATACCTACTAAAGTATTAAGTGGTGGAGATACAAAAAAAGGTAAAAGATAGTTTCTGCCCTCAAAAAGCTTACAATTCAATTCAATAAACATTTATTAAGTGCCTATTATGTTCTGGGCACTGTGTTAAGTGCTGGGGATACAAAAAGAGGCAAAAGACAGTCAGTCTCTGACCTCTAGGAGCTCACAATCTTATGGGAGAGGCAAGATGCAAACAAATATATAAAAGCAAGCTATATATAGTCCAAAGAGGAAATATTTAAAGAGGGAAGATAATTAAGACAATTAAGAGAGGTTGGGAAAGGCTTCCTATAAAAGATATGATTTTGCTGAAAGTTCCTTCTCTGAAAATGAGAATGTTGAACTAGATGACTGCTGGGATCTAAAACTCCAAATTTATGATGCTATGATCCAATCTAGATTCTAAATCTGTGATACTATGATGCAATGGATGATGGGGCTGCTAGGTGGCTCAACTAGGGGGCAGCTAGGTGGATATAGTGGATAGAGTGAAGTACCTGCAGTCAAGAAGACCTCAATTCAAATCGAGCCTCAGAGACTTACTAGCTGTGTGACACTGGGTAAGTTACTTAACCTAAGTTTGCCTCCGTTTCCTCATCTGCAAAATAGGGATAATAATAACACTCATATCCCAGGGATGTTGTGGGAATCAAATGAGATGATAATTGTAAAGCAGTTAATATACTGCCTAGCACATAGTAAGCACTGCATAAGTGTTAACATTGTTGATGTTGATGATGGTGATGATGATGATGATGATGATGATAGTGGTATGGGCTATTCATTGCTCATCTTTCAGTCTTTCTACAGGTCTTTTCCTATCTAGAAATAGAGGAAAATGAGTATCAAGGGAAGAATCCCGGGGGAAGAGATGAACAGTAGAATATTCACATCCATGCTTGGAAATTTGGTTATTTGGCTATTTTTCAGAACTGCTAAAAAGATGGGCCAATGCTATATTTTTCTTTTCTCTGCTGATACATATTTCCATATATTAGTGAATCTATTAGACAATGTGGGTCCATTGTGACAGATGGCTCAGCATCTTGACTCCAGCAGCTGCCAAGCCTCAAACTTCAGAGACTGCAGACTTCTGTTCCTTCTTTATCCTGTTCCTCTTATGTGTCTAACCAATTAGGCAGAGCTATACATAGTGCAAGGGGTGGAGTAAAAATCCCATCCTGAGCCCTGCAGGCAATCAGTTCATGCCCTGAAGCATGAAATTTGATTAGGCTGATTATCTGAGTTTATACACCTCCTAATGCTGTTAGGGGGTCATGAATCTACCAAGTCCTCAGTAACCCAGAACACTGGAATATAACTATGTGACCTCTAGCCACAGTGAATCCCACAGGCTGTTTCTTCACTGCATGAAGATATGAAAATAGAGAAATCATTTTCTCAGTGCCTGGGTCTGATATTTAGAAGCAACTACTGGTCTCATCTTCGGAAGAAAAATCGATTCACTCAACATTTATAAGAATCAACTGTATGCAGAGCTCTCGGTTCAGAACTGGGAGAGATTAAAAATAAAATATAGATACAATGAAGTCTCTGCCCTCACAGAGTTTATATTCTAGTTATAGAAGGATATACCTATTCAGGTAAGTTTAATGTAAAACAATACATCATAATAGCTAAAGAGATATCAAACAAAGTGATATGCGAGGCCATAGACCTTTGTCATCTCTTTCATGGATTTCAATAGTTTGGAGTCCCTGCCTCCTATCTATGTCCTCTGCATGCTCTCCTTCACACGACTATCAAATAAATATCCTTAAAACACAGGTCTGGCTGCATCATTGCACTCACTCAAAAATCTTTAGTAGCTTCCCATTGTCACTAGGCCAAAATACAAAGTGATAATCTTGTTCCCACCTACCTTCTAGTCTTACATTACTTTCCTTCACTCAGTCTGTCACAAAATGTCCAATTACTTCTTCTTTATATATATAGAGAAGAAATTCCATCTCCCCCTTATGCTTTTGCATAGACTGAGGTTGATGTCTAGAATTCAGTTCCTTCTGTCTTAGCTTCTTAGAATCTCCAGCTTCCTTCAAAGTACAATTCATATACCTGCTGTGACCCTAGACCTTTTCCAGTCTTCTGATTGTTAGTGCTCTGTCCTGTGTGAAATTATTTGTATGTACCTTGTGTTTACTTCTCTGTATATATATTGAACACTCCTCTCCCTCACCTTCAGTATTTAAATTCCTTGAGGTTAGGGACTGTTTAATTTTGTCTTTCTATTCATCCGTGCCTAGCATAGTTTCTTGTACATGACAAGGGCTTAATAAACATTTACTAAATTGAATGGAAAAGGAAAGGGGTAGGAACTAAGGAAATGGTTTAGGATGCTTCTGGAGGTGGGCAGGATGTGGACTTGGTTTGGGTTAGGGTAGTGATATGTATGTGTCTACTATGTATGTATGCATATTCATATATGGCTCCTAGGCCTGCTCTCTTTCTCTTCCCTTCCTTTCTTCCTCAATTCCCCTACCCACCCTTCTCCTTTTCTCTCTTTCTCTCTATTTGTCAAGCACCTACTATGTGTCAGCACTGTAATAGGAGATGGGCAAAGATAGAAAGATGACATTTGGACTGTGTTCTACATTTTGTTTCTTGGGGGAGCTCAGTGAGTCCAAGGATGGGGGAAGGGGATAAGATCTCACACAATTCTTTCCTGAAGGAGCCTACATTCTATCAGGGAAAATAATATATACAAATGTAAATATTTGCAAAATACAATAAAGTAAATTCAAGGCAATTTGGGGAGATATAAGTAGCCCAGGGAAGTGAGAAACTAGCTTTGAAAGAAGCCAGTGATTCTGAAAGACAGAGGTGTTGAGATAGGACATTCCCAGCATGCGGGGCAGCTTATTGAAAGGCCTGGAAGTGGAAGATTGGTTATCATACATGAGGAGCATTTTGACTTGACTGTAGAGTTCGTGAAGGGAAGTAATGGGTCTGCAAAAGTAGGTTGGTGGAGCTTTAAATGCCAACAAAGAGAGTTTTTTGTTTGTTTACCCTGAGACATAACAGGTGGCTACTGGAGTTTACTGAGTAGGGGAAAGACATGGTCAGACTTATTTCTTGGCAATATCACCTTGGAAGCTCAGAAGATGTATGGAGAATGAATTAGCGAGACCATACTATTTCTCCATCCATTATCTCTGAATGAAACTGATGGAGACAAAGTTCATACATATGCTCATAAATGCATACAGTGCATCAATGGGATAAATATTTTCAGAACTATGTTCAGTGATAAGTCTATTGAGCTGCTTCCCCCCTCCCCATTCCCCAACCACTCTTTCTTTTTTTCCCCTCTACTCTTCTTTCTTCCTCTTTCCCTTTTCTCCTTTTCTCTAAAAGTCTTCTCTGAGTATGAGGAAGTCCAACAGTGAAACAACACTGTGCTATTCCAGGATTATTTGAAAAAGGAGAGGGAAGGACAACCCCTGGGGAGGTAAACTCTAAAGACAGCCATATTACATGTGGTGTATCTCACCATGCTAAGCCCTCGTTAAAGATTGGGGAAAGTGAATTGTAGGTACTTAGACTTCTCACCTAGACAAATGACCATTTAAATAACAAAGATTACTGCGTATTTTCAAAAAGAATATATTTCCAGTAAGAACTAATGACATTTTTTTAATGACAATGAGCAATTGCTTTATACTTCTCCAAGTGCCATTTTCACCAGTCTTGTGATGCCCAATTCCCAAGTGCATTTAAGTCAATCTCAGGCTCCCTATATACTGTTTTAAAGAAAACAGCTGAAGAGTAGTGGGAACTTACTTTGCTTTTATATTGCATATGTTGGTCATGCCAGAGTGCCTCAGAAGGCATCTCCATGTGGAGGACCCTAGTCATGGATGACTCTTTTCAAGAAAACTGGAATTAATTGTAAAGGAAGTCACATTTCTGGAGCCTATAGACATTCTACAACTGGTCTGGGTCAGTTAACCATACGAAGAAGAGGAGGCTCTTTGATTGGCTGTAGAATCATTCAAAAATACCAGCATCCTCAGTCTCTTCTTCTTCTTCTTTTTTTTTTTTTTGGCTAGGCAACGGGGTTAAGTGACTTGTCCAGGGTCACACAGCTAGTAAGTATTATGTGTCTGAGGCCAGATTTGAACTCACATCCTCCCAAATCCAGGGCTGGTGCTCTATCTACTGTGCCACCTAGCTGCCCCAAGTCTCTTCTTCTTGTGGCAGTTCTTCAGCCAGTGATGGGGAAGGGAAGCATGGTATGATCTTGTAAGTCTGAGAGCTCTATAGGGCTCCTCAGTGGCCCACCATCTAGAATTCAGTTCAAATTTGTAGCCACTACAGCATCAATATTTAGAGAAACAAAGAACAACTTTTGGGAGTGACCTTCAGGAATCCAGCTCAGGGGTAGCTAAAACACGAGATCATTCAGTTGTCGTGCCACATCTGGACACAGACTTGTTGGGACCAGTGCTATACAGGAAATGAGCTAAGTTTTGAGCCTAATCCTTACCTCCAACTTCCCAGACAAAGATGTAGGGGAATTATGACCCTGAGTTATTGGGGAAATGCTTTTATGTTTTTCTTGGCTACCTCATGAAGAAAATATCACTTTATAAAAAGTTATCTGATTTTAAAAGGAACCAGGAATACTTGCCATTAACTCCTAAAATACAAGGTTGTACCTGAGAAAATGGATAATTACAATCCCTTAGGCTAACCTAGAACCTTGAAGTGGATATATAGCTGAGAGAGTGATGGCAAGACACACGTTACACTTCCAGTCTACAAAATACATGTTGACTTTGTGGCAGGGGCATAGGAGCAGATGAGGTTACATAATTGCTACTTAGACCTTAACCACCTCTCAGTCTCTGAGACTAATCTGGGATCTTGGTAGGAGAAACATAGAAGGACCCATGGATTCATACCTTGTACAGCTTTAGGCTTGTGTTGATCCTCTTGGCTTTTAGCAAGGTCAGTTGCTCTCTCACCTGACCTTGTTCCTTATGGTCAAATCTTTAGCTTATATCCTAGTCTCAATAGCTGGGTTACAGTCTTATTCTTCTAATGCATTTAATCTCTTTTTATTGGCCTGCTTAAAGTCCCAGATTGGCTAGGACTCAGGGCATAATATTGGTCTCACCGGTCCATTTGTGTCTTTAATCATGCTCCTGAACCTTAGCCCTTATAACAGGATCTCTCATGCCACTTGCTAGACTTCTCTGATGGTGATCCCCTGCTAAAATGGGTTGCATTCTTTGTCAGTAGCCAGATCCTATGGGGCCAAGATTCTTTCCCATCTTCAATAATGTCCACTAATTTTCCACTGCTGGGCCTCCACAATACTAGCCATCTATTTGTCTTTCTACTGGACTTTTACCAGTTACCAAGGCCCCTTCCAATTCTACCAACCTCTAAATTTCCTCCTTTTAAGCAAGCTAGAATCTTTATAGTGTGAGAGCATTACAGATTTAGAGCTGATAGGGAGCTTAGAGATGATCTAATTTCTCCCTCCTATCCCATTTTACAATTAAAGATACTGAGGCTCAGAGAGATTGTGACTTGCCAAAAAGTCACATGTGCAGTGAGTGGCAGAGGTGGGATATGAGTCTAGCTTATCTGACTGCAGATTCATTATTTTCCACTTTTCCTTTTCCCTTAACTGTTCCTTTTTGTTTTCCTTTCCCTTCCCCTTTTCCCTTCCCTTCCCTTCCCTTCCCTCCCTATCTTTCTGAATTCTAGACCTCCTACAGAACTTCCTTGCCATCTCCACATGGGCCACCATCTTCATTCCCTCCTCATTGGAAAATTGGATTCTATGCTTGGAACCTACCTAGTCTTTGATAGGCCAGCCATGATATCTAGCTATGTTTCAATCTCTTCCCCCCTCACCAATTCCTAGCACCCCACATTAGAATGTAAGTTCCTTGAAGCAAGAACTATTTGGCAGGCTTTCATTTGTATCTCCAGTACTTAGCAGAGTATCTACACAGGAGTGGGGAACCTGTGGCCTTTGTTCTGTGAAGCTTGGATTCAGTCAAAGGGTCACACACATGTAGCCTCAAGGCCACAGGTTCCCCATGCCTGGACTCTAACACATAGTAAGTGCTTAATAAATGCTACTTCCATAAGTTTCCATTTTTGTATTACCCCTTGTAGACCTCTTTAATATATACACATATATGTTGTTTCTCTGTTTAGACTTGAAGTCAGGGACTATTTCAATTTCTGTTTAATCTCTAGTGCTTAGTGTAGTACCAAGCTATATATGTTAAAACTGGAAAAAGAAAAGATTAAGATACACCTATCCATAATCTAAAGAAAGCCAAAAAATAGGATCAGTGGTGACAGTCTATGTTTACCTACAAAGCATTGACAGCCTTCAGAAGGAAATTACAAAGAAGTTCTAACTGGTGTGATTACCCATTATTACGTCATTAGCCATAGTTAACAGAAAGGCCAACCATCTGTCTCTAAATATGTCTAGTTTATCACTCATTACACACAATCTTCTTTCTAGGCTCTCTAATTTGACTGCTGTAGCTATGTACTATCTTTAGCTGAGCGAAGGATTTCTGGTTTGTTTTTTTTTAGATGAGTCATATATCAACTATAATCACAGAGTTACAAAATGCTAGAATTGGAAGAGATCTTAGAGACCACTCAGTCCACCCCTTTCATTTTACTTAGGGAGAAAGGGAGGCCCAAAGTGAAACAATGGCTTTCCCAGAGTCATATGCTAGTTAGTTGGTATCTAGCTACCTTATATTTATTCTGTACATTTATACTTTCTCTCTCTCTCTCTCTCTCTCTCACACATATATACACATACACACAGTTTTACTTCCAAGAGAATATAAACTCTTGAAATTTTAATTATTTGTATGTAGATCCCCAGTGGCTAATGGAGTGTCTGACAGTTGATAGTCACTTAATAAATATTGATTGATATGACAAATTAGTGGCAGAGCCAGATCCATAATAGGGTATCCTGCCTTCCTCTGAATCCTGTTCTATATTACTCTAGTTGTGTAGAATGTTTTATTTTTAAACATGATTATTAGGTCACAATAACAAGACATTTAAATTCATATAGTACTTTAAGTTTTGCCAAATATCTTCTCACACACGAATTCATTGTGTCACCAAAGGGAAAAAAATGTTAGTTTTAGTGTAATTTGGAACACTTTAGTGAGTCAGCCAAGTCACCTTACCAAACAATGTAATAGGCAGACGGTATAGCTTTAGTTTTTTTTTGTGTGTGTTGTCAGGCTGAAGGACGTATTGCTTTCCTAGGTGTTTTTCCCCTTAGCAATCTAGTATTCCTAAAGGGGATGGTGAACAAGGCTCTTTACTGATTCACATTTCCAACACTCATCATTGTCCTTTAGAAACCTGTCCTACTGTCTTACTGTGGCTGTGGTAGTCCCTGAAAACCTGACATTATAGGAGCCAAATGGCAAAGTACACCTAGGAACCCTGAACTTACCAAACAACTTTAAAATAATGCCTCAAATGAAATTTTGGAGTTACACAGCCAACAAAAGGTCAGAGGGAGACATTTTTCCTGCCTAGGACAACTTAGGAGGTCCACAGGAGGTATCTGTAGCCTCTGGGGTAGATGCAGTCCAGGGTACAGAGAAACAGCAGTTATAAGTCTTGGAGGTGGCCAAGACAGCAGCAGTAGCAGCAGCAGCTTTGGGAGCTCTCAGTCTAGAGAATGTGAAAATTGGTCAGAGAGACATTAAAGGGGACTGTTTAATGGCACTATGTGTAGCTGGTACAGACTGGCAACTATCATGGATAAGCAGTTCTGAGTCACAGTTCTAGGATGGAGAACAGTGCCTGTCATTAGGGACCAGGGGACCTGGTCCCAGTTCCAGGGTCAGTAGGAGCATTAGTACTTGTGATTTCCAGAGAGCAGGGGCCTTTCCTAGGTAAATACCAGAGCACAGACCATGAGAGCAATGACCACAATTCTCCCAGCAAAATAACACCTTGGAAGCACCAAAAACTTGCAAAAACTAGCTCTGAAAATAGCATCACAGAAAGGCCTGAAGCTTGGCACAATGCCTCTCCACCCTTAGGTGAACAGAGTGTCATTTTAACATAAAGTTAAAAGTGAAGAAATAGGCTGAGAAAATGAGCAAACAACCAAATAGAAACTGACCATAAAAAGTTGCTACCATGGCAGAGAAGACCAAGACATAAACTCAGAAGAAGACAACAATGTGAAAACAGCTAGAAGCAAAGCCTCAAACAAATATGCTAATTGGACCCAAAGTGAGAAAAAATGCCTAGAAGAGTTAAAGAAAGGGATAAGAGTGATAGAGGAAAAATTTGGAAAAAATGAGAATGATGCAAGAAAATTAAGAAAAGAATATTAGCAACTTGGTAAAAGAAGCACAAAAAATACTGAAGAAAATAACATTTTAAAAAACAAAATTGACCTAATGGTAAAAGAGGCACACAAATTCAATGGAAAAAAAGAGAACTCCTTTAAAAGCAAAATTGATCAAAGAGAAAGAGTCATAAAAGCTCACTGAAGAAAATAATTTCTTCAAAATTAGAAATGGGAAAGTGAAAACTAATGACTCTATGAGACTTCCAAAAACAATAAAACAAAATCAAAAGAATGAAAAAATAGAAGAAAAATGTAAAATATCTCATTGGAAAATAACTGATCTGGCAAATAGATTGAGGAGAGATAATTTAAGAATTTTTGGACTACTTGAAAGCCATGATAAAAAAGAGCCTAGATATTATCTTTCAAGAAATTATCAAGGAAAACTGAACTTATATCTGATGTAGAGGGTAAAATAGAAATTGAAAGAATCCACCAATCACCTCCTGAAAGAGATCCCAAAACAAAAACTCCCAGGAATTCTATAGCCAAATTCCAGAGCTCCCAGATAAAGGAGAAAATATTTCAAGCAGCCAGGAAAAACAATTCAAATGTCATGGAACTACAATCAGGATCACACAAGATTTAGTGGCTTCTATGTTAAAGGAGTGGAGGACTTAGAATATCATATTCTGGAAGACAAAGGAGCTAGGATTATAACCAAGAATCATCTCCCCAGCAAAATTGAGTGTGAGCCTTCAGGGGGAAAATGGATATTTAATGAAATAGAGGACTTCCAAGCATCCCTGTTGAAAAGACCAGAGCTGAATAGAAAATGTGACATTCAAACACAAGATTCAAGAGGAGCATAAAAGGGTAAAGCGGGAAGAGAAATCATAAGTGATTCAATAAGATTAGGCTGTTTGCATTCCTAAATGGGAAGATGATACATGTAACTATTAAGAACTTTATTATTATTGGGGGGGGCAGAGTCAAGATGAATGAGTGAAAGCAGTGACTTGCTTGAACTCTCTCCCAAACCCATCCAAATACCTGTAAAAATGACTGTAAACTAATTCTAAAGCAGCAGAACCCACAAAAAGACAGAGTGAAACAAATTTCCAGTCCAAGGCAGCCAGGATGGTTGATCAGAAAGGTATATCATGCTAGGTGGGGAGAGGAGTGCAGTTCACCGTTGGCGCTCTTGCAAAATAGGCCCCATCAAACTTGGAGCAGGCCTTAGAGGACTGAATCACAGGCAGTGGTGGTGATTTCCTGACTTCTCAACCCGCAAACACCAAAGACAATTTAGAAGGTCAGTGGGAAAGGTCTGTGACTGCTGTGAGAGAGAAGCTAAGTACCAGCCGCAGGCCCTGAGCACAGCCCCAGGGCAACTGTTCCTTCATGAACTTCTGGCCAACAGACTGAGGGGAAATCAAGTGGTTAATTAGAGGGGGATTGCAATGATCTCTTTGCTGGTGCTGAGGCAGGAATCTCTTGCTTTGTCTGTGCTTGGGTCTGGATCACAGCTCTGGGTGGTGGTCCTGGGGCAAGGAGGAGTGTTAGTGTGGTGGAGTTTGCAATAGCAGTGGAGAGGAAATCCTCCTCACAGTTCCAAAGCAGAAAAGAGTGGTTGTGGTCACTCATAGACCAGAGTAACAGGCCAGGAAAGGAGTAAATACCTCGCCCCTTATCATACCACCTTGGAAGAACTGAAAATTTACAGGTCCCTAGAAGTATCTCTGAAAACAGTGCACAAAGCCCCAAAGCTTGGGACAGTACATTCTCCACACTGGAAGCAGACCCCTAACTTAACAAAGACTTTAAAACTCAAGTAATTGGCTGTGATCATGACCAAACCTCACAAAAAAAGTCAGACAATAGAAACTTTCTTTGGCAACAAAGAAGATCAAAACATACAACCAGAAGAAGACAACAAAGTCAAAGTTCCTACATCCAAAGCCTCCAAGAAAAATATGAATCCCAGTCCCAGGTCATGAAAAAGCTCAAAAAGGATTTTGAGAAACAAGTAAGAGAAGTAGAGAAAAAATTGGGAAGAGAAATGAGAGTGATACAAGAAAATCATGAAAAACTTGTCAACAGCTTGCTAAAGGAGACCCAAAAAAATACTGAAGAAAATAACACCTTAAAAATAACCTAACCCAAATGGCAAAAGAGGTCCAAAAAGCCAATGAGGAGAAGAATGCTTTAAAGAGCAGAATTGGCCAAATGGAAAAGGAAGTCCAAAAGCTCACTGAAGAAAATACTTACTTAAAAATTAGAATGGAGCAATTGGAAGCTAATGACTTTTTGAGAAATCAAGACATTGTGAAATTAAACCAAAAGAATGAAAAAATAGAAGACAATGTGAAATATCTCATTGGAAAAATGACTGACCTGGAAAATAGATCCAGGAGAGAGAATTTAAAAATTATTGGACTGTCTAAAAGCCATGATCAAAAAAAAGAGTCTAGACATCATTTTTCAAGAAATTATCCAAGAAAACTGCTCTGATATTCTAGAATCAGAGGGCAAAATAGAAATGGAAAGAATCCACCCGTCACCTCCTGAAAGAGATCCCCAAAGGAAAACTCCTAGGAATATTGTAGCCAAATTCCAGAGTTTCCAGGTCAAGGAGAAAATATTGCAAGCAGTCAGAAAGAAACAATTCAAGTATTGTGGAAACACAATCAGGATAGCATAAGATTTAACAGCTTCTACATTAAGGGACCACAGGACATGGAATATAATATTCTGGAGGTCAAAAGAGACAGGATTACAACCAAGAATCACCTACCCAGCAAAATTGACTATAATCCATCAAGGGAAAAAATGGATTTTCAATGAACTAGAGGACTTTCAAGCATTCTTGATGAAAAGACCAGAGCTGAATAGAAAATTTGATTTTCAAATACAAGACTCAAGTGGAACATGAAGAGGTAAACAGGAAAGAGAAATCATGAGACTTATTAAGGTTGAACTGTTTATATTACTGCTTGGAAAGATAATATTTGTAACGCATGAGATCTTTGTCATGAGGGAAAATTATGTTTATGTAGATAGATAGATAGATGGATAGATAGAGGGCAGGGCGCAGGGTGAGTTGAAGATGAAGGGGTGATATCTGGAGAATCAAATTAAGGGGTGAGAGAGGATTATACTGGGAGAAGGAGAAAAGGAGAGGTAGAATGTGCTAAATTATCTCACATAAAACAGACAAGAAAAGGTTTTTACAGTGGAGGGGAAGTGGGGGAAGGTGAGAGGGAATGAGTGAATCTTATTCTCACAGGATTTGGCTGAAGGAGGGAATAACATACACACTCAATTGGGCATGGAAATCTATCTTACCCTACAGGAAAATAGTGGGGTGAGGGGACAAGAGAGTGAGGGATGATAGAGGGGGGGGCAGATTAGGGGAGGGGGTAATCAGAAGCAAACACTTCTGAGAAGAAACAGGGTCAAAAGAGAGAATAGAATAAATGGGAGGCGGTATAGGATTAAGTGAAATATAGTTAGTTTTTCACAACATGGCTACTATGGAAGTGTTTTGCATAACTACACATGTATAACCTGCATTTAGTTGCTTGACTTTTCAATGCGGGTGGGGGGGAGGGAGGTAGGACGAGAGAAAATTTGAAACCCAAAGTTTTAAAAACACATGTTAAAAAATAATTGTTTTCACATGTAACTGGGAAATAAGAAATACAGGAAATGGGATATAGAAATCTATCCTTCCCTATAGGAAAATAGAAGGGGAAGGGGATAAGAGAAGGGGGGAGAGATAGATGGGAGGGCAGATTAGGGGAAGGAGTATTCACAATGCATGCCATCTTGGGGTTGGGGGGAGGGATGAGATGGGGAGAAAATTTGGAATTCAAAATCTTGTGGAGGTGAATGTTGAAAACTAAAAATAAAAAAATAAAAGAAAATAAAATTAAAAAAACCCAAAACAAAACAAAACAACAACAAAAGAAGAACTTTATCATTATTAGGGCAGGGATAGAATTATAGAGAAGGACAAACACACAAAAAAAATGAGTTGGAAGGAAATGCATAGTGAACATTATTGTGAATGTGAATGGGATGAGCTAACCCATAAAACAGAAGTGGAGAGCAAAATGGAGTAAAAACCAGAATCCGACAGAAAAAAAAAAAGCACTTGAAACAGACAGATACACACAGAGTTAAAGTAAGGGTTTGGAGTAAACTATTATGCTTCAACTGAATTAAAAAAGGCAGGAATAGCAAACATGATCTTAAACTAAGCAAAAGCATAAATAGGTCTAAGTAAAAGAAATAGGGAAACTGCATTTTTGCTGAAGTTACCATAGACAATGAAGTAATATAAAAAAAATTAGAAAGTTTCTCTGTTCAAGGCCTCCTTTCTCAAATATATAGAGAACTGAGTCAAATTTATGAAAATAACCACCATTCCTCAAATGATAAATGGTAATAGATAAGAACAGACAGTTTTCAGAAGAAGAAAACAAAACTGCCTCCAGTCATATGAAAAAAGTGCTCTAAATCACTATTGATTAGAGAAAGGCAAATTAAAACAACTCTGAGCTACCACCTCACACCTATCATAAATGACAAGTGCTGGAGGGGAAGAAGGAAAATAAGTTCATTAATGAACAGTTGGTACAATTGTGAACTAGTCCAACCATTCTGGAGAACAATCTGGAACTATGCCAAAAGTGCTATAAAACTGTGTACAGCTTTGATCCAACAATACCACTACTAGGTCTGTACCCCAGAGAAATCAGAGAAAAAGGAGAAGAACATAATGTATGAAAATATTTTCAGCAGCTCTTTTTGTGGTGGCAATGAATTGGAAATCAAAGGGATGCTTATCAATTGAGAATGACTGAACAAGTTGTGGCATGTGATTCTTATGGAGTACTATTGGGGGCTTCAGAAAAACATGGCAAGACCTATATGAACCGATGTAAAGTGAATGAGAAAAACTGGGAGATCATTGTGCACAGTAACAGCAATATTGCAATGATGATCAACTGTGAAAAACTTGGATACTCTAATCAGTGCAATGATCCGAGACAATTCCAAAGGACTCCTGATGAAAAAAATGCTATTCATCTTCAGAGAGAGACTTGATGAACTCTGAGTGCAAATTGAAGCATAATTTTCTTACTTTTTGTGATATGACTGATATGGCAATAGATTTTGCCTGATTTCACATGTATAATTGTTATCATTTTTTTTTTTTGCCTTATCAATAGTGGTGGAAGGTCAGGAGAGAGGGAGAGAACCTGGAACTCAAAATTTAAAAGGAGAGGAATATTAAAAATGAACAACTAAATAAAGGGAAAACTTGCTAGTCTGAATTAAGTCTTATTTTTAGATCTAGAGATGGTTTGCATCTATTTTTCCATTATAACCTATATTGACTTTACTTATGCATTTTGCTGTTCCAGTGGTTTAGTGAGAGCTCTGTTGAAAAATACTTGTAAATAGGCAGATACAGTAGAAATAGATACATAGATTTATCAGTGGGAATATAAGCAGAACTGAACTGCAGGGCCTTTATTAGGAACATTCAGGTTGAAGTCTAATCTCAAACTGCTTTCTAGTAGGCATGTGACCTTAGTTAAGTCCTTCAAGAGGCAGCATGGCCTGGTAGACAGAGATCTTGATCTAGAGTTAGGAAAACCTGGATTCGAATTCTGCCTCTGATAGTTTTCCTGTAGGACCATGGGCAAGTAATTTAAGCTGTTTCTTAGTTTCCTTATGTATATAAAAAAGAAATAATAATTCCTGTAGGCTCAGATGAGATTGTGTGTGTTTATTTATATTTTTTAAGCTTTAAATAACTCACCCTAAATATAGTTAATATTCACCTCTTTAGGAAGCTTTTAGAGGCAGCTATATGGATCAGTGGATTGAGACATGGGTCTACTAGTGTCAGGAAGACCTGAATTAAAATCTAACCTCAGACTCTTACTAGTTGTGTGACTGTAGGCAGGTTTCTTAACTGCTGTCTGCCTCTGTCTTCTCAACTGTAAAAGGAGGATAATAATAGCACCTTTCTCACAGGGTTGTTGAGGGAATCAAATGAGATAAAAACTTCAAAGCACTTAGTACAGTGCTAGGCACATATAGTAGGCATTTAACAAATACTTGTTTCTTTCCTTGTTTGCCCCTTACACACCTGCAACAGCAGAAGATTGGACTAGAATGGATGACCTTTAAGCTCTATTCAATTCTAGGTCTCACATTCTATGATTCTAAAATCACATAATCTTAGAGTTGTAAAGCATCCTTGTTCAGTCATTTAAGTTATACTCTACTCTTTGTGACCCCATTTGGGGTTTTCTTGGCAAAGATACTGGAGTGATTTGCCATTTCCTTTTCCAGCTCATTTTACAGATGAGGAAAATGAGGCAAACAAGGTTAAGTGACTTCACCAGGGTCACACAGCTAGTAAGTGTCTGAGGTCAGATTTGAACTTGGGAAGATGAATCTTCTTGATCAGCACTCTTACCACTATACCATCTAGCTGCCCTTAAAGTATCTTTAAGGCTCTCTATTCCAAGACTCTCATGTTACAGATGGAGTTAAAGAACAGACTAGGATTAAAGATTATATGAGCTTTGCTGGAAGAGGAAACCCTCCAACGTTATTGCTTGTATTGAGGTTTTCCTTGGTGTACTGGTATCTTAGTTAGGCACATTTGCAGTATTAAACCTATTATGAATTGTAGTCTTGGTAATATTGTCAAGTTACAGATAAGTTCTTCCTGAAGTATGATGACCCACTTATTTCATAAGAAAGGAAATCTTTTTCACAAGTGCCCAAGATTCTGTAATCACATAATAATGATTTTGTTTTGGAAACATAAAAGTACTTAATATTTTTATGATATTTAATCATCATATAAGCAGTGTAGGTAAGATCTAAGGATTCCAAAGATCATATATTTAGAGCTAACAGGGACCTTAGAGATCATTAAATGTAATCCTTTTATTTTATAGGTGAGAAAACTGAAGCTGTGAGAGGTAAAGTGACTTGCCCACTCTTTTAAGTAATTGGGGTGGGATTCAAGCCCTAGCTTTTCCTTTCTCTAAGCCCAGTGTACTATGCACTACATCACACTGTTTCTACTGTAATACCTTGGAGACTTTTTCTAGCATTCATGTAGAAAGATGCTGGAATCTTGCCTTCAACCCCTTCCTCTCATCTCCTCAACATAGGAGGTGCTACTCATACAGTCATCAAATTGGGAAGGGACTGCTCCAAATCTTCCATCTAGTGCCCACTACACATTTTCAGTATGATGGCTAGGGAAAGTAACAGTTGAATCTCATGACACCATAATATGACGGTGTGTAGTTAAGTAGTTTAAAGAAGAGGAAGAACATGTTCTGGACCTATAGTTAGGCTAGCTACAATCATGTTGCCCTTTTGTGACATATTAGATCACGCATATAGAATTCTTTGCAAACTTTTCAAGCTACAAAAATGCCAGCTATCATTTTCCTTATTTTTTTTGTGGTAGATTTGGTTATTTGAAGAGTCAAATTTGAGTTCTGGTAAATCTATAGGATTCCAGAAAATCATTTCTGTATTATTAACCAGGTAATTTCTGTAATATGAGTAATAGTTCTTTGTATTCCTCCTGGTCAAGTGAACCATAAGAAAACATCCATAGAACTAATATGTGGATATCTTACGTGCTATGGCTATGTTTGGTTCCTTTCCTGGGGCTTAGGGGTTGGTGTTCAGATGCAGGTGAATCTGTGATATTAAGGAAGTTCTAGGAAAGATCTTGTTGTCTCCCTCCCTTTGGCCAAATTGTTATGAAGGGAATAAGCTACTATAAATTATATGGTTAGTACCTTGATGCATACAGGCCAATGTATACTCCCAGAAACTAGTTATCTTAATGAAATTTCTGTGCTTTTCTCTTCAATTGTTGTCTTTCACATCAACCTATTGTAGTGTCTTGGGGATTGGTTTAATAACCTTTCAAAAAGAGTGCTTTGCTCTCCCAAACAACCCTCAATACTTACAGTGTTTGGTTTTCTATAAGTCAGCAGCAAAACTTCATGTATTAAGGAAAGATGATTTTAATGTTACTTTTGAGATTATTTCATATACCAATATACTTTGAAAGTCATAAATGGAAGAATCACAGAATCTCAGAGCTGGAAGGCTATCTAGTACAGTATCTGAAAATAAATTTGCTCTCCAATATCTTTTACAGAGGCCATTTAACCTCTGTTTGAAGGACTACAATGGATATTCCACTATCTCCCAAGGCAGGCAATTTCACATTGAAGGAAGTTTAGGCTGTTATGAAGTTTTTACTTATATTCAGCTGAAACCTGCCTTTGCAAATGCCACCCATTTCTCCTGCATTTACCCTCTAGGACCAAATGGTACAAGTTTAATCCTTCTTTGATGTGACAGTCCTTCAAGTACTTTAAGACAACTTTCATGTTCCTCTTCTTTCCCAGGATAAACATTTTGCTTCTTCAGCTGCATACTAGGCAATCTGCAACTTCCCTTCACATTTTTTCCCCATGTGGATTTGCTAACCCAATCTCTTTGGGGCAGCCATGGATCTTGCTGGGAAGGCCCTTTCGTATTTTAAGACTTGATGCAAATGGGAGCATCTAGATAAACTCAAACTCCACATACTTCTTCCATTTGGAGGCTGTGCAGGAAATCTTGCCTAGCAATGAAGAACACCTCTGAGGAACACACATATCCCTATATTCTAAGCCTTGATTGATATTGAACATTAGGTGATTGGTAAACAATGTTCTCTTCATATTCCATCTGTCAAAAAGTCCTGTTTGATCTTAATATACACACAGGGACAGACTGTCTCATTTAAAAATCTCACTGATCAATGCTCTTTCCATTAAAAATGACCCAGCAAATTGACTTCACTATATGTGATATGTTTAATTTTTCATTTTAGGTAACATCTCTTCTAGGACCATATAAGGAAAAATGAAAATGATATAAAAGAATAAGATATTAGATTGCAACAGAGTTAAATTGATTGTTAAGGAATCCTATGCTTCTTAGCAATTATAAATTAGAGGGGTCTTATGATAGGCCAAGAAAAAAAAATCCCTACAAATAAGTAAAGCAAGCTTCTGGACTCTCCTCAGCAGCTGTCATCAGGAAATTACACTGAGACTTTAAAATTAAATTTTAAATTTGCTCATAACATTTTTTTCCAGTGGAGTTCATCAATGTGCATCCTCCCCACATCTCTAACCAGTTTACTTGAGAGGATTTTAGCAAAATATATACTTACAACTTGAATTAACCTTGAACAATGTAATTAAGGAGGATAGTATACAGGTGCATGACCTAGATATTTCCAAATATTCAGCTGGGAGTAAGCTTAAGTATTTTCATGTTTTACTGCATTAGCAAACAGAAAAAGTGGTTTTGTAGGAAATTCTTTAATCTAAATCTAGCAAAGGGGATGTGTATCAATATTTGTGGGAATTATCCTGTAGTGGATTATATTAGGCATTGTACAATACCAATATTTATTATTGAAATTGGGCCATCTTTGCAAAGTAGGGTCTTTTTGGAAGAGTGCAGGGGACAGAGCAAATAGAATGCTTAAAATGACTGTCAATTCTACAAACTGATTCCAGGCAATGGTGCCTTGGGGAGGGAGGAAACCATGATCTTGATAGAAAGGTTTCAAAATCTCTGTAGTGACATGCAAGCAATCATACAGATGAGAAGTAATAAGGATAGGTTACACAACACTTTTTTTAATATTTGACATAAGTAAATGGAAAATGACTAGAGAAAAATCACCCTTGTTTGTGGGCAAAGGGGTTGCTTAGATTTTAAATCAACTTGAATCTTCGGCAGGCTGAGTGCTTCATTAAAGTTGCCTCTGGTATGTCAAACAGAGCACCCTATAGTGCTGAGAAATGGTTAAACTGTGGACCTTATTCTGATTATAAGGACTAATTGGCCTGCTCTACAATCTCAGGAGACTTGTCCAAGATCTTACATCTGTGTCATAGAGGTTTGGAATTCTCCCTTTTCAGTATTTCAAACTGGTGAGCTATCAGATGTAATTTTCCATAATGCCTTGGAGCAAATTAATTTGTGTGGCTGGGGTGGGGGATACATAGGGAACAATTGCACTGTGAGGGCCATCACTCTAGATGAGGATGATTCATTCCCTAGAACTGCCTAGACCTAGAATCTCCCTTTCTCCCAAGAGGGTTGTTGAGAAGGCAGACTCTTCCTGAGAGTAGTGCCATGGTGACATGATCTAAGGAATGGAGATTGGGGTCAGTTGTGTTTTAATATTTATTTATCTATCCATCTATCTATCTATCTATTTATTTATTTTTTTGCTTTTTGGTGAGGCAATTGGGGTTAAGTGACTTGCTCAGGGTCACACAGCTAGTTAAGTGTCAAGTGTCTGAGGCCAGATTTGAACTCAGGTCCTCCTGACTCCAAGGCTGAAGCTCTATGCACTTCTATGCACCTTGCCCCATCAGTTGTGTTTTAAACCATCCAAGGAAAAGGGGACAGGCATGGTCCTAAAGACCCACATATATTCTACATCCCACTTCAAGAAAAATGGAAGAAGTGGGAAGATTATATCCTAATTACTGAGACTTTTGAGGAAGATTAACATAGATGCTAGACCAAATGACTGAAAACCTACCCTGTGCCTTAGTACTAGAATTTTTTCCTTATTTAGGGCAGATAGAAGGAAAGAATTCTCCTGCATGTCTCTTATTGTACTGTTTCTTTACTATGATCTCTCTGTTGAGAGGTAACATAGTGGAAAGAATACCAAACTTAAATACAGAGACTTGGTTTGGATCTCTGTTCTGTGTGACCTTGGGCAAATCAGTTAACTTTGAGAATGACCACTTTCCTCATTTGTATAATGAGAATTAGAGACCTTCTTTCAGTGCTGCAGTCAATAATGCAAGCATATACTAAACTTTGCTTTTGTATTTCATAATGAATAATGTCCCTCCACACTTCTCCCAGCAGTGCTCTCAGTGGTCAATGGGCTATTTTTCCCCAGGTAATGGTTTGATGGCTAAAGGGACAAACTGTTGAGAGATTCCCTGCTTTCTAGCAATAGGAGGGGATAACAAAACTGTCTATGTAGAACTTTTGGAGGAAAGATGGAGGTCCCTCCATAGAGGTCTTTATTTCAAGGGGCTAAAATTTGGTGTCTCTTTCAATGGGGCTCCCAGGGAGGGGGAGGTTTTGCCTAGTGGGTCAGGGAACACTAAGTTGGTGGTAGTGCAGTTTGGTTCTTGGTATTGACCTTTGCATGATTGGTCACCTTATTATAGATGACTATATTGGTAACGAAGACCAGTGACCATGCTAGAAATGTTATCATCTGCTGTGATTCAGATGCTCTTGAGATTTCTTGGGCATCCATGTGGTTCCAGGCTTGGAGTCAGGAAGGCCTGGCTTCAAATACTGCCTCAGATGCTTATTAATTGTGTGACCCTGAACAAGTCATGTAACTTCTACTCGCTTCAGTTTTCTCAATTGTAAAATGGAGATAATAACAGCACTTAGCTCCCAGGATTATTGTGAGGATCAAATGAGACAATTGTAGAGGACTTAGCATAGTACCTAGCACAAAATAAGTACAATATAAATGTTAGTTAGCTAGTGATTTTATTTGTTTTGCTCTTACTTATAGTCACCACTTTATGTTGGGAGACTTGCTATCAATTATAATCATTTGGCAGTTTATAATTCCACATCACATGGACCATATCCAGGACTAGGTTGAAGAGGGGAGGTAAGGTCTGGGATTTATGACCTTTATTCTCCTCCATATATTTTCAAGTCTTTTCATGTTTTTCTAAAATCATTGAGCCCATCATTTCTTACAGCATAGTCGTTTTCCAACACTATTGCATACCACAACTTGTTCAGCCATCCACCAATTGATAGGCATCCCTGCAATTTCTGAGAAAACTGGGGGATATGGGGGGGGGGAAGGACTGCTCCATATATTTTTAGTCCTTAAGAGAGAAGAAATGTGATTTGGTGTCCTCTTTGTTGTCTTTCTATTTTTGTTGTTTGTTTTATTTTAATCTTTAAGGTCCATTATTTTACCCGTACTAAGGTTTATATTAAGTCCTTGCCAGGCTTTTTGGATTCCTGAGGTCAGATTTATCTAGTGATAGCCTTAAGAACATTTAAGTGATTGGAACATTCTTTAGAATAGCTTTAAGACCTTGCCATCAAGGGCTGGTATGTTGTAAGAATAACATCTTTTTTTGTTTGATTTTTCCTTAAAACATGCTGAATCTACCCTCAAGATTTAAATGGTCCCAGGGACTGAGGTGTGGACTATTGACTTAACTTCCTAGTCACCTGAGTACAAAACCAATGCATGAGGAACCAGAGGCTCTTTCCTTCTGCTCGATGTATGCTTCTTATCTTGTGTGTCCACAATGGTGAACGCAGAGTTAGGAAAGCTGTGCTCAACTGAGTCAAAGTCCTTGCTTAATGCTCTTTCTATGCTATTGATAAACAAACTTCCTTTTGTTAACTATTAGATTGCCTACAAGTATTTTGTGTCACTCCTACCCCAAACTGAACTGTCACACCGCCTTGAGTCAGTCCAGGCTGAAAACAGTCTGTTATAGGCAATATAGTTGCTGGGGAACAAAAAACAAAAATAAACCAGTCCCTCTCTTAAAGAAGCTTTCATTCTATTGAGAGGAAATGTGTATACACTTAAGCAAGTGAAAAATAATTTCTAGAGGCAGAGAATACTCACAACTTGGGGTGGTGGCAATCAGATACTTTTCCTGCTCTAAGGGATGGATCATGGAATATTTTTTGAAGGAAGCTAAAGGTTCTACAAGACATAGTAAGAACTTGAAGCTCAGAGACTTACCCATGGTCCCACAGCTGATGAAAAACTGTGGCTGGACTTGAAGTTGTCTCATCAGATGCCAAAATGAATGTCTTTTAACTTCATCATGTTTTCTTTGGTTCTATTTAATTATTGATAAACCAGAGCATCCAACTCACAGTACTAATTATCCACTCCCTCTACTAGCCAGGTAAAAAGAAATTATTTTAATTCTGAGCACTCATGACACACAAAAAATGACCAGTCCTTTTCCAGTGATCATAAAGTTTGCTCCCCATGTTAAGTTGTCACTGCTCTGCGCTGAGATTTTGAAATGATTCTGGTCAAGGAGCTTCCTTCCCTTAGGCAGGAGCTGCCCCTATTTTGTGAAATCAACCACGTTTTTCAGTCACACACTTCCCTAGGCTCTATCAGAGGTGTTGAGTGACTGTGTTAACCTTGGTGTGTTTGGGCAATAGGAGAGTCAGTTGAAGTCAATCACCATTTCCCACAATCCTGATCAACTTCAAGGGCACCAACAGGGGTGTTGATGGACTGTGAGGGACAAATTGGTCAAGTATCCCTCTTCTCAGCAAATTACTTCCTGCCAGTGTTGTGTTAGCAGAACATATTTTAAGTCACTTCTTTTAACAGCACATATTGGTTGGTGTTGCGTAGGCTCTCTCTATTTTTAAGAGACAGATGGCAGCTACCCGTTTCTGTACACTGTTATCTTGGAGCTGTAAGCATCAACTTTACAGGTGGATGGGTTGTTGTACAGAATGACATTTCACAGAATTACTAAATCTCAGAATTGGCAGGGACCTTGTGGTCATTGAGCTCAACCTATATCTCAGCAAAACACCCTCTCTAGTACCCCTCCTCCACTTGAAGACTTCCAGTTAGAGGAGACTCATTACTTTCAGAGAAAGCTCATACCACTGTGAAACTATCAGAATTGCTTAGAATCAGTTATTAGCATAACTGACTGCTTCTCACAATGGTGCTGCCTGGAGGAAGCTTATAGGTCCTGGTAGAGGCTGAACTTCAAAATGTCATTAAAGATCAACATTGGGAGAGATATAAGAGAGAGGAAAAACTTAAGTAAGTTGTCAATAACAGGAAAGTGTGTGACTGTTTTCAGTTTCAGGGAGTCTAAAGTCTTACTATTTTCTTTATGTTGACCATCTCCCTTTCCCTCTTATGGTTAGGTGAGTTTCTAAATGAGAGGTTGTGGGTTAATATGAATAAAGATATTAATTAAGATTAAATGACAGCTCTTTGAACTGAAATTTTCATTTGGTAATCCTGTCTAAAAGCACTTGTTATGTAATAGAATATTATTGAATCATAAGAAACAATATCTATTTGTAATTCAGAGAATCATGGAAAGATTAAGGATCATAGAAACATTCATTTAAAGGTAGAAGGGACCCCAATGGCCATTTTTTCTAATTCCCTCATTTTACAAATGAAGAAACTGAGGACTAGAGAAGTCAAGTGACTGGTCCAATTAGTATGAACCAGTGATGAGTAGAGTTAGTAGGATCAAAAGAAAAACATACACAATGACTATTATAACATAAGTGAAAAGATCACTAAAATGAAGCCAAACTCTAAGTGATTAATTTTAATGAGCAATCTTGGTTCCAGAGCACTTTTGGTAGAGAAGTAGAGGATAATGGGTGAGAGATGTTCCTATGTATTGTTAGCTGTGATCACTATGTTGGTTGATTTTGATGAAACTTTTTTCTTCGTAACAATCAAGGAGTCCGAGAGGGGGTGCATTTATTTGGAAACAGCTATGATGAAAAAATAGAAGGCACTAACAAATATTGCAAAAAAATAAAAAGACTTGCTAGCTAAAAAGAGTTAACCATCTCATAAATAATTTATAAGCAACATGAAAACATGAACAGTCCTGATATTAATGAAATATTTAATAAACAATATCAGTCCAGTTTTGTTATTTCTATTTAGTTCCTTTTAGAAGGAGCACCCTCACCAAAGTCCTCCTGTAATGAATATATCATCTTAACAATGATGGGTCCTTGTGGTCTGGAATTACCTTTCTTTTAATCCCCAGAGTTAGCATAATGCTTGGTATATAGTAAATGATTAAAATAAATCTTTGTTGATGGATTGGCTGACTGTAAAGTTATGAAAGCAGAGGGAAAGCTATCATAGTGTAATACTATGCTTTCAAAGCTTCAAATCTGTTCCAAATAATGACTTCTATAGCTACTTTCTGTGAACAGGCATGTCTAAGTTGCAGCAAGGTTTACCATCAGAGGATAAACCCAGAAAGTCAGTTCACCTCTCTGAGTTTCCATTTCCTCATCTGTGAAGTGGGGATACTCAATAGCGTCTACCTCTCAGGGTTGCTGTAAAGGACCAATGAGATAATGTACCTACATTGCTTTGCAAACCTTAAAGTTCTATAAAATGTTTAATAGTTATTATTATTAATCCTTCAGGGAGAGATTTGTAAATCTAGAACTGAAAGGGACTTCAGATGCCATGAAGTCCACCTAGAAACTGAGTCTCAGGGAACACTTGCCCAAAGTCACATAGCTAGTAAACATAACACACAAATGTAGAGCCTAGAGTTAGTCTTTTTATTTCCCCACTACTCCATGCTTCCATTCAGTTTCTGTTATCTTTTTTTTTTCTTGGAGGTATTCAAATATTGGTCCTGCTACAAGAGGCTCTCCTCTTATTTATTTAGATAAAAGGGCTACTTTTATTATTTTATATAAAACAGCACTCTTTTATATTTAAATCACTATCCTGTCATTCTTTTCTATATACTGTTCTGCAGACACAGGTGGATTGAAAAAACAAGAAATCTTCACAATTGAATATAAACTGTCCTCTGTTAGGATCACTGAAAGCATCTTTGGGACAACTCCATTAGTGGAGATTATGACAATGATAATTCATACAACAATACTGATGATGAGTAGAAGGAAGAGAAGGAAGAGGAGGAAGGAAGAAGGAGGAGAAAGAGGAGGAGGAGAAAGAAGAAGATTGAACAAAGCCACAAATCACATTTAAAGGGCCATGAAGTAGAAATATCTTTCTCTCAGGTAGACCTAACCCTGAGGAAATTCAGTTGTTGGTATGGTTTGAAATTGTATACTTTATTTTGGGTGTCATAGCATTTGTATTATTTCATTAAGAAAATGAACAGGAAAGTGCTTAGGACTATCTTACATTTTGAATTTGTGTCCTCATAACATAGCAAAGTGCCT
Organism: Vombatus ursinus; assembly: GCF_900497805.2. NCBI lineage: Eukaryota > Metazoa > Chordata > Mammalia > Diprotodontia > Vombatidae > Vombatus > Vombatus ursinus. The sequence continues at coordinate 11,362,087 of NW_020951957.1, read as the reverse complement.
GATACTTAATGGATACTTAATGGATACTTGTTGATTGATTTGACTATAATATATATTATATATTAATACATGTTATGTATGTATTTTATGGTGTATATTATGTATGCTTTACTATATATAGTATATGTAATATATGCTGTAAAACACACACACATAGAATATGCATATATTATATAGTCAGAGTCAAGTTTTAGTGTGTCCATCTGTGGCTGATCAGACCAATACAAGCTCACAATGTTCTATCATAGGTTGGGCACAAATAGTCCATGTGACCATTTGGGGTGGATTCTCTAAGTTTGCACATTTTGCATTTCTCTTGACCTATTTCAATTCTGCTTTGCTCATAGAGCACAGCACCTTCTCTGGAGGACATGGGCATGCCATGCTGAACAGTCCTGTGCCAGTGTCTCCCATGTTACACAATCAATTCCAAAGTTCTTAAGAGAGACCTTGAGAGTATCTTTGTATCACTTCTTCTGACCACCATGTGAATGCTTGCCCTGTGTAAGTTCTCCATAAAATAGTCTTTTTGGCAAGCATACATTTTGCATTTGAACAATATGGCCAGCCCATCGGAGCTGCACTCTCTGAAGCAGAGTTTGAATGCTTAGCAGTTTAGTTTGAGAAAGGAGTTCAGTGTCTGGTGTCTTATCCTTCCAGGTGGTCTTTAGAATTGTAAGACAATTCAAATGGAAGCTATTCAGTTTCCTGCCATGTGCTGGTATACTGTTCAGGTTTCATAGGCATACAGCAATGAGGTCAGCATAATGGCTTTGTAGACTTTCAGTTTGGTAGTCAGGCTACCTCTTCTCTCCCATACTTTCCTTCAGAGCCTTCCAAACACTGAGAAAGCTCTGGCAATGCATGGGTCAACCTCATTATCAATGTTTACATCCCTGGAGAATATACTACCAAGGTAAGTGAACTATCCACAGCATTCAAAACTTCTCTATTTGCTGTAACCGATGGTTCCACATATGGATGGTGTGGTGGTGGCTGATGGATCACCTGTGTGTTTTGTTTTGTTTTGCTTTGTTTTGTTTTGTTTTTGGTGTTAATTGTTAGGCCAAAGATAGCACAAGTACCAGAGAATTGATCCATACTTTGTTGAATCTTGGCTTCAGAGGCTGCGTTGCATTTACAGTCATCTGCAAACAGAAAATCATGCATTAACACTCCCTTCATTTTGGTCTTGGCTTGTAGTCTTTTCAAGTTGAAGAATTTACTGTCAGTGTGGTAGCTGACCTTGATGACATGTTCATTCTCATTGAAAGCATCTGACAACATGGCCGAAAACATCATGCTAAAAAGCATGAAAGGTGTACATTATAAATATAAGTATGTGCGTATGTATATACAAACATGTATAAATATGTACATATATATGTATACACACATCTATATCTATATTTATATCTCTATATATCTTCCAATCAACTTATACTCCAAAAAGGGAGATATACCTGGAATAGCCAGCTGTTGGGCAGAAAGGTGTCAATCACTCTGGGCCAGAAGGCAGAAGACTTGGGCTTAAATCCCATATTTGACACTTAACTGTATGACTGAAGAATTCATCTCACTCCTCTAAGCCTCCATTTATTCAATTGTCAAATGAGGACAATAGTGCTTTCACTATGTCCCTCAGAGGTTGTGAGAAAAGCTTTTTTGTAAATCTCTAAGTACTATGTAAACGTCCACTATTATTTTTTACTTAGTGACATTTAAGGATCATTAAGGATAATTAGACCATTTGCATATTCCCAGGACTATAGCTGGATCAATGCAAAAGTTTGAAATTCTGTTCCAAATTTAGGAGATATATAAGGATTTGGTGACAAGAGGCATGAGCAGTCATTGAACTAGCCTCAGATTTAGAAAGACCAGAGTTCATATCCTGCCTCTGACACATATTCCTTGTATGTGGGCAAGCAAGTCACTACTCAGGCAACTTCTTAAGATTAAGTAGCAGAGAAAGTATAGGTCAACTTTGATAAGGGGAATTTTTTTTGGCAGTTAATAGTAGTTTGCTTTTCCCCAATTACATGTAAAAATAGTTTTCAACATTCATTTTTGTAAGATTTTGAGTTCCAAATTTTTCTCCCTTCCCTCTTCCCTCTCCCTTCCCCAAGACAGTAAACAGTCTGATATAGGTTACACTTGCACAATCACATTAAATATATTTCCATATTAGTCATGTTGTGAAAGAAGAATCAGAATAAAAGGGAAAAATGAAAAAAAAAAACCAAAAAAGGGGAAATAGTATGCTTTGATCTTCATACAGACTCAGTAGTTCTTTCTTTGGATGTGGATAGCATTTTCCATCATGAGTCTTTTGGAATTGTCTTGGTTCATTGTATTGCTGAGAAGATCTAAGTCTATTGTAATTGATCATTGCACAATGTTGCTGTTACAGTATACAATGTTTTCCTGGTTCTGCTCACTTCGCTGAGCATCAGCACATGTAAATCTTTCCAGGTTTTCCTGAAATCTGTCTGCTCATCATTTCCTATAGTACAGTTGTATTCCATTACATTCATATACCACAACTTGTTCAGTCATTCCCCAATTTATGGGCATCCTTTCAATTTCCAATTCTTTGCCATCACAAAAAGAGCTGCTATAAATATTTTTGTACATGTGAGTCCTTCCCCCTTTTTTATGATTTCTTTGGGATATAGACTGAGTCACGGTATTGCTGGATCAAAGGATATGCACAGTTTTATTGACCTTTGGGCATAGTTCTAAATTGTTGTCCAGAAGGGTTGGATCAACTTACAACTCCACCAACAAAGCATTAGTGTTTCAATTTTCAGTAAGGAAGATTCTTCACTGGGAGTTCTTTATTCCAATGAAATCAGGGGTCCAGCCCCTCCTCCCAAATAATAAGGATCTGAAATCCAAGGACCTACATTCAAATTCAGGATTTACAAGTTACTGTGAGACCGTAGACATCTCACTGTCACTTCCTCATCTGTAAAATAGGATCTTTTTTAACTCTAGATCTTTGGTCTTATAAAGGAAGGTAGCATTATTCCATAAAGAAACACACATAGCATTAGAAAGGACATCAAAAGATCAATTAATTAATAAACAAATGCCAGCACAATGGAATTACTGAATTGACTAGTCCTTCAGTCAATTTAGCCTCAGGATTCTGAATAAGGAATGATGACCCATGTCCCTGGGAGGATTTCCTAAGCCTACCTTGCTAACCTGTCCTATTATCTAACTATTCTTACTTCTATTAACTGCTCTTAATTGCACCTGCTACAAACTTAGCATGTTTTATTTTAATGGAGAAGATGGACAGAGTCTTAAATTTAGACCTGGAAAGGACCTTAGAGACCATGTAGTTCACATGAGGAAACTGAGGCACACAGTACTAAAGTGACTTGCCCACACATAGGCAAAGTGACCAAACCATGATTCAAACCCAGATCCTGACTCCAAATCTAGGTCACTGTCTCCAGCATCACATTGCCTCTGTCAGCTATTGACCTTTCACCTCAGAACACAACACAGCTTCATCTATTTGAGGATGACTGAATTGCCTTTAGACTTTTTAATTTTTTACTTTATTCATTCTACTTATTCCAATAAACACTGAGAGGCAATGTGAAAAAGGGTCCAAGTCGCTCAGGTACAAGTCCAAGGAATCCTGCCATAAGATTCTGGCTCCAACAGTTATTAGCTGTGTGGCCCTGGTCTAGTCACTTCATCTTTCTGAAATTTAGTGTTCTCATCTGTAAAAGGGGCACAATAATATTTACACCACCCAGATTATGGGCTTGTTGTAAGGAAAGTGCTTAATAAAATTTAAAGTGCTGTAGAAATAAGTTATTGTTAGTTTTTATAGGGCATTGAGGATAGAAAGATGAAAATGACACAATTCTTGACCTCCAGAAGCTCAAATGCTTAAAGAAAAGATTTTTGCAGTATTTTCTTAGCAGTTGAGAAACAATTATATTTCAGAGACAAGGTGGATCTGATATAATTAGTGCCACAATTAGGAATAAAAACAATGCAAATAATGAAGTATTCACTACTTTTTCTCTTTATTTTTTAAGTATTTGTCTTAATCATCCTTGCTATGCTGGTCATGTTGTGTGGCTATAACTATCCTGCTTGAAAAGTTCTAGTGAATTCCCATGACCTCTAGGGTGAAATACAGGATAAAATCCTTTGTGTAGAATCTAAAGCTCATCACAGTCTATTTTCCTCTTAGCTTTCCAGGCTCATCACATAATTTCTCATCAGACATTCCTGACGATGGGATGACTTGCTGTTCCCTGGATGTAGCATTTTGTATTCTGCCTCTCTGCCTTGCAAGGTAGTTTAGCCTACCTTTAATGCTCTTCTTTCCCATCTCTGCCTATTGGAATTCTTCTTTCAAGGCTCATCTGAGGTGCTGCCTACTATTAGAGTCCTATTTTATTCCCCGCCTTCCTCAATTTCTGGAACCTTCCCTCCCCAAATGACTATATTCCCTTGATATGTATTTTGTATTTATTGACATGGGTCCATGTTGTATTCCTCAGCAAGACAGAAGCTCCTTGGGGACAGGAATCCTTTCATTTTTGTCTTTGTCTTCACAGTACCCAGCATAATTACTGGCACTTAGTCAGAACTTAATGAATACTAAATGAATGAATGAAGGACGTCAAGGTTGATTAGCTTACCCCCTCAAATCATAGAAAATAAAGTTGTTCTCTGTCCCTATTATTTCTTGGATGGTGTTAATTAATACTGAAATAATTCACTGAAGGGAACTATTAGCGAACCTGCTAGAATTGTGCACAATCCATCAAAATGCCCTTTGAGATCCTTGTCTCTTTTTCACAAGGTTTTTCACAGCTAGTGATGAATGCTTCAACTGTAACAGGAAATGAAAATGTCAGGTGTGGCTGCCTCATTCCTTTTACTCAGTCTTCACCCCATCTCCATACTTTCACACATATTACACGAACTGTCTTCTCCCTGTTAAACATATAAACACATTTTATTTTTTAATGCATGTCAAAATCTTCTGCTCAATAAGAATTCATATACAAGCATACATGCATTATATATATATATATATATGCATATACACACACACATATATTCACACATAAACATAACCATTTACATGGTCTTTCCCCTTTGTCATTTTCAGTTCTTTGCTTTTTCTTACATCTGCAAAGCCCTTGATAATTTAATAAGTATTCACCATAACAATGCCTGCCATTTATATAATGAGTTAATTCCTGCAAAGTACTTTACACACATCATCTCACATTGATAAGAAGAAAGAAAGGAAGGGGCGAAAAGAAAAGAAAAAGAAAAGATAGATGAATGTGAAGCAGTCATTGAGCACTTAGGTGTCTGGCACTGTGAAAAAGTATTGGGGTTACAAAACCAAAAATAAACATAGTGGCTTCTCTGAAGTAGCTTACACTTTAATGGGAGAAGACAGCAAATAAAAGAGAGGTGGAAAGCAGGAACAGGGTATCTAGAAGGGCAAAGCAACTGGTGTGTATATGGAGCTGGCCATATGAGTCAATGAGAAGGAATGTGAGTAGCATATCAGGGACTTCCGGTGATAGGGTGGTTCTTAGCAAGGACTAACCCATCCTATAAACAATCAGACCTAGAAGGTAATACTGCTACTATCTTTATGCAGGAGTGTGACTCAGGAGCCATGGTTACACACGTGGTAAGTATCAAAAGCAGGGTACGAATCTAGGTCTCTCTTTTCTCTAGATTTAGGGCCTTCCTTTACACCAGGGGCTCTTAAACAGTTTTTATGCTATGGACTCCTTTGGCAGTCTGGCAAAACCTAGGAATCCATTCTCAGAATAATGCTTTTAAGTGTATAAATTTAAATACATAAGTTTACAAAGAAAATCAATTGTAGTAAAATAAAGTTGTATTTTTTTTTCCTATGCAGGTTCTCAAACTCCCTGAAATTTGCCCTAGATTAAGAACCCTTGCACTATACCATACTATTGCTTTGATAGATGTTCTACTACTTTATTCTCTCTTTCTTCTCTCAGGTTTTAAGTCCCCAGAGTTGATCAGATCCTGATATCTCCAAAAGGTACATATGCAGAAGCCTGTGATAGCACAAAATTGGATGCATTAATTAACAAATGATCTCAAGAAGGAGACCCTCAAAGAAAGACAGGCTTCCTCATGTTGGGCCCTGGTCACAGTGAGACAGAACTGATGTCCAGAATTAATATACCTTGGACACATCATTTTACTTAGAACCTAAATAAGCAAGGCCTCTTCCTACCACCGCTCCCCTTTGTTATCTTCCTCTTAGTTTCTGACTATTAAAGAAACATACCAAGATGGTGGACCATTTTATCTTGGGAGAGGATCCTTCATGATTTGGCTCTATCTTAATGGGATATTTGTTTTTTAGTTGAGTCTGAGTCTTTGTGACCCCATTTGGAGTTTTCTTGGTGAAGAAACTGGAATGGTCTGACGTTTTCTTCTCCAGATCATGTTACAGATAAGGAAACTGAGGCAAACAGGGTTAAATGACTTGGCCAGGGTCACACAGCTAGTAAGTGTCTGAGGCCAGATTTGAACTCATGAAGATGAGTTTTCCTGACTCCAGGACCAGAACCCTCTCCACTGCGCTTCCTAGCTGCCCAATGGAGGTTTTAAGTTTCTCCTTTTTCTTGTTCATTCTAGATAATAATACTAGAAAATTGGTTAGCATTTGAGGAGTGGCAGCACAGGATAAATATCTGATCAAAATCTTCCCTGACCCTTCCCTTCCCCCTCATCCTAGCCATCTTACAAAGTAGGGGGAACAGCTGTTTCTTCTATTTTTGTTTTTTCCTCTACTCACAAATTCAAAGTCTTAGAAGCACTTCTTTCTGCTAACATGTTTTGGTTTATATAAAAGAATTTTGTGCTGGTCCAGCCACACTGGGACTGTCCCACTTTTTGGACACTTTTGACCCTCTGAATCTAAATATTAGCTGGATTTTCATCTGTTGTCAATCCATTTTCCACATCCCCCACACTGCCTGTCTTTTTCTTTTTTAAAATTGATTAATTTATCTATTTTTAGTTTTCAACATTCACTTCCACAAGATTTTGAGTTCCAAATTTTCTCCCCATCTCATCCCTCTGCCAACCCCAAGTTGGTGTGCATTCTGAATACCTTTTCCCCCTAATCTGCCCTCCCTCCCTTCTGTCTCAACCCCCCCTTCTCTTATTCCCTTCCTCTTCTATTTTCCTTTAGGGCAGGATAGATTTCTATACCCTACTGCCTATATATCTTATTTCCCAGTTGCACATGAAAATAATTTTTTAACATTTATTTTTAAAACTTTGGGGTCCAAGTTTTCTCCCTTCCTCCCTCCCCACCTAGCTCATTGAGAAGGCAAGCAACTTGACAGAGGTTATACTTGTGTAGTCATGCAAAACACTTCCATAGTAGTCATGTTGTGAAAAACCAACTATATTTCCCTTCATTCTATCCTGCCCCCCATTTATTCTATTCTTTCTTTTGACCCTGTCCCACCTTAGAAGTGTTTGCTTCCCAAATCTGCCTGCCCCTTTATTGTCACCCTACTTTTTTATCCCCTTTCCCTCTATTTTCCTGTAGGATAAGTACCTTTGGTAAGATAGCTTTCCATACCCAATTGAGTGTGTATGTTATTCCCTCCTTAAGTCAAATTCTATGAGAATAAGATTCACTCATTCCTTCTCACCTTCCCCTACATTGCCTCCATGGTAAAAGCCTTTTCTTGTCTGTTTTATGTGAGATAGTTTACTCCATTCTACCTTCCCCTTTCTCCTTCTCCCAGTATAATCCTCTCTCACCCCTTATTTTTATTTTCCAGATATAACCTCTTCATCTTTAACTAACCCTATGCCTTCTATCAATCAATCAATCTATCTATCTATCTATCTATCTATCTATCTATCTATCTATCTATTTATCTTTTTCCTCTCCAACTACCCTAATACTGACAAAGGTCTCATGAGTTATAAATATCATCTTTCCATGTAGGAGTATAAACAGTTCAACCTTAATAAGTCTCTTATGATTTCTCTTTCCTATTCACCTCTTTATGCTTCTCTTGAGTCTTGTATTTGAAAATTAAATTTTCTATTCCGCTCTGGTCTTTTCATCAAGAATGCTTGATTGGTCACTTTATTTCACTGAGTGACCATTTTTTCCTCTGATGGATTATAGTCAGTTTTTCTGGGTAAGTGATTCTTGGTTGCAATCCTATCTCCTTTGCCCTCCAGAATACCATATTCCAAGCCCTCCAATCTTTTAATGTAGAAGCTGCTAAATCTTGTGTTACCCTGATTGTGTTTCCACAATACTTGAATTGTTTCTTTCTGACTGCTTGCAATATTTTCTCCTTGACCTGGGAACTCTAGAATTTGGCTACAATATTCCTAGGAGTTTTCCTTTGGGGATTGCTTTCAGGAGGTGATCGATGGATTCTTTCCATTTCTATTTTACCCTCTGGTTCTAGAATATCAGGGCAGTTTCCCTTGATAATTTCTTGAAAGATGATGTTAAGGCTCTTTGTTTGATCATGACTTTCAGATAGTCCAGTAATTGTTAAATTCTTTCTCCTGGATCTATTTTCCAGGTCAATTGTTTTTCCAATAACATATTTCACATTGTCTTCTATTTTTTCATTCTTTTGTTTTTATTTTACAATGTCTTGATTTCTCAAAAAGTCATTAGCTTCCAATTGCTCCATTCTAATTTTTAAGGAAGTATTTTCTTTAGTGAGCTTTTGGACTTCCTTTCTTATTTGGCCAGTTCTGCTTTTTCAGGCATTCTTCTCCTCATTGACTTTTTGGACCTCTTTTGCCATTTGGGTTAGGCTATTTTTTAAGGTGTTATTTTCCTCAGTATTTTTTTGGGTCTCCTTTAGCAAGCTGTTGACTAGTTTGTCATGATTTTCTTGCATCACTCTCATTTCTCTTCCCAATTTTTCCTCTATTTCTCTTACTTGTTTCTCAAAATTTTTTTTTGAGTGTTTCCATGGCCTGGGACTGATTCATATTTTTCTTGGAGACTTTGGATGTAGGAACTTTGACTTTGTTGTCTTCTTCTGGTTGTATGTTTTGATCTTCTTTGTTACCAAAGAAAGATTCTATGGTCTGACTGTTTTTCGCGCACTTTGTTTATGATCCCAGCCAATTACTTGAGTTTTAAACTGTTAAGGTAAGGGTCTGTTTCCAGTGTGGAGAATGTACTGTCCCAAGCTTTGGGGGTGTAGCTGTTTTCAGAGATACTTCTAGGGACCTGTAAATTTTCAGTATGATCAGGGGGCGAGGTGCTTACTCCTTTCCTGGCCTGGTCTCTGGTCTATGAGTGACCACAAGTACTCTTTTCTGCCTTGGAACTATCCCTCTCCACTGCCACTAGAAACTCCACTATGCCAGCACTCCTCCTTGCCCCAGGATCACCACCTAGAACTGTGACCCCGATCTAAGCACAGGCAAAACAAGAGAATCCAGGGGCTGGGACCTAGGTTCTCTCTCTCACCGCAGTCATAGACTTTTCCTACTGACCTTCAAAGTTGTCTTTGGCATTTGTGGGTTGAGAAGTCTGGAAACTGCCACAGTCACCAGTGATTCAATCCCCTGAGGCCTGCTTCAGTTTTGCTGAGACCTGGCACATCCCAAAGTGAACTGCATTTCTTTCCCAGCCTGGTGAGGTAGACCTTTCTAATAACCATCCAGATTGTCTTGGGCTGGAAATTTATTTCACTCTGTCTTTTTTGTGGGTTCTGCTGCTCTAGAGTTTGTTTAGAGTCACTTTTTACAGATTTTTGGAGGTGTTTGGGGGAGAGCTCAAGCAAGTCACTGCCTTTACTCCACCATCTTGGCTCTGCCCCTGCCTGTCTTTTTCTTAATGAGCTCTAGTGGCATCTTATTACCTCCTGTTTGGCACTGAAAGCTCTTCCCAACCTGGCCTCTTCCTGTCTTTCTAGTCTTCTTACACTTCACTTCTCTCTATGATCCTGAGATATTGGCCAGTTTGCTATTTCTGCAGTAAGATATTCCATCTCCTTACCACCTTTGCTCCCTTTTAACTGTCTGTCCTCCATGAGTGAAATTCTCTGCCCTCTCACCTCCAACATTTGGTTTCTCTGGCTTCATTCAAGACTGTGTTCAAGGCCCATCTTCTGCAGACAATTTTTCTGATCCTTTTAGTTGCTAGTGCCTTCTTCTCTGAGATGACTCTATCTACTCTCCCAATATTTCCTATCAGACAAAAACATTCATTAAACACCTATGATTGCCCTAGGCACTGTGCTAAGTGCTAGGAATACAAAGAAAGGTAAACAACAGTCCTGGCACTTGTAGTCTGATGAAGTGGGGAGAAGATAACTTGAAAACAACTACATATAAACAAAATAATATACAGGATAAATTGGAGATAATCAATATGGGGCAGGGACTAGCATTAAGAGGAATGAGGAAAGCCTTCTCAAAGAAGATCAGATTTTAGCTGAGATTTGACAGAAGTCAGGGAAGCCAGAAGACAGAGATGAGGAGGGAGAGTATTACAGGCCTGGGGAATAGCTGGTGAAAATACAGAGATCTGGAGATTGGAATGTCTTGTGTGTGGAACAGCAAAGATGTCACGAGATCAAAGTATAGGGATGGGGAGTAAGGTGTAAGAAAGGTGGAAAAACATGAGGGAAGCAGGTGTGAAAGTCTTTCAATATCAAACAGAGAATTTTATATTTGATCTTAGAGGTAATAGGAAGCCACTGGAGTTTATCAAGAAGGATTTAGTGGTGGTAGTGACATGGTCAGATCTACACTTTACTAATAGTAATTTGATAGCTGAGATGAATTGTAGTAAGAAGAGATTTTGAGGCAGGGAGTCCAACCAGCAAGCTATTGCGATAATTCATGCATGAATTAATGAGGACCTGCATCAGGTTGGTGGCAGTGTCAGATGAAAAAAAGTGGAATAAGATAAGATGTTATGTTATGAAGACGAAATTGACAGGGCTTAGCAACAAACTGGATTAGGGGAGTGAGAGAGAGATTGTGAGTAATTGAGGATGACATCTAGATTGTGAGCCTGGGTAACTGGGAGGAGGATGCCACTCTCCACAGTAATGGGGAAGTTTAAAGAGGGAAGAATTTGGTAGGAAAGATAATGAGTTCAGTTTTGGACTTGGTGATTTTAAGATATCTACAAAAAGTTTGAGATGTCTAATAACTGGTTGGAGGTGCAAGTCTCGAGGTTAGGGTTAGATAAACAGATATGAGAATCATTAGCAGAACAATGGCAATTGAAATAACCTAGTTATTTATATGTTGTTCTCCCATGATAATGTAAGCTTGGTGAGGGAAGGTACTAATTTTGCCCTTCTTTGTATCCTATGCACTTAATATAGTGCCTGGTACCTACTCAGGGGGTAGTAATAGGTTGTTGACTGAGAATTCCATATTGCATTCCTATTGTGTTTAAGGCACTGTAATACATGCTGAGTTAGAAAAAAACATACATGAATTATTCCCTACCTTCAGTAAACGTATAAGCCTAGGAGATCATCCAGTTCAACAACACACTACATCCCTGTTCCCTACCTCTCATTTTACAGAAAAAGGAACTGATATCCAGAGAAGTCATATAGCCTGTCAAGGGCAGAGTGGAGACTGGCAGAAACCCATTTAAGCTTTTAAATGTAACTTACTAAAGTTTAGGAAATTGTTTAGAAGTTTGAATTTTACTGGGGAGGTGAGGGAAGGAGAATTTTTTTTTTCCTTTTGGTCAACCAGAGCTTTGTATCAACTAACATTACCACTAGAAACTGAAGTCTGATTAGGAAGCTTAGGGTTAAAGGTCACTCAACTGGCAGAAGCTGTTTATGGGCATTATCTATACACATCATTTATTTCACAAAAATGGTTCTAAAAATAGAATCTAATCTGTAATTAAGGTAAAGCTTCAGGTCAGACATCACTGTTCTCTGGCCTAAAAACAGGGTGTCAATGTTTTTGCTTATGTTTAGTGGTTAAAGGTTATGTTATTAAATAGAATGTCCTTATTAATACTTTGCTGAGCTAAAGTAGCAATGCTGTTAAGCATATCAGTCTGCAAATTCTGATGAACTGTAGGATTCAATCATAATCCATTGTGAAAATGCTATAACATTCCCACTAAGAGGACAAACTTTATAAAGATAATCTTGATCCCCTGAAAATAATCATTACGAAATACTTGAACACTTAGGGCAAACATAGCAACAAGAAGTTGTCCTTTTCTTCTTGCTTAGATGTCATGTCTTCCTAGTGGAATAAATGTCTAAAAATAATCCATCTCCATCTCTTAATTGAGTGTGCATGAGCCTCTGCCATAATTGGTATTCTGATTACACTCAGAGTCCTCATCATACCCATTTTTGTTTCAATACTGTCATTACCGTAGTTTTACATTATCATACTTTAAACACTGTGATGTATGCAGGTGGGAGCTATAGGAAACAAATGTTTGAAACCTAAAATTTTTTCTTCGTGGGAGGTGATAGGACATTTGACAGATAAATGTATTAATAGCAATGTGATTTTGACTTCCATTGATGCAAAAAAGCTCTAAATGATTCCATACTTTGGAAGTTCAGATATGACTTACACTCTGAGGAGTTCTGTCTCTACAGAGGCCAGGTTTTCTTCTTCAATCGGCCTTGTCTGTGGTGTTCTTGAATCAGAGTTCAGATGATGACATATGAACATTGACCCATGGGAGATAGTTTTCCATATGTAACTAGGAAAACAAGAACCCTCCATGGTGGGTAAGATGAAGAGTTGGCTCTATTACTCATGTCTATTTTTGGAAAGGAAAGAATCGAGGAATTATTCTTAAATTATAAAGTTGCTAGCGGTGAAGAAGGCTGATGAGAACTGGTCCCAGATTTTACTTATGAGCCTGTTGTCTGAAAGTGTGCCTTATGTTAAATATGGAAAAGGGAAAAATAAGAGATAGAAAAGTGAGTTGCTGATGCAGATGATGTGGCAATAGGTATAGACAATTCCTGTCAATGAAGAGGAAAAAAAGAGATAGAATTCTAGAGTAAAGGGACATCAAGGTCAAATGAATTTTTCCTTTTTCTTCCTTTCCTCTTTTCTTTCCTCCTTTTCTTTCTCCTCCTCCCCTTCCTTTTTCTTCTTCTCCTCTTTCTCTCTCCCTGTCTTTCTATTTTTCTCTCTGTGTCTCTCCTACTTTCTCTCTTTCTCCATCTATATTATGTCTAACTATAACTATACTAATATCTGGCTCTAGCACTGTATAGTGAACTCCTTCCACCTATGGCAGATCAACAATTAGGCAACTAGTCTATAACTCAATAGTTTTAGAGAGTTACCTAGAGCACTGAGAATTTGAGTAACTTGGTCAAGCATACCTGCTTGTATGTATCTGAATCAGGACTTGAACACAGGCCTTCCTGGTTTTATCAGGCTCTCATTACATCATTATGCCATACATGTATGCACGTGCATGTGTGTATGTATGTATGGAATGGAATTAGGTGGCTCCATAAAGGGTTAAGTGCTTGGATCCAAAGAATAATTGCTAATGAACTGATATACAGAAATAGACCGATATACACCATTCACATGCTTACAACTCTTACAGTATTGAGAAGCTCACCTGATGTTTGAAGAACATGGCTGTCCCATCTAGGCTGATAGTCCCTGGCATAGCTTTCAGTTAGCATTCTTGTATAGCTGTACCTAGACCCAGTCTGTTTGTTTTCAAAAGTGTAGGCAACTTTGGGTAAATTGTGATTCAAAATATTAAGGCCAGGTATCACATAGATCAGTGATCTCTAAACAATATACTGAATAAACTTAATTTCCTTCTGTAATATTCAGATTGTTTGGGAATAGGAATCAGAAAAGCAAATGGTAGTAGTTGCCTTTGTGTATCAGTGGTGATATTTCCAAGATCAATGTGGCAAGAAATTCAAGGATAGAGGAGGGGACATTATTAAAATGGGCCAGATTCTCCAGGGCAGCGAATAAAGCATGTGTGTATACCAATCCTTCCAATTCAACCCACCTCTTCAAAACTTTTTGACTCCTAAATGTTGATGTCTTGTATCCTTTGGTATTTGATGATTCATTACAAATTGGCATGGCAACAAGGTGCCTATGATGTTTAATAAGTTCATCAATGCCAGAAAGGAACAAACTTAGAGGAAACAAGTATTTAAAAGTTTCAAGAGCAGAATCAAGGCTCAATTTTTGTTTTTTTTTATATTAATAAATAGCCATATCATGTAGGAAAAACTGAAGTTTTGTACTATTAGTTAGAAAAAAAATACTTGAAAAACATGACTTTTCATTGCAAAACCAACCTCAGAAGATGTGGATTCAAGTAGTGGCCCTGCTATTTATTTGATACAACTGTGGGTGAGTGACTTAATCTCTGTGCCCTTCTGTTTCAACATTTGGAACATGAGGAGGGGTGGACTACAGTCAAGAAAGGACCAGTATCATTCGCTGACAAAACAAATTAACCATACATTTTGGGGCTTTCAATAGCTAGACCCTGGACACATTTTAGAATTTGAGAATTGGAGACATTGCGAACTGAGAGCTGTCTTGGAGAAGAACCCTGCATGGAGGGAGAGGGGGAAGCAAGGCATTTCTCTTTTCTTCCCCCAAAAACAAACAATCAAACAAACACTGGTCATAAACACTTCCTCTGTTGGGGAGACAAGAGACACACTTCGATTAGACAGAGATGGCCACCAAAGGGAAGAACTAGATTCCAGGAAAACGGTCCCTGGGAGAAGACAAGAGTCAGACTATGGAAAAGAACAGATCCTGGAACTCCAACTGGGTACACTGCCTAGAGCAGATGTGACATAAAAATGGAACTGTGTGAGGCATCTACAAAGAGATCAAGGATTCCCAGGCCCTGACATACCAAGAATTATGAGTTGTCTTTGTATCTTATATAGGTGCTTTAACCATTGTGTCCACTCTTCCTATGAATCTTCTATTTATTTAGGGGAGAGTAGATCCCAGGGTTATGGAGAAGATGTTTTGGAATTTTTGATCTTACTCCATCAACCGAATAAATGCTTTTGCTATGAGCTAATTTAGTCTGCTATATGATTGTTAGTGGGAAACATGTTGGAGAGACATGTGAGCTATCATGTTAAGGATATAAATCCATGGGATTTGCATTTGACCCTAGAATCCTGTGCATAGCAGTGCCTAGTTGGACCTCAACCACCAAAGGTAAATACCCTTTGGGGAGTATTTCAGAGAGGATGTTACACTATAAAAAATATCATTTTATGTAAGCTCTACTAATCTCTGCAATAGGGCCAGACCATACTAGTGTATATGGTAAAGAATATGATCAATGGAAGAGAAATTCCTTGAGTTCTTTCAAAAGTCTTTACTGTAGGGGAAATTCTCACCGTATAAGATCATAGGACATTGATTTGACCAGATGAACTCTTTATTGTTATGTTTGCATGATTCTATTAGAAATCATCAATTTTTTTTAAAAAAAATGGTATGCTTGGTTAATGATTCTTGTTTTTTTGATTTGCAGTAAGGAAAGAGTATTCTGGTGTGAGATGATGACAGAATGGTGATCATGCCAACTCTTACAAATGAGGAGTAGTCATATGATAATGCTGACTATGATGACATTATTGTTGTTGTTAATAATAATAATAATAATAATAATTCACATGGCTTTTGTGGCTCCAGGTTTGCGAAGTACTTTCTATACATCACCCTAGTGAAGTAGGAATTGTTATTATTGTCCTCATTTCACAAACAAGAACACTCAGGGTCAGAAGATTAAATGATTTAAAAAGGGTCAAACAAGTGATCAGTATCAGAATTGGCATTTGAAGCCCAGTGTCTGCTTCTTCAAAGTTTACTGATCTTTCCTCTACATCACATAGTATATAGATGGGAGTGGTGGTATACCTTGCATGAGCACTTGGGGAGTAAGTAGTAGGTCTTACTATGATGAAAGGTTGTTTCCTGGTGACAACTAGCTGAAAACATTTGAAAAATCAGCTCATGAGCCATCATTGGCATGTTTTCTTTACAATGCCAACCACAGTTGTATAAATTCATCACTACTTTTCAAGAATAATTCTGACACTATTTTCCACATATATTGCATGTATCTACACACATACACACATATGATGCATATGTTAAAATTATTCGGAATTCCCTGAGAGATGCAAAATGGAAATAATTTTCCTTGATAGTCCTCCAATTATTAATAGCCAAGCAGGGTATAAAACAGAGACATATGCTCGCCAGAAATACTTGCCACTCTCAAGGAGGATACCTAGTGTTGATTCCAGATGGAAGAAGGATTCCCTATGGATAATGAGGTCCTCCAGATGCTCTTATTTGTGGATGACATTGTGCTGATTGAATCAAGCCCTCATACCCTGGACAGCCTCTTAAATGAGATCCATATTCACTTAAAAGAATTCGGCTTAAGTATTAAGGGTGGAAAAACCAGATGGATAAAGAATGCCTATTTTTCAGTATATGGACATGATCTATTAACACTTATATATTGGGCAGACACTGCAGATTAGTCAACAAACTTGGCTTAGAATTTAATAGGAGGAAAAAAAATAGACTGGATACATTTGGGTAATTGTACAGTTTGTGACCCCCAAGCTTTTCCCTAAAACAAAAACAAACAAACAAACAAACAAACAAAATATCTTTTACCAACATTTTTCTGATGATGTCATGTGTTGGTGAACCAAGCGATGCCACGATCTATGAGAAAACTAAACTGTATTATGCACACACATAAATTCACTATGGCATACTATAAATAGTCAATTGCATGTATGAAGAAGTACAAAATATATTGTATTGAGAATTGTACAAAACAAATGAAGTGGCCCAGTTATGTAGTGAGAGCTTGAGATAGCACATAAACAGCTTCTATGCTGCATTTGTACTCACATAATTATCAGTAAACCGAGGGGAAAGGCCCTCAGTACTTTGGTTAGACTTTGAGTGACGAGTTTATGGAAGGAAATGGATAAGTATTGAAACAAATAGGAAAATTAAGATGAATTGCTATGTGTTTCCTGTTAGTATGTTGGCTGTCTGTGTTGACAGACGTTTTTCCTTTGTGACATGGTATAAGCTCTCTACTTTGCACCTAGCCATGGGATTAAAATCCCTGGGATTATATTATTGTTACAGCTCTATCTCAGGGTACTTTCCTCTAGCTATGTCCCTTCTTGCTACTTCTTATTCCACTTCCTTGAGAGGGTTTGGAATTCAGAGGTCAGGTATCATGCCTGTGACTTAGGGTATGATTATGCCCTACTACCATTTGGTGGACTGTCCTCTGCTTGCGGGGTTGTGCTTCCCATGCAAAGATCAGAGGTAACACAAGGCCTTCTTCTAGGGTCTCTCCATGGGGCCTTCTGTTTTAGGATATTCCTTCTGCTACAACTCCCTCTACGCTCAGCCACACACACTAGATTTATCCCAGAGAGTAGAATCCCTAGTTCCTACTCCATGATTCCCCTCATGGATAATGTCTTTGTTTTAGCAGTATCTTAGAGGTGATTTGAGATATGAGGCCTAAAGTGTTTCCTTAAAGAAGCAACAAAATTTGCATACCACCTCCTAATGCCATTCACCTTCCCCCCACCATGAAAGTTAACTAGGTAAGTTATTTGAGGTTTGTTTAAAACAGTATAGCAAATTAGCAGCATGCAGGGAAAAAGAGGTTTTCTTATAATCTGTACTTTAAAAAAGAATAATTTGTCCCAAATAATCACCACCCATTCCATCCCCAAAGGCTTACTTTCCACTGAAGTCTGGAAAGTGACTGTTCACTGCAGTAGGAAAAAAATGACACATTTTTGTTGGTAGTAGAATTTTCTCGGGGGGGGCGGAATTATTTCCCTGATGGGAGTTGATTCCACACAAGTGACAATATTTTGTGTGGATTCATTAATTCTGAGTCTGCCATGGCATGCTTTCTGCCATTGGCCAGCAGGAAAAATAACAAAATAAACAAATAAATAATTTAAAAAAATGAAAGGGGCTGGGAAAAAATGGGAAAACCAAGGCAAATCAAGTCTCTTTTATGTTAAACCTCAGAAGGCTGCCAAACAGATCCAAGTAATTTGGGGATATGGCAGTATTCTTTCTCTCTCTCTCTTTTTTTTTTTTTAGAGATTTGCTATTTTATTTTATTTTATTTTATTATTTTATTTTATTTTATTTTATTTTATTTTATTTTATTTTATTTTATTTTATTTT
>NW_020951957.1:11295064-11343780 GCF_900497805.2 Vombatus ursinus | reverse complement strand
TTATTTTATTTTATTTTATTTTATTTTATTTTATTTTATTTTATTTTGTGGTTAGGCAATGGGGTTAAGTGACTTGCCCAGGGTTACACAGCTAGTAAATGTTATGTGTCTGAGGCCGGATTTGAACTCAGGTCCTCCTAAATCCAGGGCCAGTGCTCTATCCACTGCATCACCTAGCTGCCCCAGCAGTATTCTCTTAACTAACCTCCCTTGTCTTTCTGATTCTTCTAGCTCCAATCCATCAGTAGACACTGCTTACAGACTAATGTAGCTAAAGTGTTATTTTGCACATGTTGCATGCTAGGACCAATGCCTTCAACATCTCTCCAAGACCTAGACAATAAAGTCCATACTCATTAGCTTGGTGTTCAGAACCCTCTTCACTTTGATTTATCTTCTCTTCTTCATGAATCTTCTACTCGCATTAAATCAGTCTCTATTTTCTCCCAAGCATTCTCTACCATTCTTCCTGACCTGAAATCAATGCATTGCTTCCTACTTGATACTTAAATAAGTCTTATTCTTGTTTCAGGGCCCAGTTCAAGTTCTGTCTCTGCTTACTACAGCCTATCATGACTTCTCCCTCTTCCGAACCCCTAAAAGGAGTATGTATGGTCCATATTGCTCTTTGGTGTACACATATACTACCCTGTGTGGTTAGTTTTGCTTCCTTAGAGGCAGCTGATGACACAGTAGATAAACCACTGGGCCTAGATTGAAGAAGTTCTGAGTTCAAAATTGACCTCAGACATTTACTAGCTTTATGACCCCGGACAAATCACTTGACTTCTGTTTACTTCAGTTTCTTCATCTGTAAAATGGGGATATTAATAGTGCCTACCTTGCAGGGTTGTTATGAGGATCAAATGAGATTTTGTTTATCCTGTCTTCACAGGTATGTTATAAGTTCTCTGAGAGTAGGGATGATGTCTTATGCCTTGATGTATCTCTGGAGCCTTGCATAATGCCTAGAAATAACATCACACATTCAGGGGCCTGCTCTCCACATTCTTGTGTCAGAAGCTGGGCCTGATGTGCAGTTTAGTTCCTTGCCCTCAAGGTATATAGGGTATACTAAGGGGATAAAACACAATCACTTTGTTGTGTACTGGAGAGATACAAAACACAGATTTATGGGAGGTCAGAAAGGAGGGCCAATAACAAACATGTGCGTATGTGTGTGTGGTGATAGGGGGAATCAAGGAAACTTCCTGGAAGGAATTTGATTTGAGGTTCTGAGTATGGTTAGGAATTCAATGGACTAAAAAGGATAGAGAATATTCCAGACAAGGAGTTGGGAGATGGGATGGGAGCTGTAGCTTAAGAATAGCTATAGAGACATGAAGTCACAGTGCATGTTGGGTCATTTTCAGGAAATTCAGGAAATATTTATTAAATTATGTGCCAGGCACTGTTGCTAGGCAGTGTAGACACAAAGACAAAAATGAAATAGTCCATGACTTCAGAGACCTCACTCAGATTGATGGAAAACACCATGTAGATACAAAATATGTATAAAGTTATTGGTAGAGGAGTCATGGTTTGATGCGAGGATTTACACATTAAAAATAGGAATTTGCCATAAATCAGGGCTTGATCTATTGTTCTGTTCTTTGTCTTGAGAAAGTGGTGAAAAAATATTAATAAGCAAATTAAACTTAAAAGTGTAGTGTATATGTTCCTTCCTACCCCCCTCTATTATCCAAGTTGTTAAACAGTTAGCAACACACACTTGAAAGAGAATATTTCTGATATGGAAAAGAGCTCATACAAAGGCCCAGGGACTAGAGATGGAAAGTTGTGTATAGGGAAGAGCAAGGAAATAAGAACAATTGGAATGCAGTCACCTTCTGCAGTGTGTACCATTAGCCTGGAAAGGCAGGGACTCTGGACTCAATAATGAAAAATGGTAAATGCTACACATAGAGTTTGCATTTTATCCTAGACAACAGGGAACAACTGAAACTTTCTGAGCAGGGGAGTGAGAAGAGGGTCAGAAACTCTGTGGAGGAGAGGAACTAAAGGCAGGGGCAGAATGTTTTTCAGTTTGTTTGGAACATAGTGTACATGAAAGATCAGTATATGACACATAGTAGTGGTTTGTTGATCAATTCAGTCATGTGAGATACATGCACATTTTGTAGTATTCAAGAATATTTCAGGATAGATGACATAGCAATATGAAAATATAATGATGTTATTATCTTGACTTTGATTCTTGGCAAAATAATGTAACAATGACTATTATTCCATAACAGGATCTGGTTTATCTTGCCTAGTTTTTTTTCTATTCAACAGGTTACTCCTAGTCACTCCTCTTTCTCCTAGTTAGTACCTTTTCCTTTCTACTCTTTTCTGGAGCCTCCCTCTCTACCCTTACTTACATACTCTATCTGGATTCTTCTAGGCTAGAAAATTTATTGGCTGATTAGTGTCTCACTGCGTGTGACCTCACTGGTGGCAAACTCATAAGAGCAATACTCCTCTTCTATCCATATAAAATACCTGAGTTGTTTTGATCTTATAATTGTCAAGACCCCCATGCTGAGAAACCTGCTTTGACCCATGAGATCCCCAAGTTGCCATGAAGCATGGATATAGAAGCCCCAATGAAAGTCTGGTGTAGATGAGCCAAGTCATGGGAATAGCATTGTGCAGTCACTTCTGGTCATGACCTGAAGATCAAGGCTGCAAGTTTCTTCAGAACATTAGACTCTACTTTCCACCTGTATATTTCTAGGAATATTTAGGATATAGTTTATGGAGCTGTCCTGGTCAGCATTTTATCAGGGACTTGGAGGAAGGCACAGATAGAATGTTAGTCAAATTGTCTAATGGTTTGAAGAACCTCTGATGGAGGGATAATACTCTGGATAGGAGAACTAAGTTTCAAAGAAACTTAGCTGGAATTATGGGCTAGTGTAATAAGATGAGAGTTAACAGGAATAATAGTAATATGGACTTAACTACTCTTAATATAAGATCTTAGATTTAGATGTGAAAGTATTATAAGATTATAAATTTAGTGCTGAAAAGAACCTTAGAGGTCATTGAGTCTAACCCCTTTATTTTACAGATAAGGAAAATGAAGATCATCTGGTTAAGATATTTACCCAAGGTTAAAAAAAAGAGGCAAATGATAGAAGCAGGATTTGAATTTTGGCACTCTTATTCCTAATCATGTGAGTCTTTACTGACTCTTCCCTTTTCTTAACTCGTATCCAGTTAAATCAATGCTTATCAATAGCACCTTCTCACTATCTTCCCTTTTCTCTCCCCTTACATGATGGTCAAGCTATTTCATGAATTCATCATCTTTTGCCTAGAATATTAGAAAAAATCTCTAAAATGTTCTCCCTATTTTGAGTCTCTTTATCCTTGAATTCATCCTCCACAACAGGTGCTAAAGTTCAGGTCTGACCAAGTCACTTCTGTGCTAAAAACCAACAAAACAAAACAAAACCTCTAGAGGCTGCTGTGTCTTGAAAACAAGCCAACGACCTCCTTGGTTTGGTATTCACCATCTGGCCTCCACTCTTCCTTAACTTGTTACACATTACTTCCCTTCTTCTCTTCTAGTCAATCTGTCTTACTTTGTCTTCTTCATATGTAATAATCCATCCCAACTCTGTCCTTGCAGTAGCTTTCCTTTACTCCTGGAATGCTCTCCCTCTTTTCCTATACCTCTTAGACCAGTTAGCTTCTTTTCAAATTATGTTTATGTATCACTGCCTACACAATAGGACTTCCTTGATTGGTTTAATCTAATTTAATGCAAACTCCTTGAATTTAGCGATCAGTCCCCCTTAACGCCAGTGACTTTCCTCTGTTGATCATTCCCAGTCTATCTTGTGTATTTCTTGTTTGTACACATCTGTTTGTCCCATTTGGATGGTTGCTGTTGTTGCTGTTTGTCCTTCCTTGATAACCATAACATCAGGAAGGTGATGTCATGACTTGCAAGTGAATTGGATTTAAGTGGGTGGGTTGTTCAAAGTCACCAGTCTTACTTTCTCCTCCAGAACCATCTGGGTCCACTGACCAGACACAGATCAGGACAACTGGAGATGGCCCAGGATGCAGTGGGGGATCTGGGCCTTTTCAAGCTAAGGTCTCCAACAGGTCTTAGTTTGACTGAGACAACCTTG
Organism: Vombatus ursinus; assembly: GCF_900497805.2. NCBI lineage: Eukaryota > Metazoa > Chordata > Mammalia > Diprotodontia > Vombatidae > Vombatus > Vombatus ursinus. The sequence goes on along the minus strand of NW_020951957.1, from coordinate 11,339,632 downwards.
AGAGCAAGGATTTTCTTTTGTGTTCCTTTGTATCCCCAATATTTAGCACAGTGTCTGGCATATAGTAGGCACTGATATTGACTTTTGTTTTTATATTTGCATACTTAATACTTAGCACATTGTATTGCACACAATAGGAGCTTAATAAGTGCTGTATAGGTTTTTTTGGGAGATCTATGATGTTGTATTCAGTTATAGGTTCAGAGAGATGGCCTTTGAGGTCCATTATAATTCTGACATTCTGTAACTATGTGAAATAGGACTGGCTTCCCAGAATCAATGACATGGAAGGGTATAATGCTAAATTTTTCTTAAGATTACAAAATTCCCCAAAGTAGCTGAAAGAGCAGGGAGATAATAAAATTGGACAAATTGACAATATAAGAAAAATGATCATAAAATATTCAGATAAAATCTCTGAGCACTCTTTAATCACAGATACTGAACAGGTCTATCCTGAGGAGTGCTGCTCATTTTAATTATTTATTGGGAGTTGATGGTTTATTTGGAAGCAAAGGCAATTACATCCTGACACTTTAATTGTGATCTGTTTGCTTTGGTCCCTTGCCACTGCTTGGAGGAAGGTTACCTTCTTATGGAAATCTGGCATTTCTATAATTGGTTTTCTGAGTCTTCTGTGAGACTGTAAAGAATCTATATTATTAAATGTGCAGACAGACATCAGGATTGAGATATTGTGAAGACATATAGCTAATCATGACAAAATATTAACTTGAAACTTAAACCAGGACATTTTTATTCCTTAAAGGACTGTATAGCTAGATCTGGGAAACTTCATTCCCTTAATTCATTTAGCATATAAACTTGGTTTTCAAGGAGTTACACTGTAGATCTTGTGACCTTAATCCCTGACAAGGTCAATAGGTAGCTAAAATGTAGGAGATAGGTATTACCTCCTAATTTCACTAAAGAGGATATAGAGATGTTTAATGACTGGCCCAAGGTCACACAAGTCATAAGTAGCACATCTGGGATTTAAAAGGAGGTCTTCCTACTTTTAAGCTAGCATTCTTTCCTCTCCACCATGTTGGTCCTGGAAAGTGATCATAAGTCCTTCTTTTGATCTTTCCAATGATTGGGAATCCACTATTTTCAGAGATGTGTCATCTGTATTTTCACAGAAGCACAGATTATGTGAGGGGAAAGGGTTCTCAGAAGTCATCTAGTCCCAAAAGTACCTAACTGAAAATTCCTTCTACAATATATCTAAATGTCTATACACCTTTTACTCAAAGATCTGTATGGAGAGAAATCCATTTCACATTAGAAGTATACTAAGCCTTCAAGAAATTCTTATTTTGGAAAAGAAAATGTGACTTTTATGGCGGGCATAATCATTGAATTTCTTAATTAAGGTCCATGAAATCTCACAGAGACCTATACCATGGTCACTTCATGTAATGACAAATGTATCATATATCTTTTTTCTTATTTTCTTTCAATCTTTAGTAAGTTGTGTCCCAGTAGATTGTTTATAGAGTCATTCAATGTTAATTTAAAATATTTTCTAATGAGGGTTATAATATTATTGATAATAAAATGACTGAAATTTATAATCAGAAGAGATGATGTGTGGAAGCATTTCTCCTCTACCCCTAATGCTGGTAAAATGTTTTTTTTTAAGCACAGATCCAAGGATTTTACTCTCTTACACAATAAATGTCAATAACTCCCTTTTGCCTCTAGTCTTTGACTCAGTCATTTTTCAATTGTGTCCAACTCTTTGTTACCCCATTTTAGGATTTTTTTGGCAAAGATACTGAAGTGGTTTGCCATTTCTTTCTCCAGCTCATTTTACAGATGAAGAAATGAGTCAAACAGGGTTAAGCGACTTGCCCAGGGTCACATAACTAGTAAGTGTCTGAGGCTGGATTTGAACTCATGAAGATGAGTCTTCTTGATTCCAAGCCCAATGCTCTATTCACTGTCACTTAGCTGCCCCATAACAATAATTACTACTATATTTATATTTATATTTTATTATTATGTATCAAGCACTATGTTAAGTACTTTACAATTTTTTTTACCTCATTATCTCAAACTTTAAAGTTTGAAAAATGACTTATGTCTATTATATCATTTGATCCTCACAACTACCCTGTGAGGTAGGCACTTCTTGATTTTAGGTTTGATACTCTATTCACTTTACCACCTAGCTGCTTATAAAGGATAGCAATTATTTTGATCAATAATGATCTTTTATTAACTACCAACTATTGTGACAAACTCTGTATTAGGTATTGGAAGGGAAAAAGAAAAAAAAAAACAACTTTCCTCTTAGAGAGCTTATATTGTATCAGAGAAGACAATGTATATGCCTCTACCCATCCACATATAGATACACACTGTATACAAGTTAAATATATCCATATATGTATATACATACTAAATTTATATTTAACTGTATTTAAACTAACATACAATGTATTAAATTGTATTTACATTGTATGCATTTTATAAGCATAGATAATATATGGCACATATAGCAAATCTACTACATTGTATTGTTTAACTTGTATTTTGTATATACGTGTAACATTTATTTGTGTACATTTGGTATATATACACACATATACGAATATATGTGTATATATACATATATATACACATATATGAATATGTGTGTATATATACATATATATGCATATACATAAACAAATATATAAATATACAAAATAATTACAAGTTGATTTTAAAAGGGGCAAACACTAGTAGTTGGGGAGACCAGAAAATGTTTCAGGTAGAAGGTGGTAAGTGAACTGAGCTTTGTAGGATAATTAAGGATTCTCAGAGGCAAGGTAAGAAGGGAGAACATTCTAGGTACAAGGGAGAGCTTGTGTCAAGGTATGGATTGCTGGAGGTAAGGAACAGCAAGAAGTCCAGGATGATTGAAATGTAGACACTGTGAAGGTGAATAATGTATTATATGCCTGGAAAGACAGGTTGACACCAGGTTGTGAAGGGCTTTACATATGAAGAAAAGAGGTTAGTATCTGTTCCTAGAAGTATTATGGAGACTTATTGAACAAGATAGTCTCATATATGCTTTAGGAAAATTATTTAGGCATCTGTATGGAGAATATATTGAAGATACTCAAGACCAATTAGGAGGAATGCAAGAGGCCAGACAGGATGTGTGTATAATTAAGAAAGGCCAATGAACATAAGAGATGCTATGGAGGTAAAATTGACAAGACTTGACAACGTGGCAAAGCCTCGGTTTGTGGGATGAGGGATATCTTGTTGTCAAAGATAACATGAAGATTGTTAACCTTGGTAACCAGAAGAATAGTAGCACATTTTACAGAAATAAAGAAGTTCAGAAGATGGGTTAATTTGGGAAGAAATATAATGACTTTTGTTTTGAGACTGAGATGCTTACATGGATATCCAGTTTTGGAAAGAAAAATAATTATATTAGAAATCAGTTATATAGGAGTTCTAGTTTTCAGTAATAGCAGGCAGTTTTTGCAGAAAGGAAATGGATAAATTCTCTAAACCACCTGTGAACTGTCACTCCCGAGTCTTACGTGCATTAGTCAATGTTAGAAATGACACTTATTGATTAGGGCATAGTAGATAGAGCGCTGTACTTGTATTCTGGTAGACTCAGTTCAAATCCTTTCTTTGAAGTTGATAGCTTTGTAGACTATAAGCAAATCACTTGACTCCTCTGAGTCTCAGTTTTATCATTTGTAAGATTAAGGTAAGGATACATGTTGTATGTTTTTTATAGGGCCTCTGTGAAGCTCCATTTGGAAAATCTGTGCAATGTGCTTTGAAAAAATTCCAGAGTTATATGAATGCCAGTTGTATTGCCCTAGAGGTAAACTTAGCAAATTGATTCTGTGGGAGCTTGATGACGTAACCTAGTCAAAGTCATTGAAAAGGTCTCTTATTACTTTCTCTTTCCCAAACTTGTTGTAAGCAACAGAAAGCATTGAATGTGAAACACAAATATTGGATCCTAGTCTCTGTTTTGTCATTTATGTACTATCTGACCTTGAGAAAGTCACTAAACCTCTTACTTTACTCTTGCTAAAATCAGGGGGTTGGACTGAATGATCTCTAAGGTCACTTTTACCTGTAAATAATATGATCTCCAAGCTTTCTCTTTGGCAACTTTTCTCAAATGAATCTGGTATGTTTCATAATTGCCTAATATCTAGTCTTCTTGCAGAAGTGAAGATTTGAAGGACTCTGGATGATCTCCATATAGCACCAGAGAGCTGGAACTATTCTGATGGAATGGCACTTATATGATTGCTTCTTCTGGAAACCATGCTCATTTAGTTTGGGCCTAAGTCTACCAAGGCAGTACAGAAGATCATTGCAACATATTTGATACAAAGAACTATCTTCCTTTTGTGTTCAATTTAAAAAAATAACAAATTCACATCTGTTGTTCTGAGCATCATAATCTATTATTTCATATGAATATTGTTTTTGTACATATACATGCTTGCATGTCTGCAGATTTAAATGCACATACATAAAAGGTGCACATATACCATGCACACAACACAGTGATACATTAACATGCACATGTGTATATGTGCACACATGTATAAGACACACATATATATACATACACACATGTCTATACACATGTATACACAATCAATACACATGTGTGTATGTATGTATGTGTGTGTATATCTGTATGTATACATATCTATTCCCCTGGCTAGACTGTAAGTAAATTCCATTTTTGCATTTCTATCCATACTGCCTAGCATAGTGTCTGATACATGGAAGGTGCTTGATATATCAGATGTGATCTGACTTTGTAGTTGAATATCACATTACCTGTCTTAGCTACCATATCACCCTATTGACTACCTGGTCTGAGATCTCAGTTTTCTTATTTTCATAAACCTGTTTCCATGCTAAGAATATTTAATGCTATGTGTGATGGAGGAAGGGATCAAGATTGACCTTAAAAGATTGGCCCAGATATGATTACCTAGACTTCATAGTTCTCTTTATGATGAACTTATCCATACACTTCAATGCAATTCAATTCAAGAAATATTTATTGCATATCTACTATGTACCAGGCACTTTGCTGGGCATTGAACACACAAAAGTAAAAATAAAATAGTACTTGTCTTCAAAGAATTTGTATTTTACCACATGTGTCTGTGGGAACATTTGCCTTTCTATGTAAATGTCAAATATATTAATGAGATAAAGTGAAATTTCAGGGGTTAGGGATCACTCACAATTAAGAGGATCAAGATAGGTCTCTCCTAGAAGTAGAGCAGGAGACCTGTCAGGAATGAGTAGTTCCTATGGTAGAGGTGAGAAAGAGAGAATATAGGACAGTCCCCAGGGAGCTGGGAAGTGGAATGTTATTTGGGGAACAGCAGGTCAATCAATGTGGCTGAAACATAGGGTGTATAAAGGGGAACAGCTTATGATTAGCCCAGAAAGACAGTGGACAACACTTCAAGGCATAGCTATTGTATGACACCCTTGTGGTAAAAATCTTCAATGCCTATAATATTTAAGGTTGTTCTCCTTGTATGTTTTGGTGTTTCTTATTTTTCATTTCCCATGCTTTCCAGCGATGATGATGGTGATGATAATTGCTGACATTTAAATAATGCATTAAAAATTTGCAAAGTGCTTTGCATACTGTTATCTCATTTGATCCTCACAATAACCCTGAGAAATATTATCATCTCCATTTTTTTTTCATGAGGAAATTGAAATCAGAGATTAAACAATTTGCCTGTGGTGGTACAGGTAGTAAGTATCAGAGGAAGGATCTGAACACATGTTTTCATGATATCAGGTACAGCACTCTATTCACTATATCATGAAATCCCCTCTGTAAAAAAAAATTGTTGTTGTCCTTCATTTTCGAAGAGGACCAAAATGACATCACTATATTAGAGTCATGTTTTAGTGTGTCCGACTGTGGCTGTCAGACCACAGGTCTGACATGAATTCAGAATATTCTACCACAGGTCTGGCACAAATAGTCCACATGAACCTTTGGGGTGGATTCTCTAAATTTGTGTATATTGTGTTTCTCTTGAGCTATTTCAATTCTGCTTTGCTCATAGAGCACAGCCCCTTTTCTGATGTGGGCATGCCATGCTGAGCAGTCCTGTGCCAGTGTCTCCCATGTCACACAATCAATTCCAAAGTTCTTAGGAGAAACTTTGAGAGCATCTTTGTATCTCTTCTTCTGACCACCATGTGAACACTTGCCCTGTGTGAGTTCTCCATAAAATAGTCTTTTGGCAAGCGTACGTTTTGCATTTGAACAACATGGCTTGCCCGTCAGAGTTGTGCTCTCTGAAGTAGAGTTTGAATGCTTGGCAGTTTAGTTCAAGAAAGGACCTCAGTGTCTGGTACCTTATCCTGCCAGGTGATCTTCAGAATCTTCCTAAGACAATTCAAATGGAAGTGCTTCACTTTCCTGGCATGGTGCTGGTATACTGCACAGGTTTCACAGGCATAAAACAATGAGGTCAGCACAATGGCTCTGTAGACTTTCAGTTTGGTAGCCCATCTAATACCTTTTTCTCTTCCATACTTTCCTTCAAAGCCTCCTAAACACTGAGCTAGCTCTGGCAATGCATGCAAAAAAAATGTCCAAAAATATGTGTAAAAAAGTAGTCCAATTATGAATGTCTCTCTGGTTCCCAGAGACATAGAATCATAGAATCAGACCAGGAAGGGATCTTAGAGCCCATCTAGTTCAATCCCCTCATTTTATTGATAATGAATTGAGGCTAGAAAGGCTAAATTAAATACCCAGAGTCAGTCATAAAAAAAAAAAAACAAAAAAACCCAACACTTAATATGTCAGGTACTGTGCTAAGCCTTGGGGATATAAAGAAAGGCAAAACCACTATACATTGTAGTAGACGGGTAAGGTGGGATTTGAACCAAGGTTTGCCTCAATTCACATATAAGTAATTCATGTACAAGTCCTCCTTCCACTGATACCATACTGCTTCTCAAAAAAGTAGAAATCCCTTCATATGGAATGTAGAACAAATGTGACTCTTTCTGTGTCCTGGAGATGTGCCACAAAGTTCTAACTGTATAGTTAATGGAAAGAAAAAGAGAAAATCTAGGGAAACAAAAACAAAAGGACAGCTTTGTATTGCTGCAATAGTATGTTTAGACCATTGGCTCAGATGGTTCAAACATTGTCCAAAGGTGGATAAGGTCATGGATTCAATGCTCTTACTGGACATTTAACTTTTCAAAGAGAACAAGCTATTTCATGGCCCCAAATTGTAGCACCTACTCTGATCAGTCACTTATTATCAGTTAGATGAGAGATGGGGCAGGAAAGCATGACTGACTCAGTGCCACCCACTCCTGGAAGAATAACTGAATACATTCCCAATGGATTGTCTGCCTTGTTAAAGAACAAACAAACAAAATATCACCCTATTATTCCTGTGGTTTGGCTATTGACTGATTCCTCAATTTGGGATTATCAGATTTGGAAGCACATTTAAGGTACAAAGTTGTTTTTAAAGGGCATTGCCAATTATACATAAGCCTTTCATTTCTAAGGAAAACCATTTCCCTAGATGGTTTCCAAATACAACCTCCAATGAGTAATAACGTCCACAGTTAGTGGCTTTGGGTATTATGTCCCGTTGTCAGTCCATTTGTCAAGCCTGCAATTCAATAGCTTTTCCCTGTGAAACTCTCCTTCAGTCAATATTTTATGTGGAGGGGATATATAGGTGCACACACTTACAGCCAACAGAATAGACAGGGAGCTAATGACTTTGTGAGGTATTAAGAGAATTAATGTAGAAGAGGGATAAAAGTTTGATGCCTAAGAAAACATTCTTTGGCTTAAAAGAGAGAAATGAAACCCCCATGATGCTGTGGAATAAAATAATAATAATAAAAAGTCCACAATATGGCACGGCATTACAGCAGTTTCCCAAGTGATCAAGCATTCCTGTTGAGAATGATTGAGCCTATCAAGATATAAAAGAGCAGCTGGGGACATTTGAAGTGGTGATTTATATTTCACGAGGCTTTGGACAGGAGATGTGAGCTGCAGTAAGAAATAGGAAGGGGATACTTAAGCCAGGCAAGTAAAATATCTGCCACAAAGGTGGGTCACCAAATGCTACCTAATGGCAATCCTGAGGCAAAGTTACAAATCTTTTGATGAGATAAAGTTCCCATTAATCAGCAATTCAAATCAATATATAGATTATTCTCATTTAACATTGATTATGAGATGTATAATTAATGGCCATTAAATTTATTTATTTTTGACAGATGTCCAAAGCTTGTAACAAAATGTATGGTATTCTAAAAATTAATGTCTGCTTAGTTAACTAGGCTACTCTTTGAAAAGAAAATAATATCATTTTGGGCTAAATAACTCAAAAGGAAGCATGGAACACTTTATATTGATTTTAATTGATATGATTTTATCTAAGGATAATTATGTACATGAATAGATATTTGAGAAAACTTTTTCATAGTAGTATTTGAATTTGTGATTTTATTCATGTTTGGAATTCCAAATGTAGAAACTTCTTCTATCAATGCAAATTGTCAAACCCTTCTAATTTATAGTTTGAGAGAAAACCTTATGTTGTTTATAGGTTATATGACTAGTCTGTGGTTACAAATCTAGTATCAATCAGTCAACCAGCTCTTTATTAAGTACTTAGTAGGTGCCAGGCACTGTGTTAAATACTAGGGATACAAATGATAATAATAAAAAAGGTCTCTTCCCTCAAAGAATGTGCATTCAAATGGGGAAGACAGCCTGCACCATATATAGGTGTAACTTGAACCCAAGATCTTCCTGTATCTATCCATCATTAGCCCACTCTCATTAGCAAGTGTGTTGACAAAAAAGGGACATAAAGTTCTTGGGAGGCCTAGTTTCTTTGGGTGGATATTTAACAAAATCAGAGCTAAAAGACTGGAAAAAAGTATTTCTGTTCTATCAAGATGCAGACAGTGTACCTAGTTTGTTTAGGTACACAGACACACACACAGACATATAAGACACATTATATATGTATATATATACACACATATTTGTATATTCATACACATATATATGATGTAGAGAGGGAATCCACATTTTTTGTATCTATGTTCTCATTTTGATAAATAATATTCACAGTGGTTTTTAAAAATGTGTAGTGCAAACTTTTATCCAAATATGGATTTAATATTGTGTAATAAAAACAACACTCATCAAAGTTCTAGATTTATATATCTCATACATTGACAGTTAAGTAAAAGAATTCAATACAAATAATGGATTATTATATCACTACTGTGTTCTTTAGATTGTAAGTTCCTTGAGGTCAGGGACTATATTTTGCCTCTTTTTGTAGTCCCAGCACTTAGCATAGTTCCTGACATATAGTCAGCATTTAATAAATATTTTTTGATTGATTGATTACTATCATAAAAATGAGCAATTCTTTTTTTCCCCAGTATTTGGTCTAATTTTATAATATCAACAGTATAAGAATCATCTAACATGGAAACTTCCTTTCTGGATAGGACATTCAGTAATTCATTTGTAATTTTTATTCTTAGGGACGATAAGTGATTCATCTATAGTTATACAGTCAGAATATTTAAAAGGCAAGACCTGAATCCAGGTCTCATCATTCCATTCTACATCTCCATAAACTTCTTAGGATTCCAAATACCCTACAAGTTTGTATAACTGATTTTCACACGTAGTTAACTCTTGGGATAGTGTAGCAAATTGAGACTTGGACTTTGAATCAGGTGGCCTGGTTTTGTCTCTTGTTTTACCATTAAATAAGCGACCTTGGAGAAGCAACTTAATTTCTCTGACATCGTTCTGTCATATGACAATTGGGGTTAACAATTTGTGCAATTTGTGTACCATCTCTTTCATATGATGTTTTAGGAGATAAATAAAATCACTTAAAAGCAAATACTTCATAATGACCACAAGTATATGAATGAATGAATGAATGAAGCATTTATTAGGCCACTTACTTTGTGCAAAGTACTGTGTTAAGTGCTGGGGATACAAATAGAAAACTAAGACAACTCCTTTTCTCAAGGAGCTCACATTCTAATGGGGGAAAGAACGCATATGGAAAGTTTCAACTGCAAGTCAGATGGAAAAGTCCTTAGGGTACAGTGGCAAAGCAGAAGGTAATACCTCTTCTTTAATATCATTTCAACTGATAAAATTATATCAGTGTCTGATATTGAACCATTTGACAGTGCCAAAGACTTTGGTAGCAAGAATTTTCTTTGCTCATTATTTAGTAGTTGTGGTTGCAGCACTCACAGGAGCAGCTGGAAGGCTCAAGCTCTGCAGAGATTGCTTTTCAGAATGATCCTTTAGGGCACTGGGATGGAAGTACTGCTATTCCTAAGACTTTTAGGTTCAGGGTCCTGGGCAGTCTCCATCAGAGTCTGAGGTGAGATTGTGATCATGGTGGTGATGGTTTGACTTGCCTGCCACATGTCTCTCCCTTACGTTGTCTTACTGTTTCATCTAGGTTGGTTTGTCTGCCCTAGTATGGCAGCTGGGAGGCACTTAGTGGGGATGGCTGGCCCCCTTTTCATAGGTATTGCTCCATGTCCCACGATGATGGATATGAGGGCTGGGCTGGAAGAAGAACTAGTGGTCTGCGAGGTACTACTACTACTATGGCTCCTGTGCCAAACAACTCTTGGTGACAGATGGTCAGCAGTTGCCAGATGGTGATGATGAGGAAGACGGGCCTCCCCTCCATGATTTATTTCCTCAGCATTGCCACAGGGGCCAGACTGGGAGAACATCTTGTGACCTATGGTACACCACTATTTTTAAGGCTCTAAAGCTCAGGATCCTGGGCTTTCTCCACCAGAGTCTGAGGGGAAATAGTGGTCGAGATGTTAGCGGTGGTTTGACTAACCTGCCTGCCTACCACCCTCTCCTCAGCATGCCTTTCTTCTTCAGCTAGGTTGGTCTGCCTGCCCTGTTGGTGGCAGCTGCTTAGCAATTGGTAGGAATAGTTGGTCTCTTATTTACAGTAGTGGTTTCCCCAGATGATAGCTGTGGGAGCTTGTCTGGAAATAGGACCAATGGTTTGAGAGGTGATGTCACTCCCAGGGCACATATAAGTATATATATATATATATATATATATTATATAACAGCTGTAACAATTCATTTTAATGTCATCCATGACTAAATAATACCAATATCTTGTATCCCTTCCACCTCTGCCCAGTATGCTGGGGGCAAAGTTGGACATGGATAGGTCATATGTGTATATGCATGCATATGTATGCATGTAATTCCATTAAAACACTTTAATAAAATTTCCTATGGTTCTCTGTTCCTCTCTACTACTGAGGAGCTATATGTATCAGTTCTGATCTGTATCTGATGATTGCCTGAATGTATCAAATATAGTAATCATTTATGCTAGCCTGCTGCAGAATATTTTATCCTTTGTTATATCTCTGATCCATCAGAGGCTTCCACAAAGCAGTGAGAAATAATGAAAATAACTGACATTCATAGAATGCTTTAAAGTTTGCCAGCTACTTTATCTGCATTGTCTAATTTGAGCCTCACAACTCTATGAGGTAAGTGCTACAGGTTTTATTCTGGAAGGGAGTACCTTATTTAAATGAAACAGAATAATTGCAAGGAATAATAGTTACCCTATATAATAAGAATGCAGTGAGAAATTTTAGAATTCAAACTGGGCAAAGCCTTGGGATTACATTTAGATCAAGATCATTGAAAAGAGAAACCGAAACAATTATAAAATGGGAATAAACTGCAATCCACTTAGAAGGGTGAAACAGATAAGTAGTTCAGTAAACAGGTCACAGACTTGACAAGGAAGCATGAGATAATGAAAAAGTGAACTTCTATTATCTAGTCATCTGTGATATGTCTGTTTCTCTGCTATGAGCAGAGTTTTTGATAAATCAAATTATGACAATTTAATTCTTTTATATATGTCAAAAGAGATGAGAAGAGTTCAATTTTGGAGTTGATTATTTGTTATTTATATTTAAATATTATTTATTATAATTTATTTATTTTTGTTTATTTTCTGGTTGGTAAAATAAAAAATTACAGGAGCAGGAAATGACCATTCAACCTTAGAATTTGTGATAGAGACATAGAGGAAAATCAGGTAGTATGATACCATTTTAGAATATTTTTTGAGCCTGAATTTCTCTGAGCCAAGATGTATACAGAGAGGCTAATTATGGGCCTGACCCCACTGCTGATCAATAAGGACTATTTGACCTTCTCTGATGTGGGCCAGTTGTCTTTTCTTAGGTATCCTTGGACCCCTGCTTCTGAGAGCTCGCCATATTTTTTTTTTTATTGAATTTAGAGCAGACACACAATAGGTTTTAGTCCTACTTCAACTAAACTCCAGAGCTCAAGCAACCCACTAGTCTTAGCCTCTCCAGCATCAGGGATTATTGTTGCACACTTTACATACCAAGAACACTTTAGTTTTTCAAAGGGGCCATCTAACTGAAACCCTACATGAATAAGAATTCCCCGTATGTTTTATCCACAAATGGTCACTCAACCTTTGCCTGAAGACCACCAAGGGGAAAGTGTCAGGCTACTAAGGAAGACCATTTCATTATTGGATATTTTTACTATGACTGAGCCTGAAATTTGTTCCTTTCCAGATTCCATTGCATGCTCCTTTTCCTGTCACTATGACTAAGAAACAAATTTAATACCTCATTCACATGGCAACTCTTCAAATACTTGAAGACAGCTATCATGTCTTCTCCTAGTTGTCTCTTCTCTTGCCTAAAAATCCCCTATTTTCATTTTATAGGTGAGGCAACTGAGGCTGAGATAAGGTAAATAACTTATTTCACACATTTAGTTTCTGAGTCAAGGTTGGAACTTAGGTCCTCTTAAATACACACACACACACACACACGAGAGAGAGAGAGAGAGAGAGAGAGAGAGACAGACAGACAGACAGACAGACAGACAGACAGACAGACAGACAGGCAGGCAGAGAGACCAAGACAGACAGACAAAGATTTATGGATAGTGTGTCCTGGAGTTAGGAAGACCTAGGTTCAAATTACAATTCTGACATTTTCTTTTGAAACATTTTTTTGAATTATATGTAAAAATTTCTAATATTCATTTAAAAAAATTGTTACAAATTCTCTCTCTCCCTCCTCCACCACTGAGAGGGTTAGCAATTTCATATAGGTTCTACATGTGTGGCCATGCAAAACATATTTTCATATTAGTAATGTTAAAGAAAACACAGATACCACCCCCCAAAAAACGCCCAAACAAACAAGAGAAATAAAGTAAAAAAAATGCTTCAATTTGCATTCAGACTCCATCAGCTCTTTCTCTAGAGGTGGATAGCATTTTTCATCATGAGACCTTTGGAATTTTCTTAGATCATTGTATTGCTAAGAATAGGTAAGTCATTCACAGTTGATCATTGTGCAATATTGCTATTACTGTGTACGATGTTCTCCTGATTCTGCTCATTTCACTTTACATCTGTTCCTAGAAGTCTTTCCAGGTTTTTCTGAAAGCATCCTGCCTGTCGCTTTTAAAAGCACAATTGTATTCCATTGCAATCATATACCATAACTTGTTTATCCATTCTCCAATTGATGGGCATCTATCAATTTTACAATTATTAATTTAATGTAATTAAAATTATCCATTTTACATCCTGTAATGCTCTCTATCTCTTGTTTGGTCATAAATTATTCCTTTATCCATAGATCTGACAGGTAAACTACTCCATGCTCCCTTAATTTGCTTATGGTATTACCCTTTATATCTAAATAATGTGCCCATTTTGACCTTATCTTGGTATATAGTGTGAGATGTTGGCTTATATCTAGTTTCTGCAAAACTGCTTTCCAGTTTCCCCAACAGCTTTTGTCAAATAGTGAGTACTTGGCCCCAAAACTTGGATCTTTGCATTTATCAAACTGCAGATTACTGTGGTCATTTAATACTGTGTATTGTGTACCTAATCTATTCCACTTATCCACCAATAAATTTCTTTGCCAGTACCAAATTGCTTTGATGATTACTGCTTTAAAATATAGTTTGAGATCTGGTATGGCTAAGCTACTTTCCTTCACATTTTTCCCATTGATTCCCTTGATATTCCTGACCTTTTGTTTTTAATTCTGACACTTTCTAGCTTTGTGACTATAAACAAATCACTTAACATCCCTGAGCCTCAGTTTATCTTTAAAATGGAGGCAATAATAGCTATATTACTTACCTTGCTGGATTGCTGAGAAGCCCAAATGAGACAAATGTGTGTGAAAAGCTTTGAAACTTTAAAGCATTATATAAATGCTTTTTAAAATTAGTTTATAAGTTTTTATTATTCTACATTATTTTCATTGCTAATATCATGGATCCTCTATAGAGAATTTCTGCAAAGATGTAGATGATCATTCTTAATAGGAGAGCATACGAAGGTTCCCTAGGCTTCATGGTCTTATCCTAATACATCAAAATATAGTCTTGAGGTTACAGATAAGACAAATAGATGTTCCATTTCCACTTTGGCACCTGACCTTGATGCTGGATCCACCTAGAGTTTTTGGTAACTATATAAGTTGATGGCTTTGAAGACCATGTAAAATTACTTGCTCTTGTGCCATAGACATCATAGATGGGTGGATGAGCAGTTGATTGCAAAATACTAGGTCACATGAATCATTTTTCCCTCCTTGCTTTCAAAAATCATGCAGAATATTTCCTTGGTCACATACCTGAACGGCCCATGGTACCAGGGACAATTAGAATATAGATGACACCAAAAGAAAGCTACTTCTGCAGTTGTGAATTCAAGTGTTGTCTAGTATCAGCAGTAATTTGGTAGTTACAGCCTCAGTAGATGTTGTCATGGAAGTTACTTCTCTGCATTCATAAGTGCACATGTGCACACCCACACGTGTGTGTGTGTGTGTGTGTGTGTGTGTGTGTTTTGTGGGGGATATAAGAATTCCCAGCCATGTTGCTTCACCAGAAGAACATTGATGTTCAAATATTGAACAAAGCTAGGGCTTTGGGATTTGGGCTTTGGATAGCCCATAACTCTCCACAAACTTCATTGGACATGTAAAAATAATGGAATTCAGGTTGTCAGAACAAATAAAGATAAATTGTTCTAAGAATGGGAAATGCCCATTGAGTGGGATTCTTATCCTAATGCTTACTGGGGTTCTCTGCCTCAGGACGTCTATGTTTCTGATTGCTTTAAGCAAATGTAGAAACAAGAAGATTAGAAAATCTTGTGGTAGAGAAATTTGAATGTAAGTTACAGTTTTCTAAAATAAAAAGTGACAATAAGAACTGATGGGTGATGAAAGGCTGTATAGAACACAATCAATGACCTGTGTACATGTTTTTTGTGTTATACTAATACATTAAATAGTACCTATATTCCAAGAGAGTGAATGCTCATCTCTAATATCTAAATATTAGTTCATTGGCCAATTACCCTATAGAGAAGTGGAATTTCACATGATAGCTGATTGTAGTAATGATATGTAATTTGGAGAGGCACTGGACATAAATTAAGAGTTATTGCAATATTGTTCATTTCTCCATTAAGGATAAATTTCTGCCAAAGCAACAATTACCATACAGAAGTGTGGCCTTGTGGAGGATACGTTAATCTGGGCTTCATGTATTAATTTTCCATTTGCTTATTTCAACTATTATGGCCAAATCCCTATGCTAAGGTCTCACCAGTGGCAGTGGAAGCACCAGTAGTAGCAACAGTAGTTAGCATCTGTTGTGAAGATAGCCATCAGCACATTCATCTTGCTCACATGCTACAGGTAGCTCATGAATTGAATAGATCTGGAATTGAATAGAAAGAAGATATTTGACTCAGTCACATTGAGGCAATTGTATTGGACTTTAATGATTCTAAGCATCTCCTTGAAATAAAAAAGCCATCATTTGAACACCAATATTCTTCTGGTTAGGCAACATGGCTAGAAATCACCACAGACAAGGAATCAAAATCATAGATTGGTCAAAAGACAATAGGAAAATACATAGTGGTTATAAATAGGCTATACCATATCACCAATGAAGAATTATGCAGAAAAATCAGGTAAGAAGTATCTGAGAGCTACTTGACTAGAAAAGAAAGTGGTCTGGTTGAGTAGAAAGGGCAAAGGATAAGGAATGGATGATCTACGTGCAATACTGTTATCAAATAATGTCAAGAATGTGAAAAAAAAAACTCCCTCAACCATAATCATGAACCCACTATGGATGACTGATAGGAAGACGTGGACAACAAACATAAAGAATATGAAAATATTTATGTTATTATCTATATTTTTGGAGAAATTGTCCATATTGATGAGTCATAGATCTATGAAAAGATTGAAGTGATGTGAAGATGACTACCAGGTTTTAAGAGTATCAGAAATGTGGAATAAAAAACAATCAACTTTAGAAGCGACATCAGAGATCACCTAATCTGACCTGAACAGACATCTGTTTCACAATGTTCTCAATAAGTGATTATTCAGACTCTGCTTGAAGACCTTCATTGAGGAGGAACCTACTATCTCTCAAAGCAGCCCATTCTATTTTTAAATAGCTGTAGTTATTAGTAAAATATTCCTTTTGGTAAACCTTGGCTTCCGTACAGGAATTTAATTGTTTGAAAGGACCAAGAGGACAGTTTGGGCTTGGGATATTCTAGGAAAAAATGTGTGAGCTTATTTTTGAATTTCAAGATTCACTGGCCTCTAATAGTTCATTTATGGTACTAAGCAAAATAGGCACTGTGCACATAAAGCAGCATTAATCCTTATATAGTTCATCCCAACTGAATCAGCTTTTATCAAGTTCATCCAAACTGTACTTCTCTTATCTAAAAGATTTTCTTATCTATGTTACTTACATCAGATTTTCTTCCCATTTTTAGAGCTGCGTGTGGGAGAAAATACTATTCTTGCTACCTTGCTTGCCAACCAAAGAAGACTGTCTTTGAACAGACGACCAATTAGTGGTTACTCCCATTCTGGGATGGAATATAAAAGTGATTTCTAATGGAAACAAGTAGATTTGTTCCTTTGGTCAATAATAGCTTTTTTCTTAGGCAAATGGCAGTCTTTGGACTTATTCTCATTTGGGTTCACTTTTACATCTTTGAGTCCTTTAGTATTTTTCAAACACCAGGAACTATGAATAGAAGGAAAAGAGAAAGGAATGTTAAAATACCAGTCAATATCAGAAAGTGGATTAACAAAACAGATGCTAAGAAGATATCATGGTTTCCTCTGCTAAAGGTATGTAGTATTCCTGCTGTTTTCTTTTATTTGTGAAGAGTTTTGATATGCACATATTGAAAATCGTGTTTAAAAACTATGGCTTATGTCAAAGTTTTGAGAAATATATATAAAATTGTGAACAAAAATCATACATGAATATTTCTCTAACATTAGGGATTTGTAAAGGTAAAGTGTAAAGCAAGTTAATAATGTAAGCTATCTGTCCCATAAATTGTGATGCCAACTATCTTTTGCCAACAAGTACTTTTTAGGTGATAATTATGCATGTAATCTCATTCAAATAGCATATTTATAAGTTATTTCTTTAGCTGATATACATTATAATATTAGAACCTGTTTCAAATCTGTTTTACATTGTATTATGCCAAAACAACATTTTAAAAGCATTTTAAATATATCTCTAAGATTTAAAACTATAAGTACAGGTGGAAATTCTTTGTACATGTAAATGTAAAGCTATTCATTACCAGATTTGCCAACCCTACCTCCTTTGAAGGTGCTATTGATTAGATAACTTTGTAAAAACTTCTTTATGGGGTTTGATTCACTGTCTGTCACCTTGTTGGTCCAATAATTGCATTTCAGATCACTTTTGGGAAGCCATAGATTTATTGGCTCATTTTAGTGAAAGTTAGTAATAAACAACAATAGGAAATATTTGTCCCTTTCAGTGTTGCTGTTGCCTTTAACCATTCTGATTGATTAAAACATTGAAATCCATATTGCCTACTTATTTTTCATAATGAGTTCAGTGGTAAACTGATTTTATAAGCAAGTTTTCTTTTTTCTTTTTCTTTTTGTATTTTTTAAGCCCAGCACATGTTGCTCTGTATGCAGTGTTAAGTGAACTTACAACAGCTTTTGGCAGTTTTTAAATGATTGTTAATTAACTTTCCTGCTCAAATTCCTGCAAGCTCAATGGTAGTTGATGAGTTATCATGCTGCAGCCAATAAATCCTGAAGTGATTTCATAAACATTGTTATTTAACTTAAATTGGATTCTCCATCAATCGAGACAAATCAATTTTTAAATGCCATATTCTTGTGAATTTCAGTAACACCACTTTACACTTAAAGACCTTGCATTTACAAGTTCTTACATTTCTACAAAGGAGGGACTGGCCAAAAAAGACTCGCATTAAGGAACACTCAATTTCCCCTCTTCCCCCAAATGGCTATATCAATGCTACCTATGCTATGTGCTTCTTTTAAGTGTTTATAATTTCTTAAATCATATAATTTGGACTTCTTTCTAGACTAAATTGGCAAAGGTTACCAATTGCTTCATGATTTGTTGTCACGGTAACCACAAAATCTATAAAGAATGATTTGTTCTTTTTATATCTTAAGAGTTCATGCAATTTATTTCAGTGATTTATATCTTTGCAGATACAGTATTTAAAATGTTTGCTTAGCTTACAAATGGATGAAGAGAAAGGGTACTGATATTTTTAAAGATAGCACCTTGTGTTGTATTGGAATATCTGATGTCAAACTGCTTGGTTCCTTACCTACTGCCCAATTTGGATAGGATGAGGCTCTTAACACTTAAGCACTGAAATCCTTGGGTAGTGGCCACAATGTGAAGAATAAGAGTTGTAGCTTGTTTTGACTCCATTAGCTACCTATAGGAAAATCAAATTCTAATGCTTTGAATTCTTCTTTTGTGTTCACTTTTCTGTGTATGGGAGATGAGCTTTTCTTGTCTCTCCTAACCCCTCTCCCAGAAACATAAAGTAAGTCATGTCCCTCTCATCGCAATTGTTACATGATTCTACACTGTCTCTTGAGGCATTTTGTGTAGGCTGTAATACTGCCAGTATTTTTTGAACCAATTCTTCTTTGGTTATTAAACCTATCTGGACCCAAGGGACCTGAGTCTCTCAACACTTTGGGGTAGAAGTCTCAAACTGCCCCATGAACAATTGCACTTTCCTGGTTATTTATTGATCAGGTCTACCATGTCCCAAAACTGAGAATTTGTGTTCCTGGGTGATGCAAGGCTATTTGGGTTGCTGATTGATATCTGCAACTTTTTCTGCATACCCTTCTAATAAACTTAATCTTTAAGTAAGTCGTTTCCTATATCCTGTCACTTGAACCCAAATTCTGTTTGGCATGTTTATCAAGCTATTACACATTTTCTGAACTAAGTCAAAATACCCAATATTTTCCATTTGGTACAAAGTCTCCTAACCTTTTGGTATTCCGTTGAAGCCTATGGATTATATTTCAGAATAATGTTTTTTAAATGTATAACATAAAATACATAGGATTGGAAATGAAATAATTTAAATTAAAAAGTCATAATATACACACATATGTATATATGTGTATTTTTAAAAAAAGTTAATATACCCCCAGATTAAGAACCCCTGGTCTACTAGATCTTGCCTTAATGTGTAGTCTACTGGCATAGCTTTTGGGTGTCCAGATCATATCCAAAACAAGATGAATTGCTGATAACTATGAATAGTGGGGGAGTGGTATTGCTGAAGGGTAGGATGAGAATGGAAAAGCAGGGGAAAGGCATAGATGAGATCAACACAGAATGAAAAAAGAAAATCAGTGTGTTGCAATCTGGAGGGAGTTTCCACATTGATCCATCAAAGTATCAAAAAAAATGATTTTTTTTCCCATAAAGATTTCTATGAAGTTTGAAAATGGTTCTTTGATCATAAGAATGTTAAGTTTCTATGTTGTATTATATAATGAGAAAGAAAACAAAAGGGCTACTATTATAAATCTAGTCTGATAAAATCAGGAAGAAGTGAGGCAGCATTACATAATAGAAAGAATTTGAAGACAGATATTCCTAAATTTTGAATTCTTGGTTTGTAAGATGAGTAGGTTTGATTAAGTAATCTCTAAAATCATTTTCAGTGAGTTGATTCTATATACTGTTATTGGTCAAATACAGTTTTTCCCACATTGCCTTTTTTTTCCTTTAGGAAAGTTTTTTTTTTTTAAATTTACCTGTATAAATCTCATGCCTGAAATATTGCAATAGCCTGATGGTTGTTTTCCTTACCTATAGTTTCTTCCTGCTCCTGTCAATCCTTAACCCAGTTGTCAAATTGAACTTCCTGAAGTGCAAGTCTGATTAGTTCACCCTCTCAACCCCCCTACAGTATGTCCAATGGCTCCCTACCGCTTCTAGGATCAACTGTAATATGTTTGGGCTTTTAGAGTGCTCCATAATCATGCCCTTTCCTACTTTCCTACTTTTTCAGTCTTATACCTTCTCTTCCTCCCCCCACCCCATTCCATGCACCCTGTGATTCAGGGATATACTTACTGTTCTTTGCACATAACACTGCATCTTCCAACTCAAGGCATTTTCATTGGCTGCCCCTCATTCCTGGAACTCTTTCCTTCCCCATTTCTGTCTCCTAGTTTTCCTTGACTTCCAAACCTCAGCTAATGTCCCACTTTGTACTAGAAGATTTTCCCAGTTTTCCATGATCTTAATGACTTCCCTTTGAGATTATTTCCAATTTAACCTGTTTGTACATGGCTATTTGCATATTGTCACCTGTCTTAGATTTTAAGCATCAAGGAGCAGGAACTATTTTTTGTCTTTGTATCTCCAGTACTTAGAACAGTAGGGCAGTTAGATGGCACAGGGGATAGAGTGCCAAGCCTCAAGTCAAGAAGATGAGCTTTCCTGAGTTCAAATCTAGCCTTAGACACTAGCTGTGTGACCCTGGGCAAGTGTCTTAACTCTGTTTGTCTCCATTTCCTCATCTGTAAAATGCACTGGAGAAGGAAATGGCAAACTACACCAGTATCTTTGCCAAGAAAATCCCACAAAGTGTCACGAAGAGTCAGACTTGTCATGAAGAGAAAGGCAACTGAACAACAACAAAAACTTAGCACAGTGCCTAGCATACAATAGGAGATTAATAAAAGCTGGTTGAATGACTGAGTCTACCCTGAATGTTTCAAAGCTATGTTCACATAAAATCATACAATTTTAAATCAGGACTATATCTTGACAACAATTAAGGATCACAAAGTTAGAGCTGATAGGGTTCATATGGGCCACCTCATTTTGTAGATGAGGAAATTGAGGTCCAGAGATGGAAAATTATGTATCTAGGGTCACCTATTTAGTGCTTGGTGGCAAGACCTAGTGTAAAAGTCAGGTCTGATTTGCAGCTCATATTATGTATTAAAAACACTATGTAACTTGAATAATTATCATGTTACTCAAGATTAAATACACAGATATAAGATGTACTTTGATAACATATGGTCTTCATCAAGAACTCTTATAAAATGGATTAATCCTACAAAATACCCTGGGCAAGTCACTTTTCAGCGCTCTAGACAATTCTCAAAAACTGAGTTTCAAAGAAGTTGCTGACCTGAAACTACAGAGGCAGTTTCCTCACTGACAGTTTTCTATGTGTACTAGTGAAACCTCAGGTTCAATTCCCATTTTTATCCATGATTAGCATGGGAATACTCTGAAAAGGAAGGTCTAAGGCAATGGATCTTGTCAGTATTGTTTGCTTCCTATATGAGTTTTATCATATCAGTGCCTAAGTTTGCAAATGCCTTGAAGGCTAAGGACTTATTTTACTTTGTAATATTCAATTAAATTAATATTTGTAGATCATCTGTGAGATGTGAAGCACTGTGCTAAACTCCATGGGGCTAGAATATGTCCATTAAAGAATAAAAGGCTATTTATTTACAGACAAGTACCAAACATGGCAGAATGTGATGACTAACATAGGAAAAGAAAAACAAAATGCTTTAGGAACCTAGGGTAAAGAGAGGTTCCTTGTATTTGGAGAGATTAAGGAAAACGTCTTACCATTTGAGCTGGGGCTTGAAGGATGAGTTGGATGTTGGCAATCAGGGATAGGTGGGGTGTGCTTTCCAGGTGGAGGGAACGTATGACCAAAGAGATGGAGGCATAAAAATCCATGGATCAAAGAATGTTGAATAGTCTATTTCAATAGGAGCATAGAGTGCAAAGGGGTGCAGTGGAAAAGTAAGATAGAATAACATTTTGAACCAGATTTAAGAGACTCTTGAAGACGTTATCTAAGGAGAATGGACTTTATTAGTAATTGTAACTTCAACTTACATAGAGCCTTAAGGTTTGCAAAGCACTTTATATACACAATCTTGTTTGTTATTCATAATCATCCTGTGTGGTAGGTGCTATTGTTATCCCCATTTAACAAATGAGGAAAATGATCCTCAGGATTTAGTGACTTGCCCAGTGTTGTACAAATAGCAAATGTTGAGTCCTGGATTTAAACTCAGGTCTTACTTATTCCAGGTGCAGTACTTTACTCACTATTCCATACTGGCTCTTTGGGAAAAGATTGAGAAGATAAGACATATAAAAATAGTTATTTTATGACACTCTATACATACATATTGATAAAAACAAAATAACTTTTAGCAACTATTAAGAAAGTTTTACAAATGTCTTTCCTCAGTTAAAACAAAACAAAACAAAACAAACAAACTTGAAGGAGAAGCAGTGTTGCATAGTAGATAGGATATTAAACTCAGAGTCAGGAAAACCTGGATTCCAATCCCACCTCTGGTTCTTACTGACTGTGTGACCCTAGGCAAATCACTTTTCTACTCAGTGCCTTAGCTTCCTCATCTGAAACATAGGGGATTGGATTTAATGACCTTTAAGGCCCCTTCTAGCTCAACTATTACTCTATGATCCTAAGTAACTTGCCTAATGTGTGTAGTATGCAATTCTTCTAGTCTTATAGAATTGAATGAAAGAATAGAAGAAAGATAATAATACATTTAGGTTAAAACTTTTGTAATATTTCGTAAGCTTGACAACAATACATCTTGGATTTTCCAGGATGGTCAATATTCAAAGTTTATTAAACTCATGCTATATACATCTTTAAGGATCAAATCTTTACCCTTCTACCAATATCCTGCTATAATCCCTCACTGTGGTAATGTAGCAACCTGTAGAGTCAAACTCTAGGACAGATCTGCACAACTTGGCATTAGGTAGGGGCCAAAATTAAAATAGGCCAAACTTCTTCAGGCCACAGATAGATTTTTAACAGCTCACTTTCCAAGTAAGGTATAATTAACAATTAAATTATTTCTCAAAAACATTTTTTTAAAAAATCAGGACATAATCCAGAAATTGTAATCAGCAAAAACTTCTTTATGAAGTCACCTTCCGTAAAAGACTTCCCAGCAGTAACATTTTCTTTAGAAAAATGAAAACTAACCTTAGTAGCCACCTCATTTTCTGAGTTTACTTTTCTGAAAAACCATTGTTCCCCATTGGGATTTTTCTACAATTTGGATGCTTTAATTTGTTTTTTATTGATGTCCAATTTGCTTAAGTCAGAATGTTTTGATTCAAAATGGTGATGAAGATTGCATTCTTTCAGAATGGCTATTACTTCTCAGCAAACAAGGTGCAATATTTTGTTTATCATGTAAGTAAACAAGTATCTATTTGTCCACTTTAGATTAAATACTCTGTGTTCTGATTCGATCTTCCATTTCTTTTTATCACCCATTTTACAAAATCACCCAAAAAACTTTAATATTAGAACCAAAAAATCTCTAAAGCAACTGCTCACATACAAAGAAATAATGGAGTAAATGTCTGGCCTTGGAGAGAGCACCAGACACTCATGTAACTTGGAGGGCGGCTATGCAGTGAGGGAGAGGAAGAAACCCTTGTGTTGTTGCTGATCATCCCATGGCAGGAGACAGCTGCATTGGCATGTGGCTGCACTCACTTTGTCTCTGTTCTATGCCTGTAATGACCAAAAACACAGTGAAAAGATAGGACTTTTGCTTCTCTCAGACTAGAGACAGATGATGATGGTTGTTGCCACAGGTCATGTGACAAACAGGAGAGAATGCATACCGCAACCCATCCACCAAGTTACATGATGGTCACAATTGTGACTAGTGGAAGGTGGGTTAAATGGGTCACAGACAATGCACTTGTGACATCTTTACTTTCTTTTACATCCTCTATGTTTTTCATGGGTCACCCAAAATACTTTGTTGGGCCATAAGATGTTGTGCAGTCCTGCTCTAGGAGGTCCTAGAAAGTTGGAAATGATTCTAGTGTGAACTTCTAAGAGGCTGTATTGTTGTTGTTTCACCTTCCTTCTCAAAGACCATGACTTCTGGTTGGTGATGCCATGATTTGCAAATGAATTGGATTTAAGTGAGGCAGGGCTGTACAAAGTCACCAGCCTCACTCTCTCCTCCAGACCCATGTGGGCCCAGTGGCAAGATATAGGTCAGGATTACTGGAGGTGGCTCCAGACGCAGTGCAAGACCTTGATCTTTTTAAGCTAAGGTCTTTCCTAGGTCTCAGTTTGACTGAGGCAATGCCCATTCAGTGATTAAAACTAGGTAAGAATGAGGCAAAGAATGGTCTCTTTTACCTAGTTTAAAATATATATATATATATATATATATATATATATATATATATTATATATATACACATACATCAATCTGGGAGGGGAAGAAGGGAAGACCCTCATGGTTTCTGGTCAAAACAGAAAGCAGAAACAGTTGCTATTTACATTCACTTTGAGTCATGACAGCCCAAATAATGACCAGGTGGGCCTTGCTATTGCTGGCCAATCAATGAAAGCTAGAGTGATCTAGGTTTAAGGCATGGTCCTTGAGAAAGAAATCTAGGCTGCAAACTCCAAGATATCGTGGGAGGTTTCAGCCATCAAAATTTACATTCCTTTGGGCAGAGCACTTGCAGGTAAGGGTATTATACCCTATGTGGATAGAAGGAGGGAAAGGAAGGGAAGGAGAAAGGAAAGAGAAGAGAGAAAGGAAAATGAAAGGGAAGGGAAGGCAAAAGAAGAGAAGAGGAGGGCTGCATTGCCCAACTGGAACTGGCCAATTGGGCCCCCAGTGGGGCAGTTTTTACTACTAACAGATTGTTGTGTGTGTCATTGAAGGACCAGTTCTGATAAGTCGAATGGTAATGGCTTTTTCAGCCAAAGCAACACTAGAAGACCATCTACTAAGTCACAATGTGGATTACTGTTGTATCTATAAACCAATGAGATCACAAATCCTTGAAATATTAAAATATACAAAGTTCCATTTACATGACAACTTTGTATGTTTCTTTGTTCATGGGTTGCCATCACAGACAAATTGATCACCTAGTTGCCAATGTATTAGCAGTGAGTCTATGAGAAAAAAAATTAAAATGGACATCAGGCCTATATGCCCCTTGTCTCTGCTTCTACAGTGACATACGTATTCAGGGAATAATATCATTATTAGACCACCTGGAAATGTTGGAACTCTTGGAACTGTAAACATGAGATCCTTGTCCAATAACCAAGGAGCTGAGATAGAGTTGGAGGAGATAAACCATACCCATATTGACATTCATGATTTCAATGAAACAAAAAGATATACATAAATTGCATCTTCTTTACAATAGTCTTGTAAGTAGGCAATGAACATGTTATTATAACCATTTTAAAATGAGAGGTTAAATGATATCTCATGGTCATCCAGTTAGTAACCAGCTACTTGAGATGGCCTCTGAGCTCCATTCCAACTCTAAGATTCCATTATTCTGATTTGTATGAGGTTGGCATTGGAATGTTAACAATGATGGTGCTTACCCAGAAGTGTTATAAAAGATATTAATATGGGACACATAATGAGAAAAGGAGGTAGATTGGCTATTTGGGGAAACTAAGAACCAGATGGATAGTACTAGTGCTGAGGTTTAGAGGTTTAAGGGAGTTGGAACCCCAAAATCATAATATGCAGGTCCTGACTGAATGAATTCAACTCCAGCCTTCTTTCTGCCAAAAAGAAGATTTATTAAAGATCAGCCATATTGGCCAGACCCTTAAGGAATGTAAACATTTGTGACACTTGTATTGACAAATGGGCTGCAGCCAGTCTCAGCCCTTGGCTAGACTTTAAGAATCTGAACCTTCACTAGATTATAAGAATCTGAGCACCTTAAAGGAGACAAGATGGACCTTATATATAGAAAAACGATGGGAGGGATACAGGAGTGGACAAATAGTTTGGGGTGACTGGACCGGGAGTGTGGAAGAAGGGTTATCTTGATGGGAGTGGAGAATAAACTGGGGTGACTGGAGGAGGGGTCTAGGGGGAATTTTGATGGGAGTGACTGGGAGGTAGAATGGGGTCTAGATGGCTATAGGGAGGTAACATACAATAGGGAGATCAGGTGTAGGTGATAAAATAAGGTAAGGCCAGTTGATAGGATTATAGCCTCAGGCCAATGCTACAGACTTCTTTGTTCAAGTGGGAGAGTTCAAGGAGAAACCACAGACAAATGGACCCAAATTCTTTTTGGGATGAGGGCCAAAGGTCTTGCCTTGGGCCCATACCCCATCACTAGTGCTTAGAAGGATTATCAGGAAGGCTCTAAGATGTTGGGCAGCATCTTCTATGGAATATTTATAGGCAGAGGGGCAATGAAATTATGCAGGTTGAGGAGGATTGGGTAGGTTGTCATTACTCAGAGAGAAAACACATCATAGAGCTCAGATCCATTAACATATTTAACTACTTTTTGAGGTAGTTGTTGTTCAGTCATTTCAGTTGTGTCCAATTCTTTGTTATCCCATTTTGGGGTTTTCTAGGCAAAGATATTGGAGTGGTTTGCCATTTCCTTTTCCAGCTCATTTTAGAGATGAGGAACCTAGACACACAGAATTAAGTGAATTGCCCAGGGCCACACAGCTAATAAATATCTGAGGCTGGATTTGAACTCATGAAGATAAGTCTTCCTGATACTAAGCTCAGTGCTCTATTCATTGCACCACTCAGCTGCTCTCATTATCAATGAAACATTATATTTTTCTGAGTCTCAGGTTCCTCATAGTTAAAATCGGAGGTTTAAATCTATGATTCAGAATTGTCTCCAAGGTCCCTTCCTGTTCCAATATTGTACTATTCTATTAATACAGATTCTTGAAATATAATGAATGAATTCATACAGGTAAAATGAAACACAGAAAATACTAGATAAACTGTTAGGGTCCATTTCAATTCTAAATCCTATAAATTGAGAACTTCTTTCTATAACCGTAATTCATAAATATAGACCAAATATAGACAAAGCTAAAAATGATTTTAGAGATCATCTTGCTCAACCCCCTCATTTTATAGGTTAGAAACATGAGACCAAGAAAGGTGAGTAAACCTACCCAAGATCACATGGATAGTAAATCAATAAGAGTGGTTTACATTTGTATAGCTTTAAAGTTTAGAGTGCAGTTTCCTAAAAGCAATCTTATGATGTTGATTCTCCAAATTTTATAGTAGTGGAAATTGAGCAACAGAGGGTTCAAGCACTGATGTTTATATAGATAGTCAGTGGCAGAACAGTGATTTAATCCCAGCTATTCCACCTTAAGTCTTATGCTCTTTCTACTACAACATGTTGCCAAAGGCTGTCCTTAAAATACCAACATAAAGGTGACCACAAGAAGTTGATGGCTGTTTGTTTCCCATCAGCTTTTTCCTTTGGTCTTGTATTTGGCAGTGTCAAAAAATGTCCCATTCTCCTTTGCTATGTGAATGATTATTCCAAAGTCCATGACAACACTGGTACTGTTGTGATTCTGTGACCCTCAGAAGATAATTTTTCTGAGTCATAGGAAAAAAGTTTGGTGTGGTTTTGAGAGTCTTGAGCTTGATAGAACAAGAGTTCTTGTGCATCACCTGTCCCTTATCTCTTCAGGCTGCCAGACTAGCGTACACTGTCTGCTTTGGAAGAAAATTCATCTATAGATAACTTATCTTCTTTGGCAGTAGTACAAAGGCATGCTGACTATTCTGTTAGCACTCTGTGACATGTTAACAAAGAGTCAAAACACATATCCCAACTAAGCCAATCAGTATGATGGATTTTTAAAGCTGAACATACCCTGAAGAAAAATAAGGTACAGTTGACAAACTTCATTTCCTGGTGACCTATGCAAAGGTGCTGCTGCCTCTTATTTTCAGTTCAATTGAAGAGTGCTGAAACTAGGGCATGGCATCAGGGTATCAAAGTTTAGAGAGTACAACAATTTAGCATATGTTCTTTCCACAGCTTTGATGCAATTATAGGGAATCATTTTTTTCCCTCTCATCACACAAAAAATTACCTTAATTACTTCTTGCTTCATTTTTATATCATGAAATTGATGTGGGAGTACACTTTGTGCTGCTTGCCCTAATCCCCCAAATTACTAATTGGGACTCTGTTATTAGAATGCATGATTCTTCTTTGAAATAACTGAAATTTTGTAGGAACTGATGTAATTTATGAATTGATGCAAAGTGAAGTGAGCAGAACCAGAAAAAATTACACAACTACAACAATATAAATATAAAGGATGATGACCAGATGTCAAAAGTGAAAGCCATAAATTTATAATGATCATATTTGGCCCCAAAGAAGTAAACTAATATGTATTAAGCACTCAGCAAAAACAACATTTTGTGCTAAGAGCTGGAAATATAAATACAAACATGAAGAAACAATCCTTGCCCTCAAGGATCTTACACTCTAATGGGGAAATATACATATGCAAAAGGAGTTGAGAAGTGGAAGAGAGAATAGGGGGATAGGATGTCATGAACAAAAGATCAGACCCCTTCTTCAAATAATGGTTCTCAGAAGAACTTAGCAATGGGAGAAGTAAGCCACATGGGGTGGAAGGAAAGGGAAGCCAAAGCATTGTGGTGAAATCTAGAGAATGAAAATATGAGATTCACCCCCACCATAGTCCATGTTATTTGTAGAGATGGGGATTATGAAAGAGAAGAACTGAATATAATGTCAGACTTTTTTGATATGTTGGGAAGTTATGATGAATGACTTTTCTCCTCTTTTTTTATTATTTGTTATAAATAAATGCTCTCTGGTAGGTAGAGTGATATACAATGTATCAGATATTATTAAAAATGAAAGAGATTAGTGATCATTTTTAAAAAATAAAATACATTAAAGTAAAAATAGAATTTCTATGTACAAATTTAAAGTTGGTAATCATGTGAGGGGCTGATAAATTGGCTAATGAAATATTGAGTCAGTGAGAGAGGGAATTAGTGCATTTCATTTAGAAAATCTGGAAATACTATAAAATCTCCTGGATGACTTGAGCAGTCCTTCAAAAGATATTTGCATAGAAATGTATGTAGGAAAAAAATCAAGCACATGGAAGATGTAAAGAGGGCAGATTGGAATATGTAGTTAAATAGAAAATCTTTTAATATATAAATGTTGAACAATGAGCTGGACTCAGAATTTAATTGAAGGAAAGGGAACAAGTTTGGATTGTAAATACACTTTACTTTCATAATCACAAGATACTCTCTGCCACTGAAGTTTAACTTTGTATATATTCCAGTGTTCTGTAGGTGATACTAAGTGGCTAAAAATCACAGAAACTAAAGACCTCTGAAGGATAAAGATTGCAGGTGACCAAAAAGACAAAGGAAAGACATATAGTGAGTAGAAGCAGATTAGAATACTGATGGTAGCATGTGTAAAAATACATTATCCAGCTTCTATCTACTTCCCTACCCCCAAAATGGTGGGTTAGTGATGTAGTAAAATCATAAAATAATAGATTGGTGGATTGCTTGAGCTGGTGGATTGCTTGAGCTCAAGGGAATTTTGAGCTTCAGTAAAATGAAAGCTTGGTCAGTCTAAGTCTGGCACCAATACGATGAGTCACTGGGAGTATGGGGCCTCCAGGATACCTAAAAAGGGGGAAATTGACCTAGGTCAGAAATAAGGTAAGTTAAGACTTCCATGCTGATCAGTACCAGCAGAATGAGGCCTGTGAATGACTACTTCACTTCCATTGTAAGCAAGATAGGGAAACCCAGGTTAAATACATATACATACATATATATAGCGTTCAATGTTTGCAATCACAGTTTTGGAATAATATTGGTAAATCAGAAAATATCCAGTGAATGGTAATGTGTAACAGACCTTGGTATCATTCTATAAGAAGATTAGTTGAAGGAAAGGGGTAATGATTGACCTGAATTAA
This sequence comes from Vombatus ursinus, assembly GCF_900497805.2. Lineage (NCBI taxonomy): Eukaryota > Metazoa > Chordata > Mammalia > Diprotodontia > Vombatidae > Vombatus > Vombatus ursinus. The sequence goes on along the minus strand of NW_020951957.1, from coordinate 11,309,228 downwards.
AGATGACTTAAATAAAGCAAGATAACAATTTTCAAATATTTGAAGGGCTGTTAGGTGTAAGGGAGATTAGTGTCATTTTGCTTCATCTCAGAAGCCAGAATTAGCTACAATTAATGGAAATTACATAGAGACAAATTTAGGCTGCATGTGTAGAAAAGAAAAAAAAAGTCCTAAACAATTTGCTATTTCAAAGTGGAAGATGCTATGTCAGTCAAAGTGTTCAGGCAAAGGAAGAATCACCACTTAACAGATTGGGCATATGGTTCTGTGATTCTTTGAATAGTTATCTTAATGGTTCAAACAAAATTTAGGCATTGGACAGCTATGTGAAACATCCATGTTTACTTGACTATTGGAGATTTTTGAAAATATATTTTGAAACATACAAGCAGAGGAAAATTTCTATCTCTATCCTTTTTGAGAACAATCTAATCTTATTAATTAGGTAGGTGAATATTGAAATAACATTTTAATAGTTATGAAATTTTTGATAGTACAAACATCTAGCCTTATAGCATTTCATTAGACAGAATTATATAAGTTCAGAAACCATCCAACCAATCTGAAGCAAATATATTTGAGAGGAAAATAACAATTGGCAAGTCATTGTCCCCTCAAATGAGGTTTACAGTCCTGATATAGACATATACATTTCTAACTTACTGCTGATAATCCCTCAATTTTGATGAATAGACTTCTGACATGAGGCAATTTTTTTTAATATCAATGCCAAAATTTTATCCTTTATGGGTAAAAAAAGACTAAATAATTATTTGCAGGGCCTATTGCTCTATTTAAGAGTAGAGTAATGAACCAGCAGAGTTTTCTCTTAGGTATGAAAATGGAATGAGAAAAATCTCATTTAAAGGTTAAAAAATAATCTCTTGGAGATTTTTTTCCCAATTACATTTTCTAACAAAGTCAAGCTACTCTGCCTTTCTTAAGGGAATACATCAGCACGGTTATTTCCTCCAAAATACATCCTTTTTAATCTTTATCAAAATTGAAGGGGAATGTACAGCATTCAAAATGTTTACAGAATCCAGTTTAGGTAGAGTTGACCTTTAATTTCACCTTTATTATTCAGACCTGATGATGGCTTTCATTTCATGCCACAACATGTAAAAATCATAAAGAAAAAGGAGTCAGAGCAATCAAGTATGCCACCCCATTATTTTAATCAGATGTTGCTAATGTCTTCCAATTTTATATTTTGATGATAAAATTAAATAGCTTTATATAAAAAGTAATTTGATGGCTCTACTAGGAGTTTCTATGTCAGTGGGGACTGGGAATTACTGAGAATCTTTTGATTTGAGCATCTTAAGTAATCTCTTTCCAGATACAAAGTTGAGAAATTAAAGAATTAAAACCACCAAGCTCCCATAAGCATTGTTTTAATTAATGTTTTTATGGTTTGCCAGTATAAATTTCAGTGATAATTAATTCCTTTTCATCAGTGATGATCCAGCTCAGGGTAATTTGTATCTTGTAGAAGACTATAAATAGGAGCATGCTCAGTGACAGAACTTTGAATCACTGGGGGAAATGCTGAGCAGGAGGATGGAGGAACTTCAAATATTGAATCCTGTTGTGCTTGATTTCATAGCAGAATTTTTAGAAGATTATGCTTCAAGATGAGGGCGGGAGGGGAGGAAGAATATCTGTGAAGAATATTGCAGAGAGATTGCTATGTGACATCATTTTCATGAGCATCACCAATTCAAACAAACAATACAATTAGACAAACAAGAAGGGAACCTAAGAACTTTTTGAGATGAGGCAGGCCAATTAACTAGTTATATCATGATTTTAATTAATTAGTGAATTGATGTACTATTCCCTTCTCCTAAAAGAAGCAACACAGAATTTGTCTCTATCCCAGGTGCCATTGATACATAGAAATTTACATACTAAGTTTTCATGTCCACTTTGAGAGTTTTGCTCTTTAGAGGCATTAGCAAAATGGAGATAGAATGTTCTACTTGGAACCAAGAAGACAGGGGTGTAGATTCTGTCTCAGACACTCAAGATTTGTATAATCTTGGGAAAGCCACTTGCATTCTCCAAGCCTCTATTTCCTCATCACTGAATTGGAGAAAATTAGACCTGTTATCCTCAAAAGCTTGTTGTGAGGATCAGATGATATGCTATGTGCAAAAGGTTTTGAAAATCTTTTTTTTTTCATTTTTAATTAATTAATTAATTTTTAGTTTTCAACATTCACTTCCATAAGCTTTTGAGTTTTAAATTTCCTCCCCCTCACTCACTCCCCTCCCCATGATAGCATGCAGTCTGATTTAGGTTCTACATATACATTCCTGTTAAACATAATTTCACATTAGTCATGCTGTAAAGAAGAATTAGAACAATGGAAGGAACCATGAGAAAGAAGAAACAAAACAACAACAAAAAAGAGAGTAAGTAGTATACTTCAATCTGCATTCAGACTCTACAATCCTTTCTCTGGATGTAGATAGCATTTTCCATCACGAGTCTTTTGGAGTTGTCTTAGATCCTTGCATTGCTGAGAAGAACTAAGTCTATCAAAGTTAGTCATCACACAATGTTGCTGTTACTGTGTATTCTATTCTCCTGGTTTTGCTCACGTCAGTCAGTATCAGTTCATATAATTCTTCCCAGGTTTTTATGAAGTTGACCTGCTCATCATTTCTTATAGCCCAATAATATACCACAACTTGTTCATCCATTTCCCCAATTGATTGGCATCCCCTCAGTTTCCAATTCTTTGCCACCATAAAAAGGACTACTATGAATATTTGTATACATGTGAGTCCTTTTCCCATTTTTATGATCTCTTTGGGATACAGCCCTAGAAGTGCTATTGCTGGGTCAAAGGGTATGCACAGTTTTATAGTCCTTTGGGCATAGTTCCAAATTGCTCTCAGAATGGTTAGATCAGTTCACAACTCCGCCAACAATGCATTAGAGTTCCAATTTTCCTACATCTTCTCCAACGTTTATCATTTTCCTGTTTTATCTTGTTAGCCAATCTGATCAGTGTGATGTGGTACCTCAGCATTATTTTGATTTTCATTTCTCTAATCAATAATGATTTAGAACATTTTTCATATGACTATAGATAGCTTTAATTTCTTCACCTGAAACTACCTGTTCATATCCTTTGACCATTTATCAACTAGGGAATGACTTGTATTCTTATAAATTTGACACAGTTCTCTATATATTTGAGAAATGAGGCCTTAATCATAAACACTGGCTATAAAAAATATTTCCCAGCTTTCTGCTTTCCTTCTAATCTTGGTTGCATTGGCTTTGTGTAAAAATCTTTCAATTTAATGTAATCAAAATCATCCATTTTACATTTCATAATGTCCTCTATCTCTTGCTTGGTCACAAATTCTTCCCTTCTTCATAGATCTGACAGGTAAATATTCCTTACTTATAGTATCAGCCTTTATATCTAAATCATATATCCATTTTGACTTTATTTTGGTATAGGGTGTAAGCTGTTGGTCTATGCCTAGTTTTTGCCATACTATTTTCCAGTTTCCTCAGCAGTTAAATAGTGAGTTTTTTTGTTAAATTTTGTTAAATAGTGAGTTCTTATCCCAGAAGCTGCAGTCTTTGGGTTTATCAAACAGCAGATTACTATAGTCATTAACTACTGTGTCTTGCATGCCTAACCTATTCCACTGATCCACAACTCTATTTCTTAGCCAGTGCCAAGTAGTTTTGATGCTTTATTATACAATTTAAGATCCAGAATGGCTTTTCATTAATTCTTAATTCTTTTCATTAATTCCCTTGATGTTCTGGACCTTTTGTTCTTCCAGATGAATTTTGTTATTATTTTTCCTAGCTCTATAAAATATTTTTGGTAATTTGATTCATATGGCACTGAATACATGAATTAATTTAGGTAGAATTGTCATTTTTATTGTATTAGCTCAGCTTATCAATGAGCAATTGATATCTTCCAAATATTTAGATTATTCCAATTATTTTTCAATTATTTATTTGTGTGAAAAATGTTTTGTAATTGTGTTCATATAGTTCCTGGGTTTGTTTTGGCAGGTAACTCCCAAGTATTTTATAATGTCTACAATAACATTAAGTGGAATTTCTCTTTCTATCTCTTGCTATTTGGCTTTGTTAATAATATATAGACAGGGGGCAGCTAGGTGGTGCAGTGAACATAGCACCGGTCCTGAAGTCAGGAGGATGAGTTCAAATCCTGCTTTAGACCAAACACTTGACACTTACTAGCTGTGTGACCCTGGGCAAGTCACTTAACCCTAATTGCCAATAATAATAGTAATAATAATAATAATATATAGAAAGGACAATGATTTATGTGGATTTGTTTTATATCCTGCAGCTTTACTAAATGTGTTTATTATTTCAAGCAATTTTTTCACTTGATTCTCTAAGTATATCATCATATCATCTGCAAAGAGTGATGGCTTTGTTTCTTCTTTGCCTATTCTAAGTCTTTCAATTTCTTTTTCTTTTCTTGTTGCTAAAGCTAATATTTATAGTACAATATTGCATAACAATAGTGATAATGGACATCCTTGTTTCACCCTGATCTTATTGGAAAAACTACTTGTTTAATTCCATTACATATAATGCTTGCTGGTGGTTTTAGATAGATGCTCCCTATCATTTTAAGGAAAACTCTGTTTATTCCCATTTTCTCTGGTGTTTTTAATAGGAATGGGTATTGTATTTTGTCAAAAGCTTTTTCTGCATCTATTGAGATAATCATATGATTTCTAGTAGTTTTGTGGTTGATATGGTTAATTATATTGATAGTTTTCCTAATATTGAACCAGCCCTGCATTCCTGGTATGAATCCTATCTGGTAATAGTATATTATCCTTGAGATAAGTTGCTATAATCTCTTTGCTAATATTTTATTTAAAATTTTTGCATCTATATTCATTAGGGAAATTGGTCTAAATTTTTTTTCTCTGTTTTGATTCTTCCCAGTTTACCTATCAGCACTATATTTATATCACAAAAAGAATTTCTTCTTCATCTATTTCCCCAAATAGTTTATATGTATTGGAATTAATTATGCTCTAAATGTTTGATAGAATTCACTTGTAAATCTATCTGACCCTGGAATTTTTTTCTTAGAGAGTTCATTGATAGCTTGTTTAATTTCTTTTTCTGAAATGGGGTTATTTAAGGATTTTATTTCATCTTCTGTTAATCTGGGCAATTTATATTTGTAAATATTCATCCATTTCAGTAAGATTGTCATATTTATTTACATGAAGTTGGGCAAAACGTTCCTAATTATTGTTTTAATTTCCTATTCATTGGTGGTGAATTGACCCTTTTCATTTTTGATATTGTCAATTTGGTTTTCTTTCTTTTGTTTAAATCAAATTAACTAAAAGTTTATGTATTTTCCCCATTAAACCAGTTTTTAGTTTTATTTATTAGTTCAATAGTTTTCTTAATTTCAATTTTAGTAATATCTCTTTTGGTTTTCAGAATTTCTGATTTGGCACTTAATTGGGGATTTTTAATTTTTCTTTTTCTAGCTTTTTTAGTTGCATGCCCAATTCATTAATCTCTTCTTTCTCTGTTTTATTCATGTATTTAGAGATATAAAACTTCCCTTAAGAACTGCTTTTGATACATCCCATAAGTTTTGTTATGTTGTCTCATTATTGTCATTCTCTTGGATGAAGTTATTGATTGTTTCTATGATTTGTTGTTTGACCCACTTATTCCTTGGGGTTAGATTATTTAGTTCCCAATTAATTTTTAGTCTTTCTTTCCATGGCCCTTTATTACATGTAATTTTTATTGAATCATGATTTGAAAAGAAAACATTTAATATTTCTGCCTTTCTGCATTGGATTGTGAGGTTTTTATGCCCTAATACAAGATCAAGTTTTGTATAGGTGCCACATACCACAGAGAAAAAGGTATATTCCTTTCTATCTTTATTCAATTTTTCCAGAGATCTACCATATCTAACTTTTCCAAAATTCTGTTCATCTCTTTAATTTTTTTCTTATTTATTTTGTGGTTAGATAGGAAGAATCCTATCAGCTGATAATTACCCATTGGCTCACATTAGGAGCATATTTGTGCTGTTAATGAATCTTATCAGGCACTAGATCTGATCCTAATGAAATTAGTTTCTGAAAATCTTAGGGTGTTACACAAATGTTGGCAATCTTAATTTTGTGATTCAGGTGAACAGATGCATGAAATAGTATCTCTTTTTCCATGTGTATGTGCATAGACCCTATTCTTGTTAAAAATATTTTTTCGTTAGGGTGTAGTCACTAATTGTTTAACCATGAACTTGATGCCTCAGTTATCTTATCTGTGAAATGAAAATCGTCATACTTTTACTACCCTATGTACAAAATATTGTGAAGAAAGTACACAGTACATAAAGTACACCGAAGAAAGTATCTTGGGGAGGGTATTCATTAAAGGATCAAATATATTCTCTTTGAGGTAGTTTTACTTAGAATATGATTTCTTTGAGCTGAAAACAGTGCTATAGTAAGTTTCCTTTGAGTGTGTTGGCATGATTTATTTATGTGAAATAGTTACAGTGTGAACTGTGGACACAGTGGAGTGCTGGATTTGTAGTTGGAGAATCTCAGTACCTTTCCATTGTAATATAGCATCTGTGTGACTTTAAGAAAATTACTTAACCTATATGGACCTCAGTTTCCTCATTTGTAAAATAAAGATTTTGGACTAGATGACTTCCAAGGTCTTTTTCAGCTTTACATTCATGATTCTAATATACTTGGAACAATTTTCATTTCACAGTGTACCTTCACAGATACCTCCATTCCAAGCAATGTTGTTCTAGACATGTTTAATGCCATTTCTACCTTTTACTGCCACTCTGAAGATGAACATGCTTTGTAAGAATTCACTCCTCCCTTCAATCTCCACAAGGAATTTACTGTGATTTTGTAGTAATTATTTTTTTAATAATATTTTAATGGATCAAGATTTTAATTCCACTGGGCTCCATGGAAGTATCTTATCAGCTGATAATTACCCATTGGCTCACATTAGGAGCATGTTTGTGCTGTTAATGAATCTGATCAGGCACTAGATCTGATCCTAATGAAATTATACAGACCAAAACTAACTAATCATATTTTTTCTATGAGGTAAATTTGGATAAATGGTTGCATTTGATGTAGCCCAACTTACCAGCAGGGACTAAGTCAGATTTCAATCACTATGGCTTGGTTATTAAAGAAACTAAGAGAAGTATAAAAATAGAAACTCAGCACATTTAAATTTTAAGTAAATGATTAGAATTTGGGTCCAAATTGAATTTCCAGCAATTGAAGGACTGTAATTATTCTCTAGTAATAAAAAACCTGATATTTATGTAGCACTATAAAGTTTGCAAGATATTATACATACATACATATACATATACATATACATATATATATATATATATATTATATGATCTCATTTGAGTCTCACAACAACCTTTGGGTAGATGATTGAGGTAGTAACAGCAACTATTCTTAATTTAGTTGGGACTCATGACAATAAAACCAAGTTCTCTGCCCCATAGGTTATTTTTTCCCCTAAAAAGGGAATGAAATCATCTTTGACACTTAATTGGTCCAGGGGACTGAGGATCAAGAGATTGATGTAATTTTTCAGTTACCTAAGGGATAAAAGCCCAGTGCAGGAGTAACTGGAACTCTTTAGGTTTAATGGAACATACCCCTGCTGTGCAGGTCAATGTCCAATTCTGATTGAGTCCATCATCATGGCAAATGTGAATGTGAGGAGATCTGTGCCCAACAGAACCAATGTTGTATCTTTGTTGAATAGTCTTTCCATGCTGTTATTGAGTTAATTGACTATTGTTAGAGATTTTGTTGTCTCTGTCTTATTTGATTTTAATACTGAGCATGAAGCACTGGATCAACTTGAGCCTGGCTTGATGGAGAATGTTTAGCATGCTATAATCAATAGTCAATAGTCAATTATACCAGAAGGTTTGCCAATGAGCCCAGTCCTGGTAAACATGTTCAGAGTGCCTCTGATACAGTGCCCATGTGGACTTTGAAGCAAGCATATTTTATTACTGTTTCTTGTCTGCCTGCCACATAGTGAGAAGCTTTTTGGATTGGCTGCTTTTGTATAGCCATAACTGGGACATATTCAAAAGGCACTAGTTACCATTCTCTTGGTACTGCTTCCTCCTTCCTGGAAATGATATGGTGAGAGAAGAGACATAGTGCTGTAAGAGAGAAGCTTTGGGCATTTCCTACCTGAGATCAACATGTGGCCTATGAATTGAGGCCTTATTTCTTTGCCTCAAAATTTGTTCTTTCATTTCTAGGTAAAGGAGATTGGTGACTACAATCTTGTAAATTTAAAAAGGTCAGGAGAGTGAGCTACAATCCTATGAAACCATGAGCCCATAGTACTATACATAGTAAGGATATCTGACTAAAATACAGTAATGGTCAGTTGGGTCCCACACTCCTCACATCCACATTTGACACAACTGGTTAAATGGATGTTTTGAATCACATGGCAGTAGGAAGTTCCATACATCTTGAGAAGTACCAAATATTCTTGCACTGGACTTTTATATTTTAGGAAACAGAAATTATGTCAAGGGACCTTAATCTCCTCGACCAATTAAATCTCAAGCACAGTTCAATTGCCTTTTTAGGAAAATATCAGCTTATGTTGCAAAGACCTTCAAGTGTTATCATCATGGATTCTAAGCAGATTAGTAGAAGGTGTTGGCCCTATCACAGAGCCTTGGAAATCCAAGGCTCAAAGAGTTTGAGGGACTTACCCAGTCTCACATAGTTCTCATGTGAGTAATGTGCATTGAAATCAGGTCTTTCTAATGTCAAACTTTGCACTGGTTCTCCTGATGCAAACACTACAAATGCCAGGGACTTAAAGACTTGGTAGGGACCATAGAACTTATAATTAATAGAATCTTTGTAGAGGGAACTGCTGATCCATGAGCTTAATTCCTCTGATTCTACCTGAGTTTAAGTTTCTTAATGATAGAGACTTTTTTTTTGCTGTTAATTCTTTGTAGGTTCAGCACCTAGCATAATCTCTAGCACATAGTAGGTACTTAATAATTGCTTGTTTTATTGTATAGGATTTATCACAAATCTTCTCTAACAACTTTTATATCAAAAACACCAGTTGTTTTACTTTACTGGTTGAGATAAACATAATTACTACTTTCTAGCAATCCAAGATAGACTGTAATGACCTCCAGATTACCCTATATTAGCATTTACTTTATGTGCAATGAGGTTACCTCCCTTAAAGTCATCTTTTCTTCCTGGTGGTATGGAGATGACCCCAGCTATGCTAGTAAAACATAAACTCTGGTAGGTCCCACAAAACTAGAAAGACTTGAGCATAAATTATTTATCTATTAGTCCAAGATCAATTAACATTCACTTAGTAAATTCAAGGCTCTCTCCTATATAATGGGGATACAAACAAAACAATGGTGTTCATATCTGATCAGAGGAGACTACATGTACATATAAGTATAATATAAATATAATATAAGTATAAAGTACATATAAGAATAAATATAAAGAAAATAATGTAAATAAATACAAAAGGTTTAAGTATAAACGAGATCATTAGCATTTGGGAAGATCAGGACAAGCCTTGCAACAAAAACAAAAAAAAGTATTTGAATTGTCTGGAAGGAAAGAGTGATTCTATGAGGCCCAGATAAGGAGGAAGTGCATTCCAGACATAAAAGTTGGAAAATGTAAAGGTATGGAGCCAGGGGATTGATTGCAATATATGAGGAGCAGACAAAACACCATTTCACTTGGACCATGGAGAGTGGAAAAGGGAGTAATACATAATACTAGGAAGATAGGTTTGGGCCAGGTTATGAAAAGCTTCAAAAATCAATTAGAGAAATTTGTGTTTTACTCCAGAGGCAATAGAGAGCCAATGGAGTTTATTATATAGGGTAGCAACACGGTAGATCTAAGTTTAAGATAAATCACTTTGGCAGTTATGTGGAGTATGAATCACTGTGGGGAGAGATTTGAGGCAGAGAAGCCAATTAGGAGACTGTTCTAAGAAATGATGAAGTCCTAAGCTAATGTCAAGGCCATATAAGTAGAGAAAGAGGATAGGATATGAATTGTGGAAGTAGAAAATAGCCAGATTTTACAACTTATTGGATGAGGGATGAGGAGTTAGGAATACTGCCAAGGTTATTAACATAGGAGATTAGAAGGATAATGGTGTCCATGACAGAAATAGGGATTTTGGTAGACAAGTTAGTTTGAGGAGAAAAGAAAATTAGTAGTATTTTGGGTATGCTGAAATTGGGACATGCCCAAGAAATTCAATTTGAAATGTCTAATAGGCAATTGATAATGTGGAACTGAAGCTCAGGAGAAAGATTTGAGTTGGATATAAAGATATATAGTCATCTGCATAAAGATGATCATTTAATCTATTGGAGCTAATGAGTTTGCTAAGAGATATAGTTTACTACAGATAGATAGAGAAAAGAAAAGAGAGGAGGATAGAACCTTAGGGTACATCCACTGTTAGAAGAATGATGTGGATGATGAGCCCTCAAAGAAAACTGAAAAAGAAGCAGTCAGGTGGACAGAATAAGAACTATGAGAGACTTTGCTGTTCAGTTGTGTCCAACTCTTTGTGATCCTATTTGTGATTTTTTTCTTGGCAAAAAATACTTGAGTGGTTTGCCATTTCCTTCTCCAGCTCATTTTACAGATGAAGAAACTTAGGCAAACAGGATTAAGTGACTTGCCCAGGGTCACACAGCTAGTAATTTGAACTCAGGAAGATAAGCTTTCTTGATTCCAGGCTGCTCACACTATCCACTGCACCACCTAACTGCATCTATGAGAGACCAGTGTCCTAAAAAACTCAGAGAGGAAAGAATCTGTGGATGAGTGGGTAGTCAACTTTTTCTCATACAGCAGAAGGGTTAAGAAGAACTGAGAAAAGATGATCTGATTTAGCAATTAAGAGATTATTTGTAATTTTGGAGAAAATAGATTCTGTTGAGTGATGAGGTCTGGGAGTCAGATTGCAAGGGCTTGAAGAGTGAAAGAGAGAAGTGGATACAGTGAGACAGCTTTTTTTTTTTTTTACCTCCTTGGGAGTTTGGCTAAGGAATGGAGGTAAAATACCGGATGATAGCTTTGAAGACAATTCAGGGTCTAGTCTAGTGAATGTTACCTCTTGTTAGGCTGGTGATGAGATGGGAAAGCTCAGAATATAATACACTCATGGACTAGAGATGAACTTAAAGGTCATTCTAGCCCAACTTCCCCAGAAAAGTTTTGTGGCTTACCTGTATTTACACAGGTATAAGCAACCATGCTAGCTTTCAAACTCAGGTTGACTTAAAATTCAACATTATTTCCACTGTACCATACTACTTGGTATATCATTAATTTTGAGAGAAACTTTCTCATAGAGAGGTGATGGACTCAACATATAGAATGAGTCATACTTTCTTAGTATGACTAATGTAGGGATTTCTTTTGCTTGACTATACATATTTTTTACAAAGATTTTCTTTCCTTTTTTTCTTTTTCTAAGGTGAGGGTGGAGAATGTGAAGAAGAAAAAAATGCATGTCAGTTGAAAAAAAACCATAACCCCCCCTCCCCAACAATCTGGCCAATGACCTATCCTTTCATGCATTATTTCATCTAAGTTATATGGGACTACAATGATCTGACACCATGAGGAATATGTTTAATATTCAAGCAAATGCTATTTTTTGCCCAATGAAGTTTAAGTAAGAATTCTTTACTTAAAATGATAGTTAATTCCTTCAAGATTGTTTTGCATTTAAAATATGGGGAATATTCTCATACAAATAAACTTGACATTTGATGTAAATATTTTACTTCTTCTCTAAGGTAATCTTTCATCACAAAGACACCCAGGGACTAAATTTCACTATCATATGAAAATATGTGCAAACCTTTGCAACAGGAAAGTGTTGATGTGATTGTAGTAGCAGGGATTGGGGTTAATTATCAATTTTGAATGACTACAAATTTTTCTCTCTTCTCTCTATAGCTATCTGCCTTCTGATATTCTGTACCTTCATAAGAGTTGGCTAGAGATTGTTTAGAAAAAGATAAAGATTATTTTCTTCTGATATTTTCAAGATCACTAAAAACTTTAGCAGGAAATAATATTTTAAGTGCTGAGTTCCTGGAACCAACTTAAAAATGAATAATGAAGTGTCTAATTGTTGATATTGCTATATTAGGTTATTACAAGAATAATTACACAATCATTATCCAAGCCCTTCAGGAACTAACAATCTAAGCACAATAAACATGGAAAGAAACAAACAAGAAGCAAAATTGAAAGATTATATCCTGTTGTGTTGTTATTATGTCATTGTAGTTTAGGATTCTCAAAGGTAGCAAGCAAAAGACTTGTATAGTATATACATCTACCAGATGAATGGAGTCCCTTAGTTATGTCTTTATATTCCTCATGAGTTTCCAACAAATATAATTAACAGAGACAAATATGAAGATTTTGAATATATATAACATAAAATATGTATTATATGAATATAAATTAGCACTACTATTATGTTTAAATGAATGACCATTTGGTGAGAAAGTTAAAGGAATACATACATTTAGGCACTATTCATAATTTTCTTTGCAAGCCCTAGTGGTTATGAATCTTAATGCTTTCTCTTCTTTCCCATTCCTGACTTTGAGCCTTGTCCTGAATTGCTTAGGCCCAGACTCATACACAACATCTGGATTGAAAGTTAAAAATCCATCTTCTATTCCAAATCTTGAATCTCATTTTCAACCTCTGCCCAGAAGTTAAATATACTCCCATCTATTCTCAAAAGCAAGATTACCATTGGCCTAGTGACAGAGAATTCACTCTGAAGGCAGCCCATTCCACTTTTAGATAACTGTCATCATTAGGAAGGTTTTCCTTATTTGGAGACAAAAATTTAGCCTTTCTGTATCTTTCATTTTTTGGCCTTCATTCATTCATGACCCAAGCTCACATAGGAAGTAAGTAGTGATTCGGAATCCAAACCCTGGTACCCTGATGGCAAATCCAGTTCATGTTCTACCATGCCAACAAAGCAAGCAGAGGCATGTAGGCATGTTCTATTCTGGAGGCAGAGAAGTCCAGTTTATCTGTGTTATAGATTGTGCAAGGAGAAAATTGTGTAAAACTGGAGCAAATGGTATAAAAGCTATGGTGAAGATGCTGCAAATATATTTTAATAACCTCCTGTGATTACTTAGAGTTTGCTTCTTATTTCCAAGGTTTAGGACTTCTGCCTGCTAATCTTGTTTTATGGGTTGAGCTGTAATTAGGGCTAGGTGTTCAGGGCTTTGCCCCAGGGGCTGAAATGGGTGAAGTATTTCCTCCCTGAAAGCATTTTCTTCCTATTGGGGTCCAAATACTATTATGCAAATGTCTGGTCCTTCATGTTCTTCCACCTCTGCATGCATATCTCCATGTGGTATGTATGTGTGTATATGTGTATGTACATATATATGTATGTGTATGTATGATTGTGTGTTGTGTGTGTGCATGAGCTATATACTACTCCCATCTCTCCATTCCCCTTCCCCCAAATCACAACTATCCTTTTCCTTCTACTTTTTGATCCACATGAAAAATTCCATGTTATGCCTCTATTCAACTGGCAATCCTATTCCAATGATTTCTAGGGGAGGTGATTGAAAGGCACTTCTTCTTCTTCTTTTGCTTTTGGTAGTTTTTGATCATGCTCAGTCATCTAGCTTATATTTTTCTTTGGGATCTGTGATTTTTCTTCCCCAGGAATAGCAGAAAGGGCAGTATGTTCAAATATGCCATTTGGGGGATCTTTTTTTTTAAACATTAAAAAAGAGCACACCAACAAAACTTTTGCATATTCCCCACACACTGCCTTCTGTGCTCTGTGAAGCAGTGCAAAGCAAATCAGCATATTCATCCAAAGAGGAAGTGATTTCCTAAAATACTTTGAGAAACCTTACTTTGTAAACAGGTCCTTAGTCTTTATGGGCCTCTGTGCTAAACACACACACACACACATCATCATCATCATCATCATCATCATCATCATCATCATCATCATCATCATCATC
>NW_020951957.1:11166954-11295054 GCF_900497805.2 Vombatus ursinus | reverse complement strand
TCATCATCATCATCATCATCATCATCATCATCATCATCATCATCATCGTCATCACCATCAGATAAAGAGCTTCACTTGGAAAATGGGAGATTTAAGAATCTACTTGAGCCAATTTTACAAATATTTTTAAATGTGAAAATTATTAGATAAATACCTCATAAAGAAAACTGGCAACCCAGGAGCAGAATCTTGGGAACCCACCAGGACTTTTGGAAAATGAAGGAGAGAAAGAAACATGTTGGCTTTGAGAAAAAGATTTTCATAGTCCTTCATTCACTCAGTTATTAAATTAACCTTCCTAAAATGCACATCTGATCATGTCACCTCTCTAGTCAAAGAGCACCAGTGCCTCCCTATTACATCAAGAATCAAATATAAAATCCTCTGTTTTACATTCAGAGTCCTTCACCATCTGGCCCCATCCTTCCTTTACAGCTTTCTTATACTGTATTCCTTACCCTCCCTCAACCCCCTACTCACTTTTCAATTCAGGAGCACTGATGTTCTTGCTTTTCCTTGATGAACAGACTCCAGGAATTTTCATTGTCTCTTCCTACTACCTAGATTACTCACTGTCTTCATCACCACTTTCTGAAATCCTTTGAGTCCCAGCTAAAATCTCACTTTCTAAAGGAAGTTTTTCCTGATTGCCTTTAATAATATTGCCTTTCCTCTGTCATTTAATTCCAATTTATCCTGTATATAGATTGTTTCTACATACAGGAATACCTTGGAGATGTTGCTGCTTCAGTTCCAGACCACTGCAATAAAGCAAATATCACAATAAAGTGGGCCACATGAATTGTTTGGTTTCCCAGTGCATATAAAAGTTATGCTTATACTATATTGTAGTCTATTAAGTGTGCAATAGTATTATGTCTAAAAAAACTCAATGTACATACCTTAATTAAAATATTTTATTGCTAAAAAATTCTATCCATCATCTCAGCCTTCAATGAGTTGCAATCTTTTTGCTGGGGAGGGTCTTAAGTGGATATTGATGACTGCTTACTCATCATGGTGGTGCTTGCTGAAGGTTGGGATGGCTGTAGCAATTTCTTAAAACAAGACAATGATGAAGTTTGCCTCATTGATTGACCTTCCTTTCACTTGAAAACTTATAAGGTTATTAGATAGCATAATTTCAATATTGTTGCATCTCAAGGAATAGAGAGGCTGAAGGAGAGTGAGAGAGATGGGGGAATGGACAGATGGAGGAGCAGTATGTCAGCAGAACAGTCAGAACACACACAATATTTATGGATTAAGTTTGCCATTGTATAGGGGTATGATATGGTATGGTGTCCCCAAAAATTACAATAACATCAAAGATCACTGATTACAGATCACCATAACAGATATAATGATAATGAAAGGTTTGAAATATTGCAAGAATTGCCAAAATGTGATATAGAGACATGATGTGAGCACATGCTGTTGGAAAAATGACATTGAGAGACTTGCTTGATGCAAGGGTGTGCAAGCCTTCCATTTGTAAAAAAAAAAAACAATTCAATATCTGTGACATACAGTAAACAAACAATAAAATGAGGCATGCCTATAGTTATTATCATATTGCCTCTTCCATTAGACTGTGAGCTCCTTGAGAGCAGGGACTGTCTTTTGCCTTTCTTTGCATCCTCAGTGCTTAGCATAGTGTCTGGCACATAGCAGCCATTTAATAAATGGTTATTAACTGACTCACCTCAAAATTTTTAGTAAAGTGATAGTACATTTCCCAGAAGACCCAATATAACCCAATTACCCAGAAAACCCAGAAGATATCATTTTGTTCTAATGGAAGAAATGACTTAGTCACTTATGTTTGACTCAGAAATACTGCTCCCTTGAGTTTTTTTGTCCTTGATGGGCTCTTTTCTTTCTTAAGAGGTAGTTGCAATGTAGTGGAAACCAATCTTAATCCAAGAAGACTTGACTTCAAGTCCTATCTCTGATATATACCAGCTCTGTGTGACCATTGGAAAGTCTCTTAACTGGTTCTTTAAGACTGTAAGTTGCATAGAAGTTGCTGATCTGCATCGGTAGAGGGAACTTCCTTACCTGGGAGTTCCTTATACCAATGAATTCACAGCACCAGTTCCTGTTTCTTCTTTAATCATTTTAGTATTAAAATGAAAGATTTTCAGCTTGAATAAAATGTGCCATATGGAACCAAAGTTTATTTTGTATGGAAGTCCATTTTTGTTGCTTGTCAAGGTAAGCATTTGCTAAAGCTCTTGACGAGAAGTGGTATTCTGGAGAAATTCTCTGCAGGCCAGCCTCCTGCCTGGAGGTATAGACACCAACATCAACAGATTTCTATTCATGCCCTCTCTGCCTGTCGGCTGAGATTAGAAATATTTGCCAGCTGTTCTATTTCCTACCTTTCTTGGCTCTAGTCAAATGACAAATGTAATAGATTCATCATTTTTCTTTTTATAACATGAAATGTCAGAACTAGCTCCTCAAACAGAACAAATGATCTTAATTTTTTTTAGAGTCCACAAATATGTAAGACCAATTATTCAATGATGGAGCCAACTACAAAATTAAAACAAAATTCAGCTCTCTCTTTATTTATTTCTCTCTCTCCCCACTCCACTTAGGAAACTACAAGTTAAGTGAAAGCAATGGCAATAAAACAAAAAAAAAATATCAAATAGTAAATTGTTTTCTTATTAAAGTTTTAGAAAACAAGAAGAGAGGTCCAGGAAATACAGGGACATGATGGAAATGAAATCATTGGAAAGAAATTAAAAGTCGATGGCTAAAATGAAGGAAACATAATGTTCCTCTGATTTGGAGTAATCAACACCACTGGAACAAGCTGCATTGCTACTGAATGGCCATGTGTTAAGGTATCATAGAGGAGAGACTTCTATTACATGGAAAGTTGTGACCTAATGACCTGTATGATCTTGCAAGTCTAAGATTCTATGAATTTTAACATGACAGCTATTTGTTCTGATAGAAACATTAGGGCTTTTCTGGGAAGCATTCACGCTGTGCCATGTCAGTAGCTTTTCTAACTGGCTCTGTGTTACAAATGGCTTTTGTTAAGTTGGATGAAAGATTCTGTCATCCTGGGTGTTTGTGCCAGCTCTTGGGAATGCTGCCAGACTTGCTGCCATCTGTACAAGTCCTGACAGATTGATTGAGTCTCTAAAGGAAGCAGAAGAGCTGTTGACATGTCTAGCTCTGTAGGCCACTGCTTTGTCGACCTAGAAAGAAAATACCTGTGAATACCTCCAAAGTGAATTAGCAGGTCTCTAGGGTCACTTCTGTCAGACCACTCTCACAGCCTTTTCCAAGGAATGGAGAAGATGGCTATGTTGGTTGGTCATGGTAACCCTCTCCAGGGTATAATAGGGCTGGTGAAGCCCATGTTTAGTGTTAACAGTGCGGAAATTTTTTCTGGGGTGTACTTCATTGGACTGATCAACTGTATCTCTGCCATCTTTTAGAACTGTTACAATCAGCATCAATCAATCAGTTAATAAACATTTATAGGGTTTATGTACCAAGCACTGTGCTAAGTCCTGGCCATAAAAAGGGGCAAACAGTCCCTGTCCTCAAGGAGTTTAAGATGGTATGGAGGGGACAAGATGTGAACAAATATATACAAAGTAAGCTATATATAGGATAAATAAGAAATAAGAGATAGAAGCCACTAGAATTAAGATAGGTTAGGAAAGGCTTCCTGTAAAATATGGGACTTTAGATGGAACTTGAAGGAAACCATCTTGTTTATTTCTCTTTGTGTAGTCTCTGGGGCAGTTAAGTGGCACACTGGATAAAGTACCAGGCCTGGAAACAGGAATACCTGAATTCAAATCCCACCTCAGACACTTATTAAGCCACTTAAACCTATTTGCCTTAGTTTCCTCTTCTGTAAAATGAGCTAAAGAAGGAAATGGTAAAACACTCCAGTATCATTGCCAAGAAAACAACAAATGAGGCCATGAAGAGTCAGTTGAACAAAACTGAAAACTACTCAACAAAAAATCCTTGGGACTGATTAGGGTTGCTATGTAGGTGCATCATCTTACAGAAACATCTAACCCTGCACCAACTACCAACTGGTGGTGTAATATGGTACAAAGGATACTGTCCTGGCATCTAGAGGAATTGTCCTTAGTTTGAGTTAGTTGATGAAAGGCATAGAGTATTTTGATTTTGTCATTATATCCACAACATCTAGTAAGGGGCTTTGCACAGCATGTGCTTAATAAATAAACAATTGTGCTGATTGAATTGAATTTGAAAACCAACTCCTCTTAGGACCAGAGTTCAAACCTTGCTTCCAACAATTACCAGTTACATGACCCTTGACAAGTAATTACCTAAATGAGCCTTAGTCTCCTCATCTGCAAAACAAGAGTACTAATTCCACTTCCACCATGGGGTTGTTGTAAGGATCAAATGAGATTTTATATATATATATATGAAGTACTTTTTAAACCTTAAAGCACTATGTAAATGTCAGTCAATTTATTATTGTTGTTGTTGTTATCATCTAAACTTCCTCATCCATGAAATGGGGATACGATGCACTAATTTAATACATGGTTTTCCTCACTTTGAATTCTACCACTTTTCCCAAAGGTAGTTGGTGCAGACTTGGAATTTTAAGCAGTTCTAACTGCCACTAACTTGAAGTGAGACACAATTGGTCAAAACAATGTAATAACTCACTAAATTGTTGGGGACATTAGATCAATGCCTCATTTTGGTATGCATATCTTTTCTGTTTGTTTTTATTTTTAAATTATGTTAATTTTTTCAATTATCAAACATTTATTTTTCTCCCCAGTACATCTCCCTATCCTGTTGAGAAAAACAAAAACATAGTCAAGCAAAAGAAGTTTGTATATTGGTCATATCCAAAAATGTATCTGCCATTCTGCATCTTGTATCCATCATGTTATCAGGAGGTGGGTAGTATACTTCATCCTTGGTCCTCTGGAATCATAGTTTGTCATTGAATTGATAGAGCGATCTTAAGTCTTTCAAAGTTGATCCTTTCATAATGAATGCTATTACTACTGCAAATTTTTTTCTGCTCACTTTATTCTACATCAGTTCATTTGAGTCTTTCCAGGTTTCTCTGAAACTCCCCCTTTCTTAGTTTTTTGCAGCTCAATAGTATTTCATTACATTCATATACATAGCATGGAGATCTTGAAGTCTGTTACAATAGAACACAAGAAATGGCAGGTTTCACCATGCTAGTAAAACTTTAAGAATGGCCCTAGCAACAAATCGACACTTTTTTTTTTTAAAAGCAGCCTAGCTAACTCTGGAATAGGATGGCCCCTTCACTATCCATAGAATGGACACTTGCATATGAATAGTGTGACCAAGTCATCTTTGAAACAAAGAAAAATACAAAATGACCTTTGAGCCCGTTTAGCTCTATTTGGTTTCTGTAGTGGTAGAAAAGAGAAAAAAAAGTGCTAAGAATCATGTAGTTTTTAGACGAATTCTAAATATTAAGTTAGCTGGTTTTGCTCTATACTTGATGACCAAGTGGATGTATTACTGGAAGAACTGAATTATCTTTATTATGACATTTTCCTATAAAGAAAATCATTATACAAAAAGAAGTTGCAGCTAAAAGAAAGAATGACTCACAGGTTCTCCTTGGATTCTCCCAGGCGGTGGATTTGGCTTGGTTTTACTGGCAAAAGAAACATTTAATTTTCTTGTATTTCAACATTTTGGGGCTTGGTTTTACTGGCAAAAAGAAACATTACTTCAAGGGACATTTGATTTTTTTGTATTTCAATATTTATGAAAAATATTTGCAAAAAGACTTCCATGAAACTCATTATCACTTAGATACCAATATCTGTTGTAGAAGATGAATAGATAGAAATATTATGAGGAAGTGATCAGAAGCTCCATATTTTAATGTAACTTGATTTTCAGTTAAGCATTTATTTTCTTTTCCTCACACCCTTATTGAAAAGAAAAATAAAAACAAAATGCTTGTATAAAATATGTATAATTAAGCAAAACAACACTCCCACTTTGTCTATGTCCAAAAAATGTTTCATGTTTGTTCCTCCATATTAAGTCCCTCCATCGTATCCCTCCATATTTCTGTGTTTAGAGGCACTGAGGTGAAGTAGAACCACAAGTGGCTTTAGAATCAATCAGGAAGATCTGAGGCTGAGGAAAGGCTTTCAAAGTTACTAATTCATAATAAAAAAGGGAAATGGATCTACATGTACAAAAATATTTATATCAGTTCTTTTTTGTGGTAGTAAAGAATCAGAAATTGAGAAGATACCCATTAATTGGAAAATGACTAAACAAGTTGCACATAATTGTAATGGAATATTATTGTGCTATAAGAAATGATGAGCAGGTGGATTTCAGAAACACCTGGAAAGACTTTTATGAAATGATGCAAAGTGAAGGAAGCAGAACCAGGAGAACATTGTACACAATAACAGCAACATTGCGCGGTGTCCAAATTAGCTCTTCTCAGCAATACAACGATCCAAGACAATTCCAAAGTACGAGTGTTCAAAAATGCTATCCACACCCCGCAAAGAACTTATGGACTCTGAACGCAGATCAAAGAACACTATTTTCACTTTTTTTTCCTTTTTTTGTGTTTTTTTTCCCTTGTGGTCTGTTTCTTCTTTCACAACATGACTAATATAGAAACGTTTTACATGATTGCATGTATATAACCTATATCAAATTGCTTACAATTTTAGGGAAGAGGGAGGGAAGGGAGAGAGAGAGAGAATTTAAAACTCAAACATTTTGCAAAAATGAATGTTTTAAATTGTCTTTGCACATAATTAAAAAAATAAAATACAATAAATAAAAAAGAAAAGGAAAAAAAGAACAAAGAAAATTTCCCTATTCCAGTGAAAAATGTTAGTTGTCATGTGACTCTAGGTAATTTGCCCCATGTCTCCTAAATTTTTCTGATCTAATCCAGGAGTCCACAAAGTACCAACATGGGCCAAATCCAACCCTTTGCATGATTATATATGAAGAGCTGAGATTGGTTTTTATATATATTTTAAAAAGTTTTATTTATTTAATTCTTCTAAAAATGTAAAAAACTATTTTTATCTCAGGATATACAAAACCAGTCAGACTGCATTTGACCAATGGGCCATAGTTTGCTGATCCCTGCTCCAATCTATAAACTGAAGATAATAATATATTCATTAAAATAATGATGATCATAATAGCTGCATTTGTATAGGGCTCCAAAGTTTGCAAAGCCATCTACCTATATATCTATATATCTATATATCTATATATCTATCTATATATATATATATATCTATATCTCATTACTATAGGGAAGCATAGACAAAAATTAGTTTGCCTGAAAAAGTTCTATAGGCTTTTAATGGATTGTAACCTCAATATATGTAAACAATGTAATATGGGAGTCAAAAAAGTGAATCTGATCTTCAGTTGCATTAAGTGGCCTCAGAGCCCATCTAATCCAATCTCTGTCTGACCAAGGAGGAGGGAAGTGAAAATCCTGCTGTGCTCTGCCCTAGCCAGATGCCATAAAGAGTACTGGGTTCTGACTGAGCCATATTTTTGAAGGATATTACTAAGATGTAGCATCAGAGCTCTGGTGAAGAATATTTGACGGAATTGTAATTGGTAACATTTAGTCTAAGAAAAGAAGTCTTTGGAAAGATATAATTGCTGTCCTTGAGTATTTGAAAAGTTGTCATAGGGAAATGGAATTAGACTCCTTCTACTTGTCCTCAAAGTATAGAACTAGGAGCGATAACATACTTATTTGTAGAGAGATAAATTTCTGGTGGAAGTAAGTGAACTCTTACTAAAAAGAGAGTTATCCATATGTAGCATGGGCTGCCTAGAGATACAAAGTATTTCCTTTCTCTAGAGGCCTTCAAACAAAGATAAGATGACCTTGCCTGCAGTCCTTCCACTCAACATATTTAATTTGAACTCATTATCTTTTTCCCAAAACCCTCCCATCTTCTTAACTTCCCTATTACTGTTGAGGGCACCACCATCCTCCTAGTCACCCAGGCACACAAACTAAATGTCATCCTCAATTTCTCACTCTCTCTCACCCCCTATATCCTATCTACTGCTAAGACCTCTCAATATTATTTTTATGACATCTCTTGCATATGCCCTCTTCTGTCTTTTAATACTGTGGCAACCTTGACATATCACTGTAGGCCTGGATTATTGTAATTGCCTGCTGCTTGGTTTGCCTGCCACAAGTCTTTCCCTACTTCAGTCCACCCTCCACTCAGCTATCATGGTGATCTTCCTAAATTGAAGGTTTGACCATGTAATTTCCTCTAATCAATAAACTTCAGTAGCTCCCTATCATCTCTAGGATCAAATATAAAATCCTATTTGGTGTTCAGAGCTGTTCATAACTTAACTGTCTACCCTTCTAATGTTCTTTCATTTATCCTTCTCCTTTCCACCCCCCAACTCTGTAACCCAGTGACACTAGTCTTGCTATTCTTGCAACAAGATACTCCTGGCTGGTTATCCCCCAAGTCTGAAATGCTCTCTTTCCTCATCTTTACCTCCTGGTTTCTTTTAAGTCTTGGTTAAAATCCCACATTGTATAGGAAGCCTTTCCCAATCTCCCTTAATTCAATTGCCTTCCCTCCATTTATTATTTCCAATCTATCCTGTATATATCTTGTTTCTACATAATTGTTTTCAGGTTGTCTCCTCCTGTAAGCTTCTTGAAAGCAGGGATTGTCTTTTACCTTTCTTCTGATCCCTAGGTCTAATCATAGTGCCTAGAACACAGAAGGTCCTTAATAAGTGTGTGCTGACTGACTGTCATAACAGAGGGCTGGTCAGGATGTGGTTGGTCTAAATAGTTTCTGGGGCTCCTTATGAGGGACATCCTGTGGTTCTGTTGACAAGTGGGGTCATGAAATAGACACCATGGCCAGTCTGACTGGATATACCTCCTATCAGACATTCTGTCCATCCCAGTTCTTCAATAATTTACTGGAATCCTCTCAGAATTAGCTGGCTATAATTTGCTGCCCTAGAAGAAACAATTTACATTTTGAAAGTGTGTTTTACTTGTCTTGGTTTATCTGATAATGCATTTTAATCCCGTTATTACCTAGGAGACCTGATCCCATTAGTTTATATTAATGCTATCAATATTCCACCAGGTGGACTGAGGTCAGGTAAAATCTGTATTTTATAGATGAGGTTAAAGCACAGAGGCTGTAAATGTCTATGTTAGGTTATGAATCTGAGGCAGGGCCAGGAGTATTTATGCTGACCAATGTTTTATCTATCATAAGACTGTTTTTGGCCAAATATAAGCTGATGACTTTATGTCTCTATGTGAGTAAAGATTTGCATAATTTTA
This sequence comes from Vombatus ursinus, assembly GCF_900497805.2. Classification (NCBI taxonomy): domain Eukaryota; kingdom Metazoa; phylum Chordata; class Mammalia; order Diprotodontia; family Vombatidae; genus Vombatus; species Vombatus ursinus. The sequence continues at coordinate 11,285,672 of NW_020951957.1, read as the reverse complement.
AGTAATTAAGGAAAGTTGCTAATTAGCAAATAATAGTGGGTTATTTAAAATTATGTCAATTCCTCAATACTTCCAATCTGAAATTTCACCATTATGTTTACCTCCTCCACTAACACAGATCATCACATCTTTGAGTCTTAGTAAATGGTATTAATGATTCACTGTGGTCCCTAAAGCTCAATTAATTTTGATTATCATTTATTGATTATTTTCGTTAGTATTTAAATTTAGTTGCTATTTTTAGGACAAGGGTCAAAAATATGTAGACACAGTGAATTAGTAGGGAAAGGAAAAGAGAAGTACAGAATGGTAGACATATTTTTCAGTGAAAGAATAATGATTAATATCTAATTCAGATAATTATCAGGAGATATTATAATTATAAAGGCAAACCAAGTCTTTTTAAAATTTAAAATTTTTTTTCCAATTTTATTAATTTATTTATTTTTAGTTTTCAACATTCACTTCCAGAAGATTTGAGTTTCAAATTTTCTCCCCATCCTGTCCCTCCCCCAACCCCAAGACAGCATGTGTTCTGAATACCCCATCCCCTAATCTGCCCTCCCATCTATCCCCCCCCCCTTCTCTTATCCTGTACCCCTTCTGTTTTCCTGTGGGCCAGGATAGATTTCTATACCCCATTGCCTGTATATCCTATTTCCCAGTTGCATGTGAAAACAATATTTAACATTTGTTTTTAAAACTTTGGGTTCCAGATTTACTCCTTTCCTCCATTGCCACCCACCATCATTGAGAATGCAAGCAACACAATACAGGTTGTACATATCTAGTCATGCAAAACACTTCTATGTTTTTCATGTTGTGAAAAACTAACTGTATTTTCCTTCATCCAATCCTGCACTCCAGTTATTCTATATTCTCTTTTGATCCTGTTTCTCCTCAGAAGTGTTTGCTTCTGATTACCCCCTCCCCCAATCTGTCCTTCCCTCTATCATCACCCTGCCCTCTTATCCCCTTCCTCCCTATTCTCCTGTAGGGTAAGATAGATTTCCAAACTCAATTGAGTGTTATTCCCTCATTAAGCCAAATCCTAGGAGAATAAGATTCACTCATTCCCGCTCACCTTTCCTCACTTCCCTTCCACTGTAAAAGCTTTTTCTTGTCTGTTTTATGTAAGATAATTTACCCCATTGTACCTCTTCCTTTCTCCTTCTCCCAGTATAATATTTTTTCACCCCTTAATTTTATTCTCCAGATATCACCCCTTCATCTTCAACTCACCCTGTGCCCTCTAACTATCAATCTATCTATACATATAATTTTTTTTTACTCTCCAACTACCCTAATACTGACAAAGGTCTCATGAGTTACAACTATCATCTTTCCATGTAAGAATGTAAACAGTTCAACCTTAATAAGTCCCTTATGATTTCTCTTTCATGTTTACCTCTTCATGCTTCTCTTGAGTCTTGTATTTGAAAGCTGAATTTTCTATTCAGCTGTCTTTTCATCAAGAATGCTTGAGAATCCTCTATTTCACTGAATTCCCATTTTTTCCCCTGAAGAATTACACTCAGTTTTGCTGGGTAGGTGATTATTGGTTGTAATCCTATTTCCTTTGCCCTCTGGAATATTGTATTCCAAGCCCTCAGGTCCCTTCATGTAGAAGCTGCTAAATGTTGTGTTATCCTGATTGTGTTTCCATAATACTTGAATTGTTTCTTTTTGGTTACTTGCAATATTTTCTCCTTCCCTTGGGAACTCTGGAATTTGACTACAATATTCCTAAGAGTTTTCCTTTGGGGATCTCCTTCAGGAGGAGATCGGTGGATTCTTTCAATTTCTATTTTGCCCTCTGGTTCTAAAATATCAGGGCAGTTTTCCTTGATCATTTCCTGAAAGATGACGTCTAGGCTCTTTTTTTGATCATGGCTTTCAGATAGTCCAATAATTTTTAAGTTCTCTCTCCTGGATCTAATTTTCCAGGTCAGTTGTTTTTCCAATGAGATATTTCACATTGTCTTCTATTTTTTTCATTCTTTTGATTTTATTTTACAATGTCTTGAATTCCCATAAAGTCACTAGCTTCCAATTGCTCCATTCTAACTTTTAAGGAAATATTTTCTTCAGTGAGCTTTCAGACTTCCTTTTACATTTGGCCAGTTCTGCTTTTTAAGGTATACTTCTCCTCATTGGTTTTTTGGACCTCTTTTGCCATTTGGGTTAGCCTGTTTTTTAAGGTGTTATTTTCTTCAGTATTTTTTGGGTCTCCTTTAGCAAGCTGTTGACTTGCTTTTCATGATTTTCTTGCATCACTTATTTCTCTTCCCAGTTTTTCCTCTATTTCTCTTACTTGCTTCTCAACATCCTTTTTGAGCTCTTCCATTTTTCTTGGAGGCATTGGATGTAGGAGGTTTGACTTTGTTGTCTTCTTCTGGTTGTATGTTTCAATCTTCTTTGTAACCAAAGAAAGATTCTATTTTCTGACTTTTACTTTTTTTGTGCACTTTGTTCATGATCCCAGCCAATTACTTGAGTTATAAACTCTTTGTTAAGGTAGACATCTGCTTCCAGTGTGGAAAAAATATTGTTCCAACCTTCAAAGGTTTTGTGTAGCTATTATCAGAGATACTTCTAGGGGTCTGTACATTTTCAGTTCTTCCAAGGTGGTATGATAAGGAGCAAAGTATTTACTCCTTTCCTGGCCTGGGTTCTGATCTATGAGTGACCATGAGCACTCTTTTCTTCCTTGGAACTGTGAGGAGGATTCCTTCTCCACCACCACCACCACCACAATCTCCACCACACCAGAACTCCTCCTCACCCCAGGATCACCACCCAGAACTGTGACCCAGATCCAAGAATGGGCAAAGCAAGAGAATCCTGCCTTAGCACCAGTAAAGAGATCCCTGCAATCCCTCACTGATCAGCCACTCGATTCCTCCTCCAGCTGCTGCTCTGGGGCTATGCTGGGACTGGGACTGGAACTGAGCTTCTTTCTTAGTGTAGTCACAGACTTTTCTTACTGACCTTCTAAGTTGTCTTTGGTGTTTGTGGGTTGAGAAGTCTCAAAACCACCACAGCTGCCTGTGATTCAGTCCTCTGAAGCCTGCTCCAGGTTTGCTGAGGCCTGGTCTTTGCTTACATGCCCACGCTGCATTGTGTTGCTCTCCCAGGCTGATGTAATAGACCTTTCCAATGAAACATCCAGTTTGTCTTGGCCTGGAAATTTGTTTCACTCTGTCTTTTTGTGGTTCTGCTGCTCTAGAATTTGTTTAGAGACACTTTTTACAGGTATTTGGATGGGTTTGGGGGAGAGCTCAAGCAAATCATTGCTTTCACTCTGCCATCCTGGCCCTGACACCCACAAACCAATTCTTTTAAAAATGAATGATAAAACACAAAGCCCTCATTAAAATTGACTTTCCTTCCCTGTCCCCATCTGTTGAGTTGCACCCCTCATTTCCAGACAAAAGTGTTATCTCCCTTCTCATTTTGCTCATAGAACTTTGAATCTATCTTTTACCCTTATCACCATTCTATCATTTATCAAATTTATCTTATATGTGTCATATTCCCTATTTCCTCCCGTGCTCCCATTAGATAGCAAGCTCTTTAATTGAAGGAGACATAACACTGTTCATCTATGTATCTCCAATGGGCCATCTTTTTATTCATTTATTTATTTTTTTGGCATACAGGACTCTGATCTCATTAGTGTAGGAAAAATTCAGGGTATAACCTCCCTCCATGATACAGATGGTCAGCTCATGTATAACAAATTCTTAGAGTTGCCTGAGTCACCAAGGTTGAGTGACTTGCCCATGGTAATATAACTAATTTGTTTCAGAGATAAAGCTTGAATCCAAGTCTTCCTGCCTGATGAATGGCTATGTATTCACTATGCCATTGTATTGCACATACTAAGAACTTAAATGCTTATTGACTTAATGACTTGAATTGAATTCTGCTCTGCTGACATGATGGGAGATATTGCTATGGTGTCCCCTACCTACAATATTTGCAAAGTGGCACAATGGGAAGAGCTCCTGATTTGAAGAATCTAGGTCCATTCAGCCTCCAACAGTAACTCTAAGACCTAGAGCAAGTTATTTACCCTCTCTGGGTCTCAATTTCCTCATCTGTAAAATTGAGAGGGTATACTAGATGACTTTTGGGTCCTTTTCAGTTTTAAATCTATGATGCTATATGTTGTCTTTTGTTTCCTAATACTGGGGAAGTCTTTTCTTTTGAAATATGACAAACTTTGCTACCAGATGGCCAACTCTCAGTTACCCCTTACATTCCTTTAGAGTTATGTGTCACCATTACTAGTAACATGACTGTGATCATCACTATTACCACTTTGATCATGAATAATATTTATATAGCACTTTAGGCTTTGCCAAGCATTGTATATTTATTATTTCATTTGATCATCAGGGTCATCAACTACTAGTAAAATATGAAAAGACACTGTCACATATTCAGTGTATCCAAGTTTTATGTTCATTTATCATTCCATTATTTTGCAAAATTACAGAAGATTTAGTTTTAATTCCCCAGGCTATTATCAAACACTTTGAAGATGTACTTTATGGTGACCCTGTAATATTAATCACTGTCTTATTTACTTGGTAGTTTTCATATAATTGGTTACTAACAAAAAATTCTCCTGGGCTTTCTATAGTCAGGGGATTGCAAATTTCTCTTTAGCAGCTTTTCTTCACTGCCATGCTATGGTCCTATTCTCAACTGTTCCTTAGTGATGTCTTACATCTGAAATTTGATAGGTATCTTTGCCCAAATTCATCTCTTTAAAATTGCATGCCCCTTCTGCTCTTCTTCCCAGACTTTCTCTCATTTACCTATTAATCTCTGATTTTGGTCCCCTTTTGCCATCTTGTTTTACCTGTGTGATTTCCAACATAGAGTCTGCATGAACATTATTCCACATTCAATTCATGACAAAGACTCCTTAGTCTTCTTAGGAAGATCAGAAACTCTCTTGGATTAAAACGACATTCTTAATTCTCCATGACAGTGAAATAGATTTTTTCTTCTTCTACTCATGTTTGAAAGGCATTGGATGCTCTCTTGCTGACATTTGGTTATAATTTAAAGTAACTGCCATTTCAAAAGAAATAGTGACAATCAGATAAGAGTAGTCTCTTCCATTTGACTAATAATATGGAGAAACATATTCACTTGACTTTCTGTTTAACTTAAGCAGCTAAGAACTTTGAAGGATGGTTGCAAACTTAGTACCAAAGTTTCTCTTATTATGATAACTAAGTAGTATGAGTAAAACCAATTATTTCTCTACCCCCAATTCGCTGGAAATAAAATACTGATGATGGGATAACAGATTCTTTTTCTTGAGTCATTGATTGTCTTAGGATTATATGATCTGTTTTGGGGGTCTGATAGACAAAGATCATGGAGGACTTTAAATTCCATATTGGATAGTTGTTTTATACTATATCAGTGTGTAGTAACTCAATATTTTTGATCAAGAAAATGACATGATTGGACCTATGTTTTAAGAAAAGCATTTTCCCATCTTTGTGGAGGATGGTTTAGAGAAGGAAGAAACTGGAGACAAAGAGATCAATTGGGAAGTTATTACAGTAGTCTAGGTAAGAGTCATTGGATCCCTGGGCAACTGTGATGGCTGTATAAGTGGAAGAATAAGGAAAAGGTGAAAGATGTTATGGAGATAGAATTGGAAAGATTGGGCAAGTGGATAAATATAAGAATCAAAGAAGGATCCAATTATTAGCCTGTGTGATTGGAGGTTTCCCAGAAGTGGTGAAGTTTGAAGGAGAAGCAGATTTAGTGGGAAAGATAATGAATTTTATTTGGGATATGTTTTATATAGATGCCTATGAAACATTCAGGGGGAGAAATCCAGTTAGAAGTTGATAATGCAGTACTGAGACTATTCTGAACCCTCTTCTCAATTCTCTTTACTCTTACTTCCACTGATCTCAGAAGTATTCATGGGTTCAATTATGATTTCCACATTGATGATAGAGGTTATATAGACTTGCCCAAGGTCACACAGTTAGTAAGTGTCTGAGGTCATATTTGAACTCCGGATTTTTTAACTCCAGGCCCAGCTCTTTATCCACTATACCACCTAGCTGACTAGGTACTCAAATATTAGATACTTAATATTAAGTACTTATTAGATACTTAATATTAAGTACTTATTAGATACTTAATAAGTATTTAATTGAATCAATTATCTTGTTACCCTTATAGAACTACGCATTTTTATGACACAAGGATCATATTACTCTTTTTTGTAGATTCCTGGGATAACATTTTTTTGATAAAATAAAAAAAAATCAGGCAAATTGAATTTATCCATCATCAAATGCCTAAAACTCAGTTGCTTCTTTAACTTGGGTGGGGGAATGAGGCAAATAACCTAGTAATCATCATGTAAATTAGGATAACTTAAGTGATTTGGGAAGTTCTAGTGGAATAAAATATGAGGATGGCTTCCAAGAAGAGGAGAACACCTTCAGATCTGGAATAAGTGATCAAGGAAGACCTCAAGGAGGAGGTAATAATGGAGTGAGACTTGAAGGAATGGAGGATTTCAAAATGCCTGAAATGGGAATTAAGAAGCTCTTTCCTGATATGTGGGATGTCAGGAGCACAGGCAGAAAATGCATAGGATATACTTGTGGAAAGGTGAATAATTTACTTTGACTGCATGACAGAGTACATGAAGAGAATTATTATTTAAAAAAAAGTTGGAAAGGTAAGTTGGAATCAGAATGTATAAACCTTTGAATGCCAAGCAGGCTAAGGAAATTGTATCATATTTGTTCAGCAATGGGGAAAAACTTCAGATTTTTGAGCTGGAGAATGACACGATCTGAGTGGTAAACTAGGAAAAGTATTATGGCAAGGGTAAAAATCATGGATGTGAAGACCAAAAATGGTGTGGTTTTTGTTTTTGCTTTCTTTTTAGTAATCCCTGGAAAAACAATAAATATGTTAGTTGGGGGAACTGTAAGTTGACTACATTGAAGACAAAAACAAAAAAAAGAGGTTTCCATATGTCCAATTGCTGAATGGGCAACTCATTCTGGATCACCTACCAGTATTTCAAATTAAACACATTAGAAACTGATTTCTCTGCTAAATTTATGTTTTCTCTCAATCTTACATTTTGTTGTTGTAGCCATGATTATTCTTTCACCATGACTTAAAACCTCAGTCATAATCATTCTTCCTTATTTCCTATATCCAATCAATTGCCAAATCCTGTTTCTTTTATCCTCACAAGCTTCCTTGCATCTATTTCTACTGTTCTACTCACACTGGCATCCCTCTAGTTGAAGCACTCAAGACTATTCATCTAGGAATTTTAAAAATAATTTTTTTCAATTAACAACCATTTATTTCTTATTTTTTTCTTCCCTGCCTCCCCACACTTTAGAGATGGCTACCATCAGAGACAAATAGGCACTTTATCTGAAAACTATTCATATCTCTTCATCATTTATCAATTGGGGAATTGTTCTTATTTTTATAAATTTGACTCAGTTCTCTCTATGTTTGAGAAATGAGGCCTTTATCAGAAAAACTTGGTTCAAATTCCCCCCCTCCAGTTATTATTGCTAACTGTATTTTCCCCCATCCTGTTTATTCTATTCTCTCTCTCCTTTCACCCTGTCCCTCCTCAAAAGTGTTTTGCTTCTGACTACCCTTCCCCCAATCTGCCCTCCTATCTATCACCCCCCCTCTTATTCCCTTCCCCTCCTACTTTCCTGTAGGGTAAGATAGATTTCTATGCTCAATTGAGTGTATATGTTATTCCCTCTTTGAGCCAATTCTGATGGTAGTAAGGTTCACTCACTCCTTCTCACTTCCCCTCTATTCCCATCTATTGTCAAAGCTTTTTCTTGACTCTTTTATGGGAGATAATTTACCCCTTTCTACCTCTCCCTTTCCCATTCTCCTAGTACATTCCTCTTTTATCCCTTATTTTTATTTTTTAGGAATCATCCCTTCATATTCAACTCATAACTGTGCCCTCTTTATACACACACACACACACACACACACACACACACACTCCTAACTTCCCTAATAACATGAAAGTTCTTTTAAGTTACAAGTATCATCTTCCTATGAAGGAATACAAATAGTTTACCCATATCAAGTCCCTTATAATTTCCCTTTCCTGTTTTCCTTTTTATGCTTCTCTTGTGTCTGATGTTTGAAAGTCAAATTTTCTATTCAGCTTAATAAGGGATGCTTGGAAGTCCTCTATTTTATTGAATATCTATTTCCCCTCTGAAAGATTATACTCGGTATAGGTAGGTGATTCTTGGTTTTGATTCTAGCTCATTTGCCTTCAGGAATATCATTGTCTAAGCCATCAGATCCATTAATGTAGAAGCTTCTAAATCTTGTGTTATCCTGACTGTGGATCCACAGTATTTGAGTTATTTCTTTCTGGCTGTTTGCAATATTTTCTCCTTGATCTGGAAGCTCTGGAATTTGACTATAATATTCCTGGGAGTTTTCATTTTGAGATCTTTCAGGAGGGAATTGGTGTCTTTTTTTCAACTTCTATTTTATTCTCTGGTTCTAGAACATCAGGACAGTTTTCCTTGATAATTTCTTGAAAGATGATGTCTTTTTTTGATCATGGGTTTCAGGTAGTCCAATAATTTTTAAATTATCTCTCCTGGATTGATTTTCCTGGTCAGTTGTTTCTCCAATGAGATATTTCACATTGTCTTCTATTTTTTCATTCTTTTGGTTTTGTTTTATTGTTTCTTGATTCCTTATAAAGTTTTCATTTGCTCCATTCTCATTTTTAAGTAATTATTTTCTTCAATGAACTTTTAGACCTCCTTTTACATTTGACCAATTGTACTTTTTAAGGCATTCTTCTCCTCATTGGCTTTTTGGACCTCTTTTGCCATTTGTGTTAGTCTGTTTTTTAAGGTGTAATTTTCTTCAGTATTTTGTGTGTGTGTGTGTGTGTGTGTCTCCTTTACCAAGATGTTGACTCATTTTTCATGATTTTCTTGCCTCACTCTCATTTCTCTTCCCAATTGTTTCTTTACTTTTCTTACCTAATTCTCAAATTTCTTTTTGAGCTCTTCCATTACCTGAGACTCATTCACATTTTTCTTTTTCCTTCTTTTTTTTAGGGGGGGGGTACTAGGCAATAAGGTTAAGTGACTTGCCCAGGGTCGCACAGCTAGTAAGTATCTAAGGTCAGATTTGAACTCAGGTCCTCCTGAATCCAGGGCCAGTGCTCTATCCACTCCTCCACCTAGCTGCCCCTCAATTCATATTTTTCTTGGAGGCTTTGGATGTAGGAATGTTGATTTTGTTATCTTCTTTTGAGTAGATGTTTTGATCTTCCCTGTTACCATGTAACTTTCTATGGTCAGAATTTTTCCCTGTTGTTTGCTCATTTTTCCAGCTTATTATTTGACTTTTAATCTCTGTTAAAGTTGGGCTTTGCTTTCAAGATGGAGGGTGCACTGTCCCAAACTTCAAGGGTTTTGTGCAGCTGTTTTCAGAGATGCTTTTAGGGAACTGTAAGTTTTCAGTTCTTCCAAGATGGTATGATTTAAGGAGAAGTATATTTACTATTCTCCTGGTTTGTGTTCTGGTCTTTGAGTGACCACAAGCATTCTTTTCTGCCCTGGAATTGTGACGAGGTTCCCTACTTTACTGAAGCCCACCACAAGCTCTGGTGTACCATTACTCCGTCTTGCCCTGTGTCTGTCACCTAAGACTGCTACCTGGATCTGAGTGTGGGTAAAGCAATCAAATCCTGCCTCAGTGCTAGTGAAGAGACACCTGCAATCTCCTTCTGACTATTTGTTTGATCCCTTTACTGTTTGTGGCCTGAGAGCTCTGGAAGCAGCTGCTGCTACTATTGATTCATTGGCTCCCAAGGCCTGCCCTTGGTTTGCTGGGGTTGGGTTTCTGCTTGTGCAGCCAGGTGTGACAGAGTTTTCCTGCTGACCTTTTAAGTTGTCTTTGGCTAGAAAATTATTTTACCCCATCCTTTTGTGGTTTCTGCTATTCCAGAAATTGTTTTAGTGCAGTATTTAATGGTGTTCAAAGGGGTTCTGGGGAGAGCTCAGAAGGGTAGCTGCCTTTTCTGTGCCATCTTGTTCCTCTTATGAGCTCATCATTTCCTATAGCACAGTAGTATTCCATCACAATCATATACCACAACTTGTTCAGTCTTCCCCAATTGAGGGCATTCCTGCAACTTCTAGTTCTTTGTCATTACAAAGAGAGCTGCTATAAATATTTGAGGACATAGAAGTTCTTTTCCTTTTTCCCTAGTCATCTTTGGAAATAGACCTAGTAGTGGTATTGCTGGGTCACAGGGCATAAGCAGTTTATTAACTCTTTGGGCATAATTCCAGATTCCTCCAAAATGGTTGGATCAATTCACAATTCTACCAACAATGAATCTGTCCCATTTTTCTCCCATCCCCTTTAACATTTGTCACTTTCACTTTCAATCATTTTAGCCAATGTAATAGGTATAAAGGCTATTTCAGGCTATTTCAATTTGCATTTCTTTAATCCATAATGATTTAATTTTTTCTTATGACTGTTTTATCTTTACCCACTTCCCTTCTTCCCAATAAAAAAAGAAAAATGAAACTATTATAGCAAATATGAATAGCCAAACAAAACAAATACCCATATTGACCATGTTCAAAAATGTATCTTATTTTGCATATTCAGTCTATCTTTTCTCTATCAAGACATGGGCAACATTCTTCATCACTAATCCTCTGGAATCATGGTTGATCATTGTGTTTGCTAGAGTTTTTAAGTCATTCAAAGTTGTTCATTTTCACAGTGTTATTATGGTATAAGGGAAACCTGGGAAAACTTGTAGGAACTCATGCAGATAATTATAAATATCCCCCTAACTGGTATTTTGTCCCCTATTTAACACATACTTCATGTAGTTGCCAAAGTAATCTTCCTGATGAGCAGACATGGCTCTGCACTCTCTGGCTCAAAACCTTTCAATGATTTCCTATTGTTTCTATGATAAAATACAAACTCCTTAGCCTGTCATTTAAGGCTTTCTCCAGTATGGTTCCAAACTCTATTTCTGGCTTCATTTCATTTTTTCCCCCTTCACATAATAATACATCCTATTCAAACTGAACTAAGAGTAACCTAATCTCATCCTACTATCTCAGCCCTCTTTGTATTTGTAAATGTCCTTCACCAGGACAAGAATCCACTACCTTCTCTGTGGTAAGTGCTATTATCCCCAATTTACAGATGTGGCAACTGAAGCAGAAAAAAGTTAAGTGACTTGCCCAACACAGACGTCTGATAAATATCTGAGACAGAATTTGAATTTAGGTCTTTCTTATTCTAAGTGCAACAACTGATTCACTGTGTCACTTAGCTGTCTATTTTTTCAGGGAATGTAAACTTTCTTTTTCATTCAGGGTTCATCACATCTCTTCATTAATCCTTCCTCTATATCCATAACTTAAAGTTTTTCAACCCTCTCCAGTTGTAGCACATTTTACTTAGATTCCTCTATTATTTCTATCACATTCTAAATTGTAGTGTATTTGAGTATAAGTTGTAATCTCACTATTTGACTAACTGCTCCTCAAAGGAAGAGGCTTTTCATCTTTGCATCCTTAGCACCTAGAAGTAAGCACTGAAATGCTTACTTGTCATGGTTGTTCAATTACTTTAGGAGCTATACTGTCCCCCTTATTCCCCCCCCAAAAAAAATCAGGTCATTTGAATCGTAGGAAGTAATTTATCTCTCACTGATGAACATTGTAACTTTTCTATCAAAAATGGGTGTTTTACCTGTTTACATCCTAGTTATGAATTCAACAAAAATACAACATATAGAGAAATTATTTTATTTGATGTGCATATTAGCACCCATCAACTGCTGGGTAAAATTGGGGAGAGAATTGGTCTGGGCCTGAGTGTCCATTGGTGGAGTTATTCCTCCACCACTAAATGGCTGTATGACCTTGGTCAGGTTATTTCAGATCTCTGGGTCTGTTAGCCTTATCTCTAAAATAATGATATCGGGCTAAATCTGTCCTTACTTTTAACATATTAATTCTTCTAAGGTTATCAATTAGGGGAGGACTCATACCAGAATCAAGAAATGATTCTAATTAAAAATGCATGACATTTCTCAATTCTGTGCTTTTTTGGATTTGATTCCAGGGATCCATGTAGGTAATCTAATGTATTTGCTTAGACATTCTGCCAAATGATATGAAGAGTAGAAATATGAGGTAAAGATAGATTGGAAGAAGTAAGAACATAACTTGTTCCATCCTTGAGAAAAAAAAATATCTATCCTTGCAAAGAAAGAAGGAGCTCTTCAAAGACTTTTTGCCTCCCCAGTATTTTTCCTTTTAGGGGGAAACATTCAACTTCTAAAATAACAGGATAGAAAGAATTTGTATTGATTCTATCTAAAATGATAAGGTGAGATCAAAATTTGATAAAAAGCAGACATAATACAATGTAAATCTTTCTTAGCATACTCTTAACCTGTCATCTCTTGATTGCTTTGCTCAATTTCAATAATTGCTAAGTGTCTGGCTTCTTAAGTATGAATAACAATTTAAAATAATAACATAAGGAAGTTACTTTCCAATAAATAGATATGTCCTCCCTGACTTTAGTTTAATACTTGGGCACAGTATGTGAATGGAGTGACCTGGAGCAATTTCACAATAACCTCCTAAGTGCTTGCAAAAAAGAAAAAAAAACCCAACCCTTTATTACTTTTAAGGAGTACAGTCACTGCTTCCTTTAATTCATTTTAGTGAGCTGTCAATAAATTTCATTCCATTAGATGCTAAATTTAATTGGCTTGAGGATCACAATTTATGTGATTTCTAACTTTCCTGTTATTTACAATGTCGACTAAATGCTACCTATAGCAAAATAAATGTATTTAATCTATAGCCAGCAGCAAGCAATTGTTTCTCATTTCCTGGACACTAAACATTACAAACTACCATTTATTGTGCTTGCTGGTAAAAGGTCTTAGTGTTTAAGGCCTTCGTTACCTTCTTAGGTAACTCACACTTTATAAATACCCTGAGTTGCTTGTGCCTCACTGATTGGAGCGCTAAAGAGAAGAACAAAATAATTTCTTCCATAACCTTCCTTTATATAGGGATTATAATCTCTACCATCTCTTCATTTGCCACTGACTTCTCTGCTTGGTCTCAACTCCATCATCATCTTTATCATGTCCTTCTCCCCACTAATTGCTACCCCCCCTTAGCTTACTTTTGTGTATTGTCTTCCCTAATTAAATTGTAAGCTCCTTAAGGGCAGGAAATGTTTTTCTTTTTCTCATTTTTTTCATTTCTCATTTTCTCATTTTTCTCATTTCTCAATTCCCCAGCACTTGGCACAGTGCCTGGCATATAGTAGGCCCTTATTAAATGTTTACCATATCATATGTGGTACCTTATCAACTTCACACAAGCAAAGTGCAAATATGTATATTATATATATATATATATTTACACATATGTGCATATATGTGTAAATATATATATATATGTATGTATAGCATCCAAGAAAAAGAAAGGAAGAAAGAAAAAAGAAAGAAAGAAAGCATGAAAGAAAGAAGAAAGGACAAAAAAGAAAGAGCAAAGAAAAGGAATTGGGAGGAAAGGAAAGAATAGGAAAGGAAAAGAAAAAAATGAATTATTATGTCAGGTATTGTGATAATTGCTGGATATGTAAATATGTTTAAAAAAGGTAATTTCTGCCCACAAGTAGCTTAGATTTTAATGATAGATTAGGACATATAAAAAGAAAAGCAAAGCTTGGGAGAGGGGATTGAATAATGGTTCAGAGTCAAGTTGGAGGAGTGTAGAGAGTTAGTACCAAAACTGAGTAAGGAGTGAACATAGCAGGTTTGGATATTTCCTCAACTGAAAGGCTTGTGGAGAAATTCACTTTTTGGAGGAAAAGTCATTTTTCAGGATGAGAAGAATGCTGGGAAGTATTTGGAGTCATTGGGAGAGTTAAGGATTACAACCCAGAGAAGAGGGATTCTTAATGTTCATTTTTCCTTTTTGAAGAGGAGCAGTTGCACAAAGACACAAACCTCACTCTTTCTTCCAGAGTCATTGAAGTCCAGTTTCAAGACGAATGTCAAGATGACTGGGATGTAGTGGATGACTTTGGTGTCTTTGATGTCTCACTAAGTTCTATGCACTACAGAGTGCCTACTTCCACAGCCTTCATGGTCATTGGAACAAATTGTTCTCACCCACATATTCCACCCAGGGAAATCTATACACATTTGGAGTACACTTTCCCCTAACAAAATGTTGGGTTTGAGGCCTGTTGGTTACTCTCAGCCTAGTTTAGTCCATTTAGCATGATGGTTTTGCTGCTTATGCTACAACTTCTTGGAGTCACAGGTCTGAATTGGGTGACAAATGGATAACAAAGGTGGATGAGTAGCCCAAAAAAGGGCTTGGCAAGATCTCACACCAGAGGTGCTAGTCCTCCCTGAACTCCCCATACACCTCAGCTAGGTAGTAAAATGGATAGAGTTCTGTGCCTTGACTCAGGAGGACCTGAGTTCAAATCTGGCCTCAGATACTTACAAGCTGTATGTACCTGGGCAAATCACTTACCTGTCTGCTTCAGTTTCCTCATCTGTAAAATGACCTGGAAAAGGAAAAGATAAACCACTTCAGTATTCTTGCCAAGAAATCTCCATATGGGGTCCTGAAGAGTCAGACATGACTGAATGACTTAAAAAGTATTTGGGATTTCTAATATTGCCTAAGGAAAGGAAGAAACCAGAATTTGACTTATTCATCTCATTAGCCTATTTGTCTCACATTTGGAAGTAGGGACTGTATCTTTGAGTCTCACTGCCTAACAAAATGCTTTGCACATATTAAAAAATACTCAGGCATCTATGATGTAATCGGTATAGGTGTTACTTACAACAACATAGATTGCATCCTATCCATAACTTTTTATCCCTTATACCTCTTGTGTATATTTTTCCTAAAGGCCATCCTAGAAGATCTGCCTACCTTGATTAGTGCTTTTCCCACTTTTCTTCATGCTATAAAGATATCAGTGGAATACAGGGAATATCTATCAATTATTCCCTTGCTCTTATCCCATTCCCACATTACCTTTTTAAATCTACATTTCATTGATGTCATTCTTTACCCTGATTCTATTTTGGACATCATCATCATCATCATCATTTTGCAACTCTTACCATTACTTTCTAATTGATGCTCATTTTTGAGTCTTTAGAAATTATAGTGATGTGGAAGACTATTTGTATTAAAAAAGATGGAGTTTATTTCAGGTAGATGTTTTGGGGCATTAAATGAGTTTTGCAATTTCATAAAGCAATGCAACCAGCTCTCTTCCTTTTGTTTAATTCTGGGATATGCTTATTGTCCATTTATTGTGCCTGTCCAAGAAATATCTGCATCTATAATAGTAATATGGATAGCTACACACCCACAAACTCATACTGATGGATAAACTCTACAGGTGATCTATGTAATTATATGTTTTAATTTGGACAATAAGCATACTTTGTCTGCTAGTTCTTCCTGTGTAGATGGTTTTGCCAGAACTTGAATAAATACTTGCTGAATTAATTCCAAGATTCTTAATGTGGCTAGAGGCTCCTTGGAATAGGTTACAATTAATCAGATTTCATATAACTTTTTGTAGTATCTTCTTTTTCATTAATGTAGTTCAAAAGGTCATAAATTTAGAGCTAGAATGGATTGAAAAGACTATCAAATCCAACCTCTCATTTTATAGCTGAGAAAACTCAGGTCTACAGAAATTAGTGGCTTCTCCAGAGTCAGAGTTAGTTAAAATTTTGAGATAAAATTCAAACTTAGGTCTTTCTGGCTCCACACTCAGGTTTTATCTACTGTATCACCTGCCTATTGCAAATTCTATTATTTTTCTGGATTTGCATTGTAAATATGACATACTCACTATATGTTTATGTCAACCATGCTTCTCTGAATTCTCCATGGGTTCTTAAAAGTTGCTATTGCATTCTACCAAATCCTGGGAAATATGTCCGTCCTAATATTTCTTTCTTAGACTAAAGGGATATTTGACTATATAAAGTGGCAATATTGATGCCTAAGCTATTATTTTTGTTTTTATTAATATGGAATCAGGGGACATGATTTTTATAATAAAATGAAATTAAACTTTAGAGAGAATGCTTCATGATTCTTTGAGAAATAGAGAAAGTTCCATAAATACCGGCAAAAAAAATTGCTTAGCTTTGGACTCATATGTTAGACCTGCCAGATGGTGACATTAGCTCTTAAGTCATTGTTACCTAGGGAGTATTTGGTTGTACTCTAAATTTTACACTTAATGTTCCAGCCATTCATTCATTTTCAATATTTGAGTGGAGTTGTGTCCAGCTGAGATAATATATTTCTTTCACCACAGGATTCTCTGGTAGACAGCTGAAAAGTATAATCTCATACTTACATGTTTAGGAGAAAGGAAAAAGAGACAATAAAACAAAATAGCATTTGATAAGAGACCAGAACATACTGCCAAATGGAAAGAGGATTGAGTCTTCAGCAAGAACAAAACTTAGTGAATATCAGGACTCTACTCAAATATATGCACGATTTCTAAAAGTTTCTGGGTGCGCAGAAGATCCAAAAAGCATGTCTAGTAGTATTAAATGCTCAGAACTAAAGGCTTAGGCCTAGATGGTCTCATTTTCTAGGTGTGGTTTTGTCTCTAAAAGATCAGTTTTTGTCTTTACCTTTAGAATCAACAGTATTGATGTCACTAGAATTCCTCAATGATTATTTGATTTTCCCTCTTTTCTTTTTAATTCTTGTTTTTCCAATTTCAGATTGGTATTAGAAAGAAAGACCAATTTTATTCAAGGATGTGGAGCAGGTAAGCAGAATACTGCAACCAAATTCAGAAATTTTTTGATTTCTTGCAAGAAATACCCTGGGTTCTTTTTTGTCTGTTTTATAGAGCTATGATTATTTGTCCAACTTATTTCCTGGGGCATTAACTATCTTCTTGTCAAAGAGGGTGACAATTGCAAAGAGACACATATAAGCTTGATGTAGGAAAGATTTTCTGACAATTAGAACAATACAAACGCATGATCTGCTGACACAGAAAAGTAGTAGATTGCCCATTATTGTAAATCTTCAGGCAAAATAGGCATAGTCACTTGTCAGGAGTGTTGTAGGTGGGGATTCTATTTTGGGGCTGAAGTAGCCCTTCCAATTATGAAATTCTGTGATTCTTATTACTACCTCCACTAAGTTTCAAACATGTAGTTAGACATGACAGGAAAGATTCTTCCACTATCTTGTGGTATTGTTATCATTTAACAGAGGATTTCCAAAACTATATTTCTTCCTTCCAAATAAATGCCAGTAAGAGCACAAGTTATGTTTCTTTCTCAAGCCAGCAGACAGAAAACTTGACTTTAAAATAGTACTGTTTAGAATGTTTTGTTGTATGTTTTGTAGGGAGATGTCCATTTATTGTCATTTAAGTCTCTAATGTATGTTGTTTTCCAATTGTTAAGTTATTAACATTAAAAAAAGAATTATATAAATAAAAGCAGAAGGGCAAGATGGGAGGCTGTATTTCCAAGTATTTTCTTTCTCTATTAATGCAATTTAATGCTTGTAATAGAAATTAAGTTTGTTGTAGTTTCAGCTTTTTTAAAAATATGTATTATTCAATCTGTCATTTATTTTTAAAAATTATTTTCTTTTTAAAATTTGAGTTCCAAATTCTTTTTCCCTTCTACCTCTTCCTCATCCACTGAGAAGGTAAAAATATATTAATTGTACACATGAAATCATGCAAAACATATTCCTGTATTAACAACATTGCAAAAAAGCAAAAATAGTGAGAAAATTATATATTAATTCACATTCAGAGTTCTTCAATTCTCTCTCTGGAGGTGGATAACATTTTTCATCATGTGATCTTTGGAACTATCTTGGATCATTGCATTGATCAGAGTATCCAAGTCTTTCACAGTTGATCATCAATAGCATTGCTGTTTCTGTGCTCAATGATCTCCCAATTTCTCTCACTTCACTTTACATCACTTCATACAGGTTTTTTCTGACTCCTCCCCCATCATATCTTGTAGTACAATGGTACTTCATCACAATCATATGCTATAACTCATTTAGCTGTTCTCTGATTGATGATCATCTCCTTGATTTTAAATTCTTTGCCACCACAAAAAGAGCTGCTATAAATATTTTTGTGTATATAGGTCCTTTTCCTTTTCATTGGATCTCTTTGGGATATAGAACTAATAATGATATTGCTGGGTCAAAGCATATGCAGTTTTATAGACCTTTGAGTCCAGTTCTAAATTGTTATCCAGAATGGTCGGACCTGTTCACTACTCCATCAATATTTAATTAGTGCACATATATTTTCCCCATCCTCTGAAGCATTTGTCATTTCTGTTAGGTTTGGGGTAGTACCTCAGAGTTGTTTTAATTTACCTTTCTCTAATCAATTGTGATGTAGAGCATTTTTTCATCCAACTATAGACAGTTCTGAATTCTTCTGAAAACTGCTCTTCATGTCCTTTGACCCTTTATTGATGAGAAATGGCTTTTATTTCTATAAATTTGACTCAGTTCTATGCTCAACATATATTTGAGAAATGAGGCCCTTATCAGATAAAATTACTATAAAATTCTTGATATTATTTCATTGTCTATGCAAAATGTAGTTCCCCTGATTTTCCCTTTTAATTAGGTCTAGTTTTGCTTTTGCTTTGTATGAAATCATGATTGTTACTTCTGTTTTTTGTTTTTTTTTAGTTCAGCTGAAGCATATTAGATTCTGTTTCAGTCCTTCATTTTAACTCTGTGCATGTCTTTATATTTCAAGTGTGTCTATCATAAACAACATAATGTTGGATTCTGGTTTCTAATCCATTCTGTTATCTATTTCTGTTTTATGGGTGAGCTTATTTCATTCATATTCACAGTTATTAATATTAACTGTATTTCCCTCCATCCAGTTTTTTTTCTGTTTCTTCTTTCTCTTTTATTCTGTCCCTCCTCAAAAGTCTACTTTGCTTCTAACTACTGTCTCACCTAATCTGTTCTCCCCTTTTATCATCCTTCTCTTTCCCTTATTCCTTTGTCCTATTTCTCGGTTGGGTAAGGGTATGTCTATTACAACCGAGTATATACATTATGTGTATACATATACATACACATATATACACACACAAAACTGAGCATATGTACATATACATACATATGTGTGCATCATCTTCCCAAATAGCAATGTAAACAGTTTAACATTATTGAGACACGGATAGCAAACTCTTTCATGTTTACCTTTATGTGCTTCTGTTCAGTCTTGTGTTTGAATGACAGATTTTCTATTCAGCTTTGGTCTTTTCATTGGGAATGTTTGAAATTCCTCTATTTCATTAATGCCCATTTCCCCCATCAAAGATTATACTTAGTTTTACTGGGGATATTATTCTTGTTTGTACTCGTATCTCCTTTGCCTTCTGAACTATCATATTTCAAGCCATTTGTCTTTTTAAACATGGAAGCTACTAAATATGATCCTGATTGTGGCTCCATGATATTTGAATTGTTTTTTTTCTGGCTGCTTGTGATATTTTCTCCTTGACCTAGGAGCTCTGGAACTTGACTATCATATTCCTGGGAGCTTTCATTTTGGTATCTCTTTCAGGAAGTAATTGGTGGATTCTTTCCATTTCTATTTTGCCTTCTGGTTCTAGAATATCAAGACAATTTTCCTTGAGAATTTCTTGAAAGAGCATATCTAGGCACTTTTTTTTATCATAGCTTTCAGATAGTCCAACAATTCTTAAATTATCTCTCAATGATCTGTTTTCCAGGTCAGTTGTTTTTCCAATGAGATATTTCACATTTTTTTCTATTTTTCATTCCACTGACTTTGCTTTTATTGTTTCTTGGTGTCTCAAGGATTCATTAGCTTTCACTTGTCTAATTCTAATTGTTAAGGATTCATTTTTTCAGTGTGCTTTTGTACATCTTTTTCCATTTGACCAATTCTATTTTTTTAGGTATTCTTTTCTTCAGTAAATTTTTGTACCTCTTTTATCAAGCAATTAATTTTCTTTTCACATTTTTTTGAATCACTCTCATTTCTTTTTCCAATTTTTTTTCTTTGCTACAACACATCTCTTTCTTTAACTCTTCAAGGCATTTTTCTGGGGCTTGGTTCCAATTAGCATTTTCCTTTGAGGCTTTGTTTGAAGCTGTTTTTAACATTCTTCTCTCTTTCTGAATGTGTATCTTGATCTTCTCTTTGTCTGTGGTAGCTTTTTATTGTCATTTTTGTTGTTGTTGTTTGCTATTTTTTTCCAGTTTATTCCTTGACATTGAACTTTGTATTAAAGTTGGGCCCTGTTTACCTGGAGGTGGGGAGGCACTATCCTAAGCTTGAGAGTTTTTTCTTTTGTGCAACTGTTTTCAAATCTAGTTCTGGGAGTCTGCAAGTTTTTGGTTTTTCCAAGGTGTTATTCTTGGAGAGGTGTGATAACTCCTGTCTTGGTCTGCACTTTGATCTTTACCAAGGAAATACCTCTGCTCCCCTGAAGCCATAATGCTAATGTCTTCCTTGTCTTGGAATTGTGATCAAGACCCATGCTTTATTTTTTTTTATTCATTTATTTTTAGTTATCAATAATCACTTCCATATGCTTTTGAGTTTTAAATTGTTCTCCTCCTCCCTCCCCACCTCCTTCCCCAAGACAGCATGAAATCTGATATAAGCTATACATATACATTCTTATTAAACATTTTCACATTAGTCATGTTGGAAGGAAGAATTAGAACCAATGGGAGGAAACACAAGAAAGAGGGAACAAAACAAAACAGAGGAAAGAAAAAGAGCAAATAGTATGCTTCTGTCTGCCTTAAGACTCTACAATTCTTTTTCCAGATGTGGATAGCATTTGCTATCATGAGATTTTTGGAGATGTCCTAGATCCTTGCATTGCTGAGAAGAGCTAAGTCTATCAAAGTTACTTATCACACAATGTGGCTGTTACTGTATACAATATTTTCCTGGTTCTGCTCACTTCACTCAGTATCAGTCCATACAAGTTTTTCCAGGTTTTTATGATGTCTGCCTGCTCATCATTTCTTATAGCACAATAGTATTCCACTGCATTCATATACCACAACTTGTTCAGCCATTCCCCAATTGATCGGCATCCCCTCAATTTCCAATTCTTTGCCACCATAGAAAGAGCTGTTATAAATATTTATGTACATGTGGGTCCTTTTCCCATTTTTATTATCTCTTTGGGATACAGTCCTGGAAGTGCTATTGCTGGGTCAAAGGGTATGTACATTTTTATAGCCCTTTGGGCATACGTGTGATCAAGGAAGAAAAATGTGGTTTGGATTTGCTCCTACAATAAGACACACTCTTAGAAAGAGAAGTGAAGGTAACTTTAATTTAGATTATAAGTATAGAAAAGGTAGATTTACAGCAACATACAATTAACAATATGACTATAGTCAGGCTAAGAATACAAAGGATAGCAATAATATAAGAAAACATCACCAATTCAGGGAAGCATCCAGCACCTGAAGTCCAAGCTGGGGATTGCCAGGGTACAACTTTCAGGGTCCCGAATGGGAAAGTCCCAGGCAGAGTGTCTTCTCCATGGGTGAGGATCCAAAGATGGCTTTCCCAATTAGGATTCAAATGGGGCCTCTGACAAAGAAGGCCCTGTCCCAGAGGTGTCCATGATTCTAGTAGATGTTTTTACTTGGTCCAGGAACTGGCCAAGTTCCTGGAGCAAGCAAAACATCTTAGAATATTAATTAACTTGATATGTTATGATGAACTGGCCAGGTTCCCAGAGCACATCTCCTGAGAAATGACTAAATTCTCAGGTCAACATAGATAACCACACTCTGGCTTACAGCCCAATGTTTAGAGTCATACAGGGGACATGGAAGATCTTTCCTTATAAGATTTATCAATCAGCGTAGTTCCAAATTGCTCTCCAAAATGGTTGGATCTTTTCACAACTTCACCAATAATGCATTAGTGTACCAATTTTCCCACATTTTGTCCAACATTTATCATTTCCCTGTTTTGTCATATTGGCCAATCTGATAGGTGTGGTGTGGTACCTCAGAATTGTTTTGATTTGCATTTCTTCAATCAATAATGATTTAGAGCATTTTTTCATATGACTATATGTGGCTTTAATTTCTTCATCTGAGAACTTCCTGTTCATATCCTTTGACCATTTATCAATTGGGGAATGACTTATAGTCTTATAAATTAGTTTTCCATATGTTTTAGAAATGAGGCTTTTATCAGCAGCACTGGTTGTAAATATTCATTCCCAGTTTTCTGCTTCCCTCCTAATCTTGGTTGCATTGGCTTTGTTTGTGCAAAAACTTTTCACTTTAACGTAATCAAACTTATCCATTTTGGATTTCATAATGTTCTCTATCTCCTGGTCATGAATTCTTCTGTTCTCCATAAATCTGATAGGTAAACTCTTCTTTGCTCTACCAGTTTGCTAGTAGTATCAGCCTTTATATCTAAATCATGATCCCATTTTGACTTTATTTTGGTATACGGTGTGAGATTTTGGTCTATGCCTTCTTTCTGCCACAGTCTTTTGTAGTTTTCCCAGTAGTTTTTGTCAAATGGTGAATTCTTATCCCAGAAGGTGGGGACTTAGGGTTTATCAAATAGTAGATCTCTATAATCATTGACTACTGTGTCTTGCATATCTAACCTATTGCACTGATCCACTACTGTATTTCTTGGCCAATACCAAGTAGTTTTGATGATTGCTGCTTTATAATACAATTTAAGATCTGATATGGTTAGGCCACCTTTCCTAGCATTCCTTTTCATTAGTTCCCTTGATATTCTGGACCATTTATTCTTCCAAATGAATCTTGTTATTATTTTTTTTCTAGCTCGAAAAAATACTTTTTTGGTAGTTCGATTGGTATTTCACTGAATAAGCAAATTAACTTAAGTAGAATTGTCATTTTTATTGTATTAACTCAGCCTACCCATGAACAATAGATGTTTTCTTCAGTGTACTTTTTTCCATTTGTCTAATTGTATTTTTTAAGGACTTGTTTTCTACAGTTAATTTTTGTCCTTCCTTTTCCAAGCTATTGACTCTCTCTTGCATACCTCTCATTTCTTTTCCCAATGTTTCTTCTACCTCTCTTATTTGACTTTTAAAATCCTTGAGCTCTTCTAAGAAGGCTTTTTGGGCTTTAGACCAGTTCCTATTCTCTTTTGAGGTTTTGGATGTGGGTTTGTTGACAATGTTGCCCTTCTCTGAATTTCTACCCTGATATTCCCTGTCCCCATAATAAAAATCTACTGTCATTGTACTTTTTTTTTTTTGCTCAAGGTGTTTTCTTATTTCCTGGCCTTTAAAAAAAATTAAGCTTTCCTGATGGGGAGCAAGGGGCACCGACCCAAACTTCTTGTGCTGGAAGCACTGGCTTTGTGCGCTGGGGCCTCCGATGCTGGCGGTTGGAGTCTGTACCATTCTGGAAGCTTACCTTGTGTTGGGCTGGAATCAGCAACACTGGAGCTGTAGGGGTAGGGGTGTGGAGTCAGGACCCTGGAGGATGCCTGCTAACCCAGGCCTTTCACTCCTTTTTTTGGCTCCTGCTTACCCGGGCCTTGCAGAGGGATGTTTTGCTGTTGTATGATGTTTTTCAGCCTAGAACTTTCCCTCTTGGAGTTGTACTTCCCAGATTTTTGCTGAGGCATTGGGAGCCTTGGCTGCTGGAGAGCACTGTGGCACATGGTGGTTTTCTGAGCCAGTTTCCACTGGTGCCCCTGATCGTACTGATGCACTTTAGGGTCTTGGTGTTAGTGTTAGCCTGCTCCACTGCCCTGGCATTCAGGATCTCCGTTTGGTATGCTTAGATAGGGCTTTCCACTAGCTTGCTGGGATGTCTCTTATTCTGTACTGCCCCCTCACTCCCAGGGAAGAGGGACCTTTCCTGTTAATCCCCCAACTTTCCTAGGCTACAAGACTGCTGCAGCCCATATTTCTGCTGGTTCTGCTCTTCCAGTGTTTTTCCTGGGGCAATATTTTCTGGCCATTCAGAGGTCAATAACAGAGTTTGAAGGTGATTCATTTATTACTCTGCTATCCTGGCTCCTGGAAATGGAACTCCCTGCTTTCTTTTGACCTACTTTTTGCACTCCTCTCCACCCTGAAAACTATGACCTAGAACTGTGTATAGTAATACAGTTACTAATCAGTGACACCAGTAGCCAGTGCCAGCAAAGGGTCCCTGGTAATCTCTTTCTGACCAGTTGTATGACCCTTTTACCACATCTGGGCAGAGAGGTCCCAAAGCTGCTGCTGTAGCCACTGTTGCTGCTGCCATGTGTTCATGCTCCAGACAGATTTCCACCCTGTTGTCATAAGCTTATCCTGCTGACCACCTAAGCTTTCTTAGTATGGATAAATGTCTTGCCATGACCTTTTGTTGGCTCTTCCACTCCAAAATTTTGTTTGAAGTGTAATTTTTAAAGATTGTTTGGATGGGACTGTTGAAAGTGTTAAGCTGGATTTTCTCTAGTTTTCCATCTTGGTATCATCCCCTACCTTTGTTTCAGATTGTAAGGTTGAGTGACTCTCTTCCTAGGTGTGAATATCATCTCAAACCATTTACTTGCTTTGTGACTTGAGACAAGTCTACTAACTTCCCTGATCTTAGTTTTTCTCATATGCAAAATATGAATAATAATAGTACTTACCTCATAGAGTTGTGAGAATCAAATGAGATAATGTACTGCATGTGAAGTCCTTTGCAAATCTTAAAGCACTACAGAAATGTAAGCTACTATTATTGTTATTTGAAAAAGCAGTAGTGAAAGGGCAAACTACATGTAAAGCAGGACATTTATGTATGTAAACTTATTTTCTGGGGTAAGATATGATTTTATATTGTCCTCAGCCTAGACTGTTTTTAGAGCAAAAGTTACTGTTTCTTACAATATTTCCTAATTTGTTATTTTCTGGGTGGCACTATATTTTTTTTTCCTCTTCTTGAAGTGGAAATTTTATCCCAGGAAAACACACACACACACACACACACACACACACACACACACACACACAAATTACTAGGTGTTACATAGTTTGGCTACTTGGGAATACACAGTCAATGGTGAGCCAATAATTCAATCCTTTCTTAACTGAATTAAGCACCTACTGTATATAAAACATTATGCTAGATACTGTGGATATAATGGCAAAGCCAACCCCTTCCAAAAAAAATGCCTACCCTCAAGAAGCTTACATAATATTGTGAATTATAACTAACATTTTATAAATGCTTTAACATTTGATAATTACAGAAATAATTTCCTTTGAGTCTCACAACAATTCTAAGATACAGGTACTATAAGCATTGTTAAAGGGATAGGCAACATAGATAATAGTATCGCAATCTAACAGATAAGGGAAATGAGCTTCTGGGATTTTAAGTAATTTGCCCACATTCATGACATCAGTTAGCATTATGGCTGAGATTTGAATTCAAGCCTTCTTGACTCTAAGTGCAACACTCTGTCCCCAGAGTTGGCTGTTTGAGGAGAGTGAAATAACACCAAATGATTAAAAATTAAATGAAATATTAAAAGGTATATCTTGAAATCAGGAGACATTTTCATATTCTGTCCAATTTAAGAGATAGATGGTTATTTTGTATAATAAAATATAGTTTTATTCCTTAGAGCAAATGAATTGTCAGAGTGAAAAATCAATTTTTATCTAAAGGGTTGTAGGAAGAGAGATGGACACCATTTTAACTATGACCTTTGCCTTGATAATAATGTTTGTATATTGTAGGATAGGAAAAGGACAAGGAATAACCCTTTGATTTCATTAGCATAGATTTCCAGAGTGATGGGACCCTCTCTATGCAAGTGAAAATCTTAAAGACTTTTCTAGAACACTGAGAAGTTGTGTCATCTTGCCCAGGATCACTCAGTCAGTAAGTATCTGAGGGCTGCCTTAATTTAGAGCCTTCTTGATGTTAAGGCAAATGTTCTATCCATTACTCCACCCTGTCTATAAATTAAGCTAAAATCCCACTGTATTCACTTAAATAAACACTTAATAGGTACCTTTTGAGTATCAGGCTCCATGACAAGTGTTTGTGATACAAAGATGAAAATGAAGTATAATCCCTGTCCACAAGAGGTGTACATTCAACCATACGTAGAAAATGTCAGCGTGATACAATGTGATTGGGGATGGTTGGAAAGAAAGTACCAACTGAACTGGACTTTGGAAGAGGAAAAGAATTTTGAGAGACAAAGAAAGAGGGGAACTTTAAGGGAACTGGATTGTTTGTGTGAAAGCACATAGGCAGCATCTGCGAAGCTGACTTTGGGAAACATCTAATAGAATCCAGTGTGTCTGAAGCCCTAAATGCAGGAAGAGGAATGATGTGTGGTAAATACAAAAAGGTTAATTAGATCCAGTAACCTCTAGCAAATAGGTTTACATACATAAGGACCTCATTTCACCTAAAGTTTTGTCCTATTACTACTGTATTTTCAAACAAACAACAATCATAATAGCTGATATTTCTATAGTGTTTTAAGATTTGCAAGATTGGCTTTAAATGCCAAGTTCATGAAACTGTATTTTATCCTGGAGGAAATAGGGAGTTAGTGAAGGGTTTTTTTTTGAGATGACTGAGGGGTGACAGGCATACCTTTACAATGCTTTACGGTGATTGTTTTGAAAACCCCTCGCATAATTGAATCTGCAGAAAATACTTAACAGGAAAGTAATTTTGTTTATGCCACTAATTTCATACTGAGAACTTAAAATTTTAAACAATGACTTTCCATAGTAAGGGCACACACACTTTCTGCAGGCATGATGCTTTACTTCCTTTAATATTTCATAGAAAATAGTTAACATTGCTTCTTATGCCATAAATATTGATTATTACCATTCTTTCTAACAAACTTCCATCAAACCAACTTGTTATGAAGTCAATGAAAATTATTGACAGTACTCCTTATTTTATAGATAAATAAACTGAGGTTCAGAGAATTTGTAACATACAATGTCACAAAAGTAAGTATCAGACCTCAGGTTTATACTTGGATCTAACAATAGATCCAGCTCTTCTTCCACTTCATTAAGCTCAGAGATATGACTGGCACAAGGATATGTACGTGAAAAGAGGAGCAAGCATTTGAATGCAGGCCTTGTGACTTCCAACTCAGTGCTTTTCTCAATGTACCTTGTTGCCTTGGGAGTATAATGTTCTAATTATTTTAAAGGGAAGACTATGAACATAACGAATCAACTTGAGGGAGAATGAGAAGTTAGGAGACCATTGATCTTGAGGTAAAAAACAAAAACAAAAACAAAAACAACCTGGGTTCAAAGACTTCCTTTGATGCTTACTACCTGTGGGTATAAGGTTCATTCTGTCTTTCTTTTACTCCAATTCTTTATCTGTAAAATGAGAACAACAATTTCTTGCAGTATGTATCTCACATGGTTGTTATGAGAGTTAAATATGGTATTGGTAGGTAAAATCACTTTATGAACCTTAAATACTCAATAACGGTAGTTATTATTCTCAATGGATTCTGAGAATTTCGTGCTTCAGGCCAAACACTTCTTGGAAGATACATCCATCTTTTCATCTATGTGTCTTTAAGCATAGATTTTGTGGAATATTTATTTCTAGAATATAAATAGATAAAAATTAGAACATAAAATATTTATACCCTTTTATTGCTCATAGACATAAAGCCAGTCAATAAAGAAACACATTATAATTTATTTATCTTCACTTATCATGAATTATAGCATTAAATGACTTTAATAGTTTTTTTTTACCCTTCTTGGCAGCACTTAAGACACTTGACTAAAGCTCTCTAATGTTTTATTCTATGCCCTGGGAAAATCACACCACACTTGACTTTTTAATTAAAGAAATTCTAAATAATCTTTTGGTTCTTAGTATTCATGGAGAAATTTTTCCCCCAAACACCCACTCCAGTCAAGGATCAAGTGACTTACATTTTATAGCACTAATATAGTAATCAATCAATTTGGTAAATAGCCAACTGAATGCCAAGCCTCTAGATTAGTTCTCAGTTCTTGACCATTGATATATACATTCTACCATTAGGATCACTATTCTGGAATACCTCATTGGGGAGCTTTAATTTGAATAATTATAAATTTCCAAAAAATAGTTCTTATAATAAAATTTGTACCTTAAGATAGAAAGTTGCTTTGTACCTTTTATTGAGGGTATTTACAATAATCGATTTATGATAAAAATGGTTGGACCAGTTCACAACTTCACCAACAGTGCCTTGTTTCCTCATTGCTTATTCCATTGGTGTCCCAATTATTCCATATCCCCTCAACATTTATCTTTAAGCTCATTTTATTTTTCATTTTTTATTTTATCATTTTATTTTTATGCCATGTTAGCCAATCTGATAGATGTGATGTGGTACTTTGAAGTAGTTTTAATTTGCATTTCTCTAATCAATAGTAATTTAGAACATTTTTATATGACTATAGACAGCTTTGATTTATTTTCCTGAAAATTATCTGTTTATATCCTTTGACCATTTATCAACTGGGGAATGACATATTTTTATAAATTTGACTCAGTTCTTTATAGTGAGAAATGAGGCCTTTATCTGAGAAACTTTCTATAATTTTTCCCCAATTTCCTGTTTTTTCTCCTTAATTTTGGCTTTATTAGTTTCATTTATGCAAAAGCCTTTTAATTTCATAAAATCAAAATTATCTATTTTACTTCCTATAATCTCCTCTATCTCTTCTTTGGTCATAATCTTTTCTTTTAGCCATAGATCTGACAAGTACATTTTTCCAACCTCCCCTAATTTACTTATGATATCATCTTTTATATTTAAATCATTTATCCATTTTGACTTTGTCTTGGTAAATGGTGTGAGATGTTAGCCGATACCTAGTTTCTGCCAAACTGCTTTCCAGTCTTCTGAGCAATTTTGTCAAATAGTAAATTCTTACCCCCAAAGCTTGAATCTTTGTGTTTTGTTAAACACTAGATTACTATGGTCATTTACTACTGTGTATTGTGTACCTAATTTATTCCCCTGATCCACCACTCTATTTCTTAGCCATTACCAGTTTATTTCAGGAGTGCTGCTTTGTAATATAGTTTGGAATATGGGACTGCTAGGCCATCCTTCTTCATTTTGTTTTCATTGATTCCCTCAGTATTCTTGACCTTTGACCTTTGATTCTTCCACATTAATTTTGTTATTATTTTTTCTAGCTCTTTAAAATAATTTTTGGTAGTTTGGCATGGCACTGAATAAGTAAATTACTTTAGGAAGAATTGCCATTTTTATTATATTGGCTCAGACTACCCATGAGCAATCAATTTTTTCTAATTGTTTTAGAGCTGACTTTATTGGTGTGAAAATGTTTGTAATTGTGTTTATGCAGTTCCTGGGTTTGTCTTGGCAGATAGACTCCCGAGTATTTTATATTCTCTGATTATTTTAAATGGCATTTCTTTTTCTGTCTTTTGGTGCTTGGCTTTGTTGGTAATATATAGAAATGTTAATAATTTATGTGCATTTATTTTATATCCTTCAACTTTATAGAAGTTGTTTATTATTTCAGCTAGGTTTTTAGTTAATTCTCTGGAATTTCCAAGTGTACCATTAAATCGTCTGCCAGAGTGGTAGTTTTGTTTCCTCATTGCTTATTCCAATTCATTCATTATTTTCTTCTCTTAGTGCTATAGTTTGCATTTCTAGTATAATATTGAATAATAGTGGTGAAAATGGGCTTTGTTGTTTCACCTCTGATCTTGTTGGGAAAGCTTCTAGCTTATCCCCAGTACAGCTTATCCCTAATGCTTGCTGTTGGTTTTAGATAGGTGCTATTTATCATTTAAGAAAAGCTCTATTTATTCCTTTGCTTTCTAGTGTTTTTTTTTTCTAATAGGAATCAGTGTTGCATTTTGCAAAAGTTTTTTCTTCATCTTCTGAAGTAATCACATGGTTTTCAAGTTTTTTGTTGTTGTTATTAATATAGTCATTTATGCTGATAGTTTCCCTAATATTAAACCAGCCCTGCATTCCTGGTATAAATTCTATATGGTCATAGTTTATAATCTTTGTGATATATTGCTGTAATCTCATTGTTGGTATTTTATTTAAATTTTTATATCAATATTCATTAGGGAAATTGGTCTATAGTATTCTTTCTCTGTTTTTGTTCTTCCTGGTTTAGGTATTAACACAATATTTGTGTCATACAGATAATTTGTAGGACTCCTTTGCCTATTTTCCTCAAATAGTTTATGTTATTGGAATCAGTTATTTTTTTTTTAAGTTTTGTAGAATTCACTTGTGAATACTTCTCCTCCTAGGAATTTTTTCCTTAGAGAGCGTGTTGATGATTTATTCAATTTCTTTTTGTAAGATAGGATCATTTAAGTATTTTATTTCCTCTTCTGTTAATCTGTTAATTTGTTTTTTTGTTAATGGGGTAATATATATGTTAATTTATATTTTTGTTAATATTCATCTATTTCACATAGATTTTTAGATTTAGTGGCATGTAAATGGGAAAAATAGCTCCAAATAATTACTTTAATTTTATCTATATTGTTCATGAATTTACCCTTTTCATTTTTGATTCTGATAATTTGGGTCTTTCTTTTTTAAATCAAATTAGCCAATAGTGTATTTATTTTATCATTTCTTTCCCAACAAACCAGCTCCTAGTTTTATTTATTAGTTCAATGGCTTTCTTACTTTCAATTTTATTAATCTCTCCTTTGATTTTCAGGATTTAAAATTTGGTATTTAATTAAATTTTTTAATTTGTTTTTTTTTCCTTAGGTTTTTTGTTTTTATTGTTGTTGTTTGTTTTTGGTTCATGACCAATTCATTGATCTCCTTTTTCTCATTTTCTGGATGTAAGCATTTAGAGATATACATTTTCCCTTAAATACTGCTTTGGCTGCATCTCATAAATCTTTGTTGTCTTTTTGTCAATATTCTATTTAATGAAATTATTGATTGTTTTTATGATTTGTTCTTTGGCCTTCTCATTTTGTAGGATCAAATTATTTAGTTTCTAATTTATAATCTTTGTTTCCACGGCTACTTTAAAGAGAACTGAAGGCCAGATTTGGAAATGATTACCCCAAGGTGAGAGGCAGAGCTTTTTCTTGAAACTAGATTTTCTGACTCCAAGGCCAGTAATCATAGGATTTTTTTTTCTTAGAATGAGCCATAGTGATCACCTTTACCAACTGATTCAATTTTATAGATATAGAAACCAAAGCCTGGAGAGGCAAATAACTGTTTGACTGACCATGTGTGTGTGTGTGTGTGTGTGTGTGTGTGTGTGTGTGCATGTATATACGTATCCTTACTTGATAGACAAGGGAGTTGAGATTCATGTTGAGTCACTTGCTGATGATGCACAAATGGTAAGTGTATTGAGAGTAGAGCCAAGATGGCAGGGAAGAGGTAGCAATTCAGCTGGACTTTCCCACCATTGCCTCCAACCAACCTTAAAATAAAGCCGCAAATCAAATTCTGGATTGGCAGAACCAACAAAAAGCTGGGATAAGATATTTTTCCAGCCCAAGACAACTTAGGAGGTCAGAGGGAGAGGTCTGTACCACCAGGATAGAGGCCAGCCTGAAGCTCCAGCCTTGGCCCAAAGTGCACATAGTGTCAACACTAGCAGCAGGCCTTGGAGGCAGTTGTTACAGTGACAGGAGCAGCTCTGAGCCCAGAGGTGGTAAGAGGGTCAGAAAACTGGTTAGGAAGAGATTATTTCATTGTCTACCTTTAGCCAAATGTAGTTTCACTGTTTACCCCTTTAATTAGGTTTATTTTTGCTTTTGTTTTTTTTGAGATCATGACTGCTACCTTTGCCTTTCTAATTATAGCTGAAGCATAATAGATTCTGTTCCAGTCCCTTATTTTTACTTTATGTCTGTATTTCTGTTTCTAGTATGTTTCTTGTAAAAGTTGGTGGATTCTGGTTTCTAAACCATTCTGCTATCTGTTTCAGTTTTACGGGTGAGTTAATTCCATTTATATTCAAAGTTATGATCACTATGTATTTCCCTCCATCATATTTTTTCTTATTTATCCTTCTCTCTTTTTACCCTGTTCCTCCTCAAAAATATGTTTTTCTTCTGATCACTGCTTCCCTTAATTCTGACTCCTTTCTTTCACTCCCTGCTTCTCTTATCCCTTTCACCTCCTACTTTCCTGTAGGGTAATACAGACTCCCATACACAACTGACTTTGTATGTTACTCCCTTTTTGAACAAATTGCAATGATAGTGAGTTTCAAGTATTGCCTGCCACCCTCTATTTTCCACTTTTTTTTCTCAAAGATCTTTCTTGTGAACCTCTTTTACATAAGTTAATTTCCCCCATTCTTCTCCCTTCCTTCTTCCTGTGCATCCTTCTTACAAACCTCTTAATTTTTTAAATTAGTATTATATTTTTCCCCAGTTACATGTAAAACATTTTTAACATTGGTTTTTAAACTTTAAGTTCCAAATTCTCTCCCTTCTTCCCTCCCCCCCCACATTGAGAAAGCAAGCAATTCAATATAGGTTATACATATGAAGTCATCAGAACATAACTATAATAGTTATGTTGTGAAAGAAAACATAGACCAAAGAAGGGGGGAAACCTCAAGCAAAATAAAGAAAGTAAAAACAAAGTATGTTTCAATTTGTATTCAGACACCATAAGTTCTTTCTCTGGGAATGGATAAGATTTTTCATCGTATGTCCTTCAGAATTGTCTTAGATCACCATATTGCTGAGAATGGCTAAGTCAATCACAGCCTATCATCTTACAATATTGCTGTTTCTTTGTACACAGTACATTTTACTTTTCTTTAGCTTATGTAAGTATTTTCAGGGTTTTCTGAGAGCATCCTGCTCATTATTACTTATAGCACAATAGTATTCTATCATAATCACATACCACAATTTGTTCAGTTGTTCCCCAATTGATGGGCATCCCCTCAATTTCTAATTCTTTGCCGCCGGAAAAGAGCTGCTATAAATATTTTTGTACATATAGGTCCTTTCCCTATTTGTTTTTTTATCTCTTTTGGTATACATACTTAGTGCTATTGCTAGGTCAAAGGGAATGCATGCTTTTATAGCCATTTGTGCATAGTTCCAAAGTGCTCTACAGAATGGTTGAATCAGTTTGCAACTCTACCAACAGGGCATTAATGTCTCATTTTTCCCACATCCCTTCCAACATTTGTCATTTTCCTATTCTGTCTTATTAGCCAATCTAATAGGTATGAGGTAGTACCTAAGAATTGTTTTAATTTGCATTTCTCCGATCAATAGTGAGTTAGAGCATTTTTTCATATGGCTATAGATAGTTTTGATTACTTCATATGAAAACTGTTCATATCTTTTGATCATTTATTAATTGGGTAATGGCTCTTATTTTTATAAATTTGACTCAATTTTCTCTATGTTTGAAAAATGAGACCTTTATCAGAGAAACCTTCTTCAATTTTTTTTCATAGTTACTATTGCTAACTGTATTTCCCTCCATCCTATTCCCTCATTTATTTTATTTCCTTTCTCCGTCCCTCCTCAAAAGTGTTTTGCTTCTGACTACCCCCTTTCCCAATCTTCCCTCCCTTCTATGATTGTCACCCTGCCCTTATCTCCTCTTCCTACTTTCCTGTTGGGTAAGAAAGATTTCCATACCCAATTGTGTGTGTATATTATTCCCTCTTTGAGCCAATTCTGATGAGAGTAAGGTTGACTCATCCCCTTTACCTCCCCCCTCTTCCTCTCCACTGTAAAAACATTTTCTTGCCTCTTTTATGTACCCCATTCTACCTCTCCCTTTCTTCCAGCACATTCCTCCCCACCCCTTAATTTTATTTATTTAGATATCATACCTTCATATTCAAATCATGCCTGTGCCCTTTGTCTATGTATACTCTTTCTATCTGCCCTAATAATGAGAATGTTTTTGAGTTACAGTTATCATCTTCCCATGCAGTAATACAAACAGTTTAACCTTATTAAGTCCCTTGTGATTATCCTTTCCTGTTTACCTTTTTATGTTTCTCTTGAATCTTGTATTTGAAAATCAAGTTTTCTATTCAGCTCTGGTCTTTTCATCAAGAATGTTTGAAACTCCTCTATTTCATTTAATATCCATTTTCCAACTGAAGGATTATACTCAATTTTGCTGGGTAGGTGATTCTTGGTGGTAATCCTAGCTCCTTTGCCTTCTGGAATATCATATACTAAGCCCTCTGATCCTTTAATGTAGAAGCTGCTAAATCTTATATTATCTTGACTGTGGCTCCACCATACTTCAATTTTTTCTTTCTAGTTGCTTGCAACATTTTGTCCTTGACATGGGAGTTTTCATTTTGGGATCACTTTCAGGAGGTGATCAATAGAATCTTTCAATTTCTCTTTTGTCCTCTAGTTCTAGAATATCAGGGCAGTTCTCCTTGACAATTTCTTGAAATATAATGTTTAGGTTCTTTTATTGATCATGGCTTTCAGATAGTCCAATAATTCTTATATTATCTCTTATTGATCTATTTCTAGGTCAGTTGTTTTTTCAATGATATATTTTACATTTTCTTTTTTTATTCTTCTGTCTTTGTTTTATTATTTCTTAGTGTCTTATGGATTCATTAGCTTCAACTTGTTCTATTCCAGTTGTTGAGGATTTATTTTCTTTAGTCAGCTTTGTACCTTTAAAAAACATTCTGCCAGTTCTTCTTAAGGAGTTCTTTTTTTTTTTCATTGAATTTTGTACCTCTATCGATCTATTCTATTTTTGAGGTGTTATTTTCTTCAGTATATTTTTGTGTTTCTTTTACTGAACTGTTAATTTTCTTGTAATATTTTTTCCATCACTCTCTTTTCTGTCCCCTAATTTTTTCCTCTAACTCTTTGATTTTAAAATCCTTTTTAAACTCTTCGAGGAATTCTTGTTGGATTAGATGATTACTAAAACCCTCCTTGCTCTAACATTTAATGTTGTAAGATTCCTTCCCACTTTAACACTTTTTTATTCATGGTTTCAATGCACTACACCTCATCTCTAGCTGTTTACATTATACCATTCTGTACTCTAAAGTCATTAATACCTTTGGAATTCTATATTTTAAGTTTCTTCCCACCTATGATATTCTAGGTTTGAATATCTCCTTATACCCTGGCATTTTGTATTTTAAGGTGGCTTTATACTCTTGCAATCTGTATTCCATGGCTCTTTCCTGTTCTGGTATTTTATGTTAAACTTGCTTCCGTAATTACTTTTATATTTCATTAACACAATAATAGATGAAATTAACAGTATTTGATGTTTATAAAGAACTCTCTCTACCTCTTTCTCTATCATCTACCTGCTCAATCTTATTTGATCCTCCCAATAACCCTTTATGAAGTAAGTACTAGAATTATAGCACTTTAATAGATGAAAATATTGAGTTCCTGAGATATGAAGTGATTTGTCTATTTTCACACAGTTTTTAAGGTATAGTAAATGCTATTTTTATTATAAAAGAAAAGTACAGCAATTATCTCAAAATCCATTAATTCAACACCGATTTTTGTGTACTATTGCAATAACTAATCTATCAGTTAATAAAGTAAAGATTTTCCACCTCTTTAAGAATCCAACTCGGTTACCTAATGACCACAATTAAGAACAAAATAAAACTTCAACCTATATAATCTTTATTATAGTCTTAGAATTTTGGAGGTGGCCCATAGAGAAAATTTATTCTAACCCTCTGATTTGATAGAAGAGGTAACTAAAGCCCATATAAATGCAATGTCCCTCTTAAAGTCTAATAACTAGTTACTGGCAGAGTTAAGACTAGAACTCAGTTTCTTTAATGCTTAGTACAGTGATTTATAATAATAGTTGCTGGCATTTCTATTACTAATAAAGTGCTCTACATTCTTTATCTTCTTTGAGGGAAGCTATAATGCTAATGTTAGGTGGAGAACCTGTGTGCTCTGCTGGTATCCTTGTGATATTAGGAGAAAGCAAGGAAGGCCTTCATTATGTTGATCAGATCCTCTCTGATGAACTTAATGGGAAAACATGTCGAGTCAGGCAGGATGGGCAGACATAGATTGATCATGATCTCCATTATTGTAGAGAACACCACTATGAATAAGATCATTGGTCCATTTGAGAATAATAATACTTTATAGGTTTGGTTTTGTATGGTAAGGAAATTGTTTTACATCTATTATGTCATTTGGGCCTCACAATAGCCTTCTGAGATAGGTCTTATAGAGATGATTATCTCTATTTCTCAGATGAGGAAACTCTTAGAGAGGGTAAGTGATTTTCCTATAGGAACAAAATTAGGATATGTTAGAAATAAATTCAAACCCAAGCCTTCCTGACTTCAAATCAAATATATTATCTATTAGGCCACACTGATTTTTATCTTCTGTGCTTGAAGTTCCAAGTTCACCTTAAAAACTCTGTTCTAGAAAGTTGAGGTGTCTCTATGTGAGGCCATGAGTTTCCCTCTGCATTTTCAGGGAAAGGAATCCCTTTCTGAATTAAAAAAAATCCTTAGAGTGTTGGTTTGTTACAACTTCATCTTTCAAAAGAATTCAGGGTGCTCACCTTAAGGGACATCTGGAACATTCTTTTTTTTCCTTTTCATTTAATTTCAGTATTTGTCAATAAAACATACAGGAAGCATAGAAGGCCTATAACCCATGGCAACAGCAATTTGGTCACTTACAGCCTTCTTCCATAGGAGCCATAGACTTGATCACCAAAACTGCAGTAAATGAATGAAGCTGGCTAGATAAATATGGAATTGAATTTTGTAGGGGAAATGTTACTTTGCATTTCCTGACTTTTATAAGGAATAAGTTTTCAAGAGTGGGAAAAAAAAACCCAAACGCCTATCTGCATATTTCTTCCTAGTGAAGAGGAGTAGTGAAATTGTAG
This sequence comes from Vombatus ursinus, assembly GCF_900497805.2. NCBI lineage: Eukaryota > Metazoa > Chordata > Mammalia > Diprotodontia > Vombatidae > Vombatus > Vombatus ursinus. The sequence goes on along the minus strand of NW_020951957.1, from coordinate 11,248,562 downwards.
GCATAAATGAAATGATCCTCTCACAGGGTACATATTTACATTCCAATCACTGAGGGTCCAGACCATTTGGGATGCTAATAAAAATATTCTCTTGTTTGTGTAATCTCAACACTCAGGTTACATTAAATTGTGGAGCTGACTGCCCTGAATATAAATGCTTAAGGGCTTGGCTGTACCCATTTATAGGTCATATTAAATAAGATGGTACTCTATATGCTCACTACCATGAACAAGTCATAAATATTTTCAAGATGAAGCTATCCATGTTTAGTTTCCATGTGACAGATTTTTTAATAAAGGAGTTTGATAGTTCTTGTTCATTACTAAAAATATTGCTGATCTATGAGAAATATATTTACTTCTCAATTGGAAGTGTTAGCCTAAATGGAAAACATTTTCCAAGGTTGAGATATGATGAAAAGTGTTTCTTTTTGGAAGTGTCCCAGTGGAGTGACCTCTATTCTGGTTGCTAAGGAATGAAGAGAGGTAAAGGTTGAGGGTAGGAAGTTGTCTTTTTTAAAAAGTTAGTTAAAATCAATAGACCCTCAAGAAATTTTCAATTGCCTTTCACATCATCCAGCTAGGACTTAAACACACATTTAAGGAACACTTGATGCAGTGAAGGTACTGTTTAGGCAATGAAAGGACAACTGCAATTCTTGGTTCACTTTATAAGTCTTTGATGATGCTGTCTGGTATACTTTTGTTTCTCAGGGATACCTTTCATATTGAATGAAATCCTACCTTCCACTGTGTTCCAACCATTACCAAACTATGAATAACAATTCTTTGCTTTTCTAGAGAAAGCATCTTTTTCTCTTCTCTCTCTCTCTCCCTTCTTTCTTTCTTTCTTCCTTCTTTCTCTCTGTCTCTCTTTCTCTCTCTCCTATGCATATGAGCACATTCTTGCATGAATCCTTCCCTCCCCCTCCCCAACAAACCCAGTGACCAAAGGTGTTTTGATAAATATTTAACAGCTAGTCCTCTGAAAAAGTATGTTTGTACAGGACACATTTTAAAGTTAATCTACGTTATTAATATTCTCTCCATCACTTCATTAAGTCTGGAAATCAACAAAACAATAGGTTAAAGACTAATTTGTATCATTTGCTGGTTTTTTAAGGTATAAATGGTTACACTGAAAACTTAGAGGGAATTGGCCTCAGCATACCCTTGCATGGAACTGACTCATTTTGAATTATTCCCAAATGTTAGGAGCAAAATCCAGTCCACTCTTATTTTCTGCCTATTGAAATCCATCTCAGTCTAACTTAGTTATCATGTCCTCAATGAAGTTTTCACTAGTGTGAAAGTGTTCTCTTACTTCACATTATCTCCAACACATTTGTTAGCTCTCACTCTATTCAGTTATATTTACTTGTTTCCCTTTGAGTCCTTCATCCCTCTGTCTTCATGGATTTTATATTGAAAGCAAGAGCTCTGCCACTTTTTACCTTTGCAGCCTTTGTATCTGTATCAGAGTCTTACATCCTGTAGTTGCCTAATGGATATTTCTTGAATGAAAACAAGCTAAAAGTCTATATTATCTCTGGGAGGGAGGATGGCAGCTTAGCTAGGCAGATCTTTATATTGCTAGCCTATAGATATTGAAACAACAGTGGTCAACAAAATCATTGCAAACAGTTAGGATCCAAAACCTCACTTGCCAAGGACACTTCCAATTTTGTAATAGTGAATTTCAAACCATAAGATATGGGTTCAAATCCAGGCACTGATACTTACCTAACAATGTAGTCTTAGGCTGTTATTCCTCATTTCTGAGCCTTACTTTATTCATCTGTAAAATTAAGGGTGTGAACTAGATGATTTCTAAGGTCCCTTCAAAATCTGGATTTTTGCTCTTGGGTTGTTGTGTAAATCTTGTGGAGTTAGAGAGTCCTTTAGTGTTGTTTCCTTGTTGGAAAATGAAGGGTAGGGGGAGCCAAGATGGCAGAGAGAAGATAGGAAGTTGCCTGAGCTCTCCCCAGTTTCCCTTGGAAACTATATTAAATCAAGCCTCTAAACCAAACCTGGAGTGACAGAACCCTAAAAAAGGAAGAGTGAATAAATTTCATAGCTTAACATAACTTGGAAGGACTTCAGGAAAGGTCTGTCTCATTTGGGTAATAGGAGAGCATAGACCAGCATCGATGGTGTCCAGGCAAGCCAGCAGGAGTCTCTTAGCCATAGCACAGATCGATAACCAAAGAACTGTTGTCTTGGCTCAGTAGGCTGACTATGAGGCATCTAGGCCAAGCACAGAAGGCAAATTGCCAGCCCTGGAACCTTGGCACAACAGGAACAACTAGGCCAAGTCACTCCAGCCCAGTGGGCAAGCAAGACAAAAGCACCTGAGGACCCTGCACTGAAAGTCAATGACCAAGCCCCTGGCCCTCAGAATAAGAAGCTTGGGACAATGCTCCCAGTACTCCAGGAGCAGAGATCAACTTTTAAAATATGAGCAAAACCCCCAAAAGAGGCCTAACCATAGAAAACCACTATGATAACAGTGAAGATCAAAACACAAACTCAGAAGAGGACAATGTCAAAATACCAACATATGAAGCCAAAAAGTAGAATATAAATTGGTCTCAAGCCCAAAAAATCCTTTTGGAAGAGCTTAGAAAGTATTTTAAAAATCAAATAAGAGAGGTGGAAGAAAAATTGTGAAAAGAAATGAGGGTTACATGGGAGAATTATTAAATAAAAAAAAAGAGCCAACAGCCTGGAAAAGGTAGGACAAAAATTGACTGAAGAAAACAACTCCTTAAAAAATAGAATTGACCCAATGAAAAAATCCACTAAAAAAACTCCTTTAAAAGTGGAATTGGCTACAAAAGCCAATTGAAGAAAAAAATCATTAAAAATTAGAATTGGGCAAGTGGAAGCTAATGACTTTATGAGACATCAAGAATCAGTCAAACAAAATCAAAAGAATGAAAAATAGCAGAAAATATAAAATACCTCATTGGAAAAACAACTGTCCAGGAAAGAAAGATCCATAAGGAGTAATTTAGAATTATTAGACTACCTGAAGTCCATGATAAAACAAACAAACAAAAAAAAACCTGGACAGCATCTTTTAAGAAATTATCAAGGAAAACTAAAACTGTCCTGGTATCCTAGAACCAGAAGGTAAAAGAGTCATTGAAAGAATCCATCAATCACCTCCTGAAAGAGATCCCAAAATGAAAGCTCCAAGGAATATTGTAGCCAAATTCCAGAATTATCAGGTCAAGGAGAAAATACTGCAAGCAGCTAGAAAAGAAACTTCAAATATCAAGGATCCACAGGCAGGATTACACAGAACTCAGCTTCAATGGTAAAGGATCAGAGAGCTTAGACTATGATATTAAGGAAGGCAAAGGAGCTTGGATTACAACTAAGAATCAATTTCCTAGCAAAATTGAGCACAATCTTTCAGGGGAAAAGATGGATTTTGAATGAAAGAGGAGACTTTCAATCATTCTTGATGAAAAGACCAGAACTGAATAGAAAATTTGACATTCAAATAAAAGACTCAGGAGAAGCATACAAAGGTAGGTAAACAGGAAAGAAAAAAAAACACTGTCATTCAATAAAATTAAGCTATTTACATCCCTACATGGGGAGATGATACTTGTAACTCTTGAGAACTGTATCTCCATTAGGACTATTAGAAGGAGTATAATAGACAGAGGGTCTGGTTATAAGCTGACTTTGATATGATGATATAAAAATTTTAGGGGTGAAAAAAAGATTGTACTGGGAGAAGAAGAAAGTGAAGGGAGAGTAGGGTAAATTACATCACATGAAGAGGCACAAAAGACCTATGACAGTAAAGGGAAGAAAGGGAGGGGGTGAGCATTTTTAAACCTTACTCTCATCAGATTTGGCTGAAAGAGGGAATAGTATATATAGTCATTTGGGTATAGAAATTTATCTTACACAAAAGGGAAGTAAGATGGTAAAAAGGAAAGAAAGTGGAAAGGGGTCTGATAGAAGGGAGGTCAGAAGGAAGGACAGAAGTAGGAGGGAAAAAGGAAAAGAAAAGGAAGAGGGACTGATAGAAGGGAGGGCAGATTGAGGGAAGTGGTAGTCAAAAGTAAAGCGTTGATGAGCAGGGACAGGATGAAAGGAGAGAAAAAAATATAAATGGGGAAAAATAGGATGGAGGGAAATACCCAGATAGTAATCATAACTGTGAATGTGAATGGGATGAACTCTCCCATAAAATGGAAGCACATAGAAGAGTGAATTAAAAACCATAATCCTTCAATATGTTGTTTACAAGAAACACATTGAAGCAGAGAGATACACACAGAGTAAAGATAAAAGGCTGGAGTAGAATATACTATACTTCAGCTGAAGTAAAAAAAAGCAAGGGTAGCAATCCTGATTCCAGACAATGCAAAAGCAAAAATAGATCTAATTAAAAGAGATAAGGAAGGAAACTACATCTTGTTAAAGGTACCACAAACAATGAAATATTATCAAAATATTAAACATATATGTGAACCAAGTGGCATAGCATCCAAATTCTTAGAGGAGAAGTTCAGAGAGTAACAGGAAGAAAAAGCAAAACTATATAGGTGGGGGACCTCAACCTCCCCCTCTCAGAACTAGATAAATCTAACCACAAAATTAACAAAAAATAAGTTAAGGACGTGAATAGAATTTTAGAAAAGTTAGCTATCATAGACCTTTGGAGAAAACTGAATGGGGATAGAAAGGAATATAATTTTTTTCAGTGGTACGTGGCACATACACAAAAATTGACCATTTGTATTAGGGCATAAAAACCTCACAATCCAATTTAAAAAGACAGAAATATTAAATGTTTCCTTTTCCGATCCATGATGCAATAAAAATTGCATATAGTAAAGGGCCATGGAAAGATAGACTAAAATTAATTGGAAACTAAATAATCTAATCCTAAAGAATAAGTAGGTCAAACAACAAATCATAGAAACAATCAATAATTTTATCAAAGAGAATGCCAATAATGAGACAGCATACAAAATTTATGGGATGCAGCCAAAGCAGTTCTTAGGGGAAATTTTCTATCTCTAAATGCTTATAAGAATAAAATAGAGAAAGAGGAGATCAACAAAATGGGCATGTAACTCAATAAGTTAGAAAAAGAACAAATTAAAAACAGCTAATTAAATACCAAATTAAGAAATTCTGAAAATCAAAGGAGAGATTAATCAAGTTGAAAGTAAGAAAACTATTGAACTAATAAATAAAACTAAGAGATGGTTTTATGAAAAAACAATAAATTACATAAAACTTCAATTAATTTGATTACAAAAAAGAAAACCAAATTACCAGTATCAAAAATGAAAAGGGTGAATTCACCATCGATGAAAAGAAAATTAAAGCAAAAATTAAGAACTATTTTGCCCAACTGCCAATAAATATGGAAATCTAAATGAAATGAACGAATCTATAAAAAATACAAATTGTCCAGATTAACAGAAGAGAAAATAAAATGCTTAAATAATCCCATTTCAAAAAAAAAAAGAATTAAACAAGCCATCAATGAATTCCCTAAGAAAAAATGTCCATGGCCAGATGGATTTACAAGTGAATTCTACCAAATATTTAAAGAACAATGTATTCCAATACTATATAAACTATTTGGAAAAATTGGCAAAGAAGGAGTCCTACCAAATTCCTTTTATTACACAAATATGGTTGCTGATACCTAATACTAGGAAGAGCCAAAACAGAGAAAGAATACTATAGATCAATTTCTCTAATGAATATTGATGTAAAATTATAAATCAAATTTTGACAAAGAGATTATAGCAACTTCTCATGAGGATGATACACTATGACCAGGTGGGATTTATATTAGGAATGTGAGGCTGTTTCAATATTAGGAAGACTATCAGCATCATTGACCATATCAATAACAAAACTAATCCAAATAATATTGTTTTTCTCAATAGATGCAGAAAAAGCTTTAGACACAATACAGAACCCATTCCTATTTTTTTTATTTTTTGAACCCATTCCTATTAAAATAAACTAAAGAGCATAGGAATAAATGGATTTTTCCTTAAAATGATAAAACCATCAGCAAGTATCATAATGGAATGCGGATAAGCTAGAAGCTTTCCCGATAGGATCAGGGGTGAAACAAGGATGTTCATTATCACCACTCTTATACAATATTGTACTAGAAATGTTATCTTTGGCAATAAGAAAAGAAAAAGAAATAAAAAAATTAGAATAGGCAATGATGAAACAAAACTACATTCTTCACAGATGATATGATAGTATACTTAGAGAAAACCTAGAGAATCAATTAAAATACTTGAAATAGTTAACAAGTTTAGAAAAGTTGAAGGACACAAAATAAGCCCTCATAAATCATCCACATTTCTTTTTTTTATTATGGTGATTTTAATTTATTTTTAGTTTTCAACATTTACTTCCACAAGATTTTGAGTTCCAAATTTTCACCCCATCTTGCCCCTCCCCCCACCCCAAGGTGGCATGCATTCTGAATACCCCTTCCCCTAGTCTGCCTTCCCTTCTATCCCTCCCCCTCTTCTCTTATCCCCTTCCCCTTCAATTTTCCTATAGGGCAGGATGGATTTCTGTACCCCATTTCCTGTATTTTTTATTTCCCAGTTGCATGTGGAAACATTTTTTAAACATGTATTTTTAAAACTTTGGGTTCCAAATCTTCTCCCTTCCTGCCACCCCACCCACCCTCATTGATAAGGCAAGCAACTAAATATAGGTTATATATGTGCAGTTATGCAAAATACTTCCATAGTAGACATGCTGTGAAAAACTAACTCTATTTCCCTTAATCCTATGCCCCCCATTTATTCCATTCTTTCTTTTGACCCTGACCCTCCTCAGAAGTATTTGCTTCTGATTACCCCCTTTCCCAATCTGCAATCCTCTCTATCATCCCCCTACTCTCTTATCCCCTTCCCCACCCACATTTTCCTGTAGGGTAAGATTTCCATATCCAATTGAGTGTGTATGTTATTCCCTCCTTAAGTCAAATTCTATGAGAAGATTCACTTATTGCCTCTCACCTTCCCTTGTTTCCCCTCCACTGTAACAACCTTTTTTTTGTTAATTTTTGTGAGATAATTTACCCCCTTCTACCTCTCCCTTTCTCCTTCTTCTAGTATAATCCTCTCTCACCCCTTAATTTTATTCTCCTGAGATGACCACTTCATCTTCAACTCACCCTGTGCCATCTATCTATCTATCTATCTATCTATCTATCCATCTATCTATATCTGTATATACATACATACATATAATTTTTCCCCTCCAACTACCCTAATACTGACAAAGGTCTCATGAGTTACAAATATCATCTTTCCATGCAGGAATGTAAACAGTTCAACCATAATAAATCTCTTATGATTTTCTCTTTCCTGTTTACCTCTTCATGTTTCACTTGAGTCTCGTATTTGAAAATCAAATTTTCTATTCAGCTCTGGTCTTTTCATCAAGAATGCTTGAAAGTCCTCTATTTCACTGAATGACCATTTTTCTCCTGCAGAATTATACTCAGTTTTGCTGGGTAGGTGATTCTTGGTTGTAATCCTATCTCCTTTGCCCTCCAGAATATTTTATTCCATGTCCTGCAGTCCCTTAATGTAGAAGCAGCTAAATCTTGTGTTATCCTGATTGTGTTTCCACCATACTTGAATTGTTTCTTTCTGGCTGCTTGTAATATATTCTCCTTGACCTGGGAATTCTGGAATTTGGCTACAATATTCCTAGGAGTTTTACTTTGGGGATCTCTTTCAGGCAGTGATTGGTGGATTCTTTCAATTTCTATTTTGCCCTCTGGTTCTAAAATATCAAGGTAGTGTTCCTGGATAATTTCTTGAAAGATGATGTCTGGGCTCTTTTTTTGATCATGGCTTTCAGATAGTCCAATAATTTTTAAATTCTCTCTCCTGGATCTATTTTCCAGGTAAGTTGTTTTTCTAATGAGCTATTTCACATTGTTTTCTAATTTTTCATTCTTTTGGATTTGTTTTACAATGTTCTAATTTCTCATAAAGCCACTAGCCTCCAATTGCTCTATTCTAATTTTTAAAGAAGTATTTTCTTCAGCAATCTTTTGGACATCCTTTTCCAATTGTCCAATTTTGCTTTTTAGGGCATTCTTCTCCTCATTAGCTTTTTGGACCTCTTTTAACATTTGGGTTAGGCTATTTTTAAGGTGTTATTTTCTTCAGTATTTTTTTGGGTCTCCTTTAGCAAGCTGTTCACTTGTTTTTCATGATTTTCTTGCATCACTTTCAGTTTTTCCTCTACTTCTCTTACTTGCTTCTCAAAATCCCCTTTGAGCTCTTCCCCTAAGGCCTGGAACTGATTCATATTATTCTTAGAGGCTTTGGATGTAGGAGCTTTGACTTTGCTGTCTTCTTCTGGTTGTATGTTTTGATCTTTGTCACCAAAGTAAGATACTATTATCTGACTCTTTTTGTGCTGCTTACTCATGATCCTGGCCAATTACTTGAGTTTTAAATTCTTTGTTAAGGTAAAAGTTTGCTTCCAATGTGAAGAATGTACCATCCCAAGCTTTGGGGGTTTGTACAGCTATTTTCAGAGCTGCTTCTAGGGACCTGAAAATTTTCAGTTCTTCTAAGGTGCTATGATAAGGGGTGAGGTGTTTTCTGTCCACCGCCACAGCAAGCTTCACCACACCAGCATTCCTCTTCACCCCAGCACCACCCCTCACAACTGTGACCCAGATACAAGCACTGGTAAAGCAACAGATTACTGCCTCAGCGCTGGCAAAGAGATTCCTGCAATCCTTCTCCGAGCAGCCACTCAATTCCCCCTCAGTCTGTGGGCCAGAAGCTCAAGAGGCAGCCGTGGCCCCGGGGGTGACTGAAACCTAACTCCTTCTCTCACCACAGTCACAGACTTTTCCCACTGACCTGCCAAATTGTCTTTGGTGTTTGTGGGGTGAGAAGTCTGGAAACTGCCACAGCTGCCTGCGATTCAGCCCTCTGAGGCCTGCTCCAGGGTTGCTGTGGCCTGCGTGCCCATGCCAAACTCTGCTCTTCTCCCCGCCTGGTGTGATATACCTTTCTGATCAACCATCTAGGCTGTCTTTGACTGGAAATTTGTTTCACTCTGTCTTTTTGTGGGTTCTGCTGCTTTAGAATTTGTTTAGAGCCATTTTTATAGGTATTTGGAGGGGTTTGGGGTGAGGGCTGAAGCAAGTCACTGCTTTCCCTCTGCCATCTTGGCTCTGCCCCCTCAAACCAATCATCCACATTTGTATATATTATGAACAAAGCCCAGCAGCAAGAGATAGGAAACAAAATTCTAGGTAAAATAATTTTAGGCAATATAAAATATTTGGGATTCTACCTGCCAAGACAAACCAAGGAACTGTCTGAACACAATTACAACACACTTATAACACAAATAAAGTCAAATGTAAACAATTAGAAAAATATTAATTGTTCATGGGTAGGCCAAGCTAATATAATACAAATGACAATCCCACATTTATTAGTTTACTAATTCAGTGCCATATCATCCAAACTACCAAAAATTTAATTCATAGAGATAGAGAAAATAGTTACAAAATTCAGATGGAAGATCAAAAGATCAAGAATATCAAAGGAATTAATGAAAAAAATGCAAAGGAAGGTGGCCAGACCTATAACTATGTGATAAAGTGCCAATCATCAAAACCATTTGATACTGTCTAAGATATGGAGTGATAGATCAGTGGAACAGATTAGGTATGCAAGACACAATAGTAAATGACTATAGTAAGCTACTGTTTGAAAAACCCAAAGACTCCAGTTTCTGAGATAAGAATTCACTATTTGTCAGAAACTACTGGGAAAACTGGAAAATAACAGAAATAGACAGACCGACATCTCACGCTGAATACCAAGATAAAGTCAAAATGGGTATGTGATTTAGACATAAAGGGTGATACTATAAGCAAATAATATAGCAAGGAATAGTTTACCTGTCAGATCTATGAAGAAGGGAAGAATTTGTGACCAAACAAGAGATAGAGAACATTATGAAATGCCAAATGGATAATTTTGATTGCCTTAAAATAAAAAGGTTTTACACAAACAAAACCAATGTAACCAAAATTAGAAAGAAACCTGAAAACTAGAAAACAATTTTTAGTGTTTCTGAGAAAGGCCTCATTTCTCAAATATATAGAGAACAGAATAAAATTTATAAGAATAGAAGTCATTCCCTAATTGATAAATGGTCAAAGGATATGAATAGGCAATTTTCAGAAGAAGAAATTAAAGGTATCTGTAGTTATATGAAAAAAATGCTCTAAACCACTATTGATTACAGAAATGCAAATTAAAACAACTTTGAAGTACCACTTCACACCTATCAGATTGATATTACAGAAAACAAAAATGATAAATGTTGGTGAAGATGTGGAAAAATTGGAACACTAGTGCATTGATAATGGAGTAGTGAACTGATCCAACCCATTCTGTAGAGCAATTTGGAACTATGCCTAAAGTGCAACCAAACTGTGCAAATCCTTTGATCTAGTCATACCTCTAATCAGTGTATATCCCAAAGAGATTATGCAAAATGAAAAGGACACATGTATGAAAATATTTATAGCAGCTCTTTTTGTGGTGTCAAAGAATTAGAAATGGAGGGGATGCCCAACAATTGTAGAATGGCTGAACAAGTTGTGGTACATGAATATAATGGAATACGATTTTTCTATAAGAAATGATGAGCAGACAGATTTCATAAAATCCTGGAATGTCTTATATGAACTGATGCTAATCTAAGTGAGAACCAGAGAACATTGTACACAGTAACAGTAACATTGTGTGTTGATCAACTATGATAGACTTAGATTTTCTCAGCAATACAATGATCCAAGACAATTCCAAAAGACTCATGATGGAAAATGCTATCCACCTCCAAAGAAAGAACTATTGAGTCTGAATGTAGATCGAAGTATACTATTTTCACTTTTTTCTTTTTCTTTCTCATGGTTTTTCTCTTTTGTTCTAATCTTTCATGTGGAACATGATTAATGTGGAAATATGTTTAACATGACTGTACATGTATAACATATCAGATTGCTTGCTGTCTTGGGAAAGCAGGAGGAAAGGGAGGGAGGGGGAAATATTTGGAATTCAAAATCATACAAAACTGAATGTTGAATACTATCTTTACATGTAATTGGAAAAAAAATAAAGTGCTATGAAGTGCAAAAAAAGGAAAAGAAAATTAAAGGCACCATAAAATTCAGGGTGAAGGGGAAAAATCTCTCTCAAAACACTAATAGAAAAATTTGTGATAAAAACCGTAGCAACTTAACCTACATTTATCTAGTAATTTAACATTTGCAATTAATTTACATACATTATCTCATTTGAGCCTCACAACTATTCTATGAAGTAGGTTCTATAGGTGTCTTTATCAGCAGTCAAGCTAGCCTATTTGAGACACAGAAGCACCTTAGAGGAAAGATAGAACACAGTAAGTGTTAGGCATATTAAACCACTATCACCATTACCGTCGCTTGATTACCATCTTACCTCAAACTGTGATGGAGAGAGCCTAAGATCCTAACCTTCAAAGTTTAGAAATAGTAGTACCTCTCCTACCAAACCAATGGACTTGCTTCTACCCCATTCCCTATTACTGACTACTACCATCTGGTAGATATACATGGGAATCCTTGGAGTGTTGCTCTAAGTAACTATAGATTAGAGATATGTAAATTAAAACAATTTTTGAGGTACCACCTCATGCCTATAAGATTAGCTAATATGACAGTAAAGGAAAATTAAAAGTGTTGGAGGTGATGAGGGAAAATTGGGACAATAAAGCATTATTGGTGGAATTGTGAACTGACTCAACAATTCTGGAAAGCTATATGAAATTATGTCCAAAGGGTTATGAAATCAGCCATGCCCTTTGGCCCAGCAATATCATTGCTATGTTTATATTCCAAAGAGATCAGGGAGGAAAAGCACATATATGTACAAAAATATTTATAGCAGTTCATTTTGTAGTAGCTAAGAATTGGCAGTTGAGTGGATGCCCATCCATTGGGGAATGACTGAACAAGTTGTGGTATACAATTGTGATGGAATGCTGTTGTGCTATCAGAAATGATGAGTGGAATGCTTTCAGAAAAACCTGGAAAGGCTTACAAGAACTGATGCAAAGTGAAGTGAGCAGAACAGGAACAATGTACATAATAACAACAATATTATATGATGATCAACTGTGAATAACTTAGATATCTTCAGCAATACCATAACACAAGACACTTTTGAAGGACTTATAATTAAAAACAATGTCCTCCACCTCCAGAGAAAGAACTGAGAGTCTGAATGCAGATTGAAGCACACTTTTTTAAACTTCCTTTGCTCCTTCCTTCCTTTGCTCCTTCCTTCCTTCCTTCTTTCTTTCTTTCTTTCTTTCTTTCTTTCTTTCTTTCTTTCTTTCTTTCTTTCTTTCTTTCTTTCTTTCTTTCTTTCTTTCTTTCTTTCTTTCTTTCTTTCTTTCTTCCTTTCTTTCTTTTCTCTGTTTCCTGTCACAACATGACTAATATGAAAATATATTTTACATGACTGCACATGTGTAACCTAATTAAATTGCTTTCTTTCTTAATGATGGGGGAATGGGAAGCAAGAAAGGAAAGAACTTGAAAGGAGAGAATTTTAAAAAAAAGAAAGTAAAAAAGTTTTTATATATAATTGGAAAATATATATTTCAAAAACATGAAGGATCATTACTTTCTGGTTTGCTGTTACTCCCTAAGGAGCATGGGAACTTTCCCTCTGACTTTTAGCTAAAATCTTTCATATCTCTCCATTAGAATATCAGTTTCTTGAGAGTAGAGACTTTCTTACTTTTGTATTTGAAATCTTACCTTTAAAACAGTGCTTTGTACATTATAAACACTTAATAAATAATTTTTTTTAAACATTCATCTCTATCTCTAAGGTTCTGAGGTTAAATGACCTATTCAAGGTCATGCAGCTAGTACATAGAAGAGGCAAGGTTTATCTTAAGGTCTGCTTGACTCCAAGACCAGATCTTACCCAATTAACAAACACTGACACTTATTTATTTGAGTCGGATAATGTCCTAAGTTTTGGGGATACTTATATGTTAATAGGGATATTTATATTAATGGATATATAAACAAATATTTACATATAAGATAATAGAATAGAATGAAGGTAACCTTCCAGAGTCCAGGTTGTGAAGACTTATTGAATAACAAACAGAAGATGCTATATCTGATTCTAGAAGTTATAGGGAATCACTGGATTTTATTCAGCATGAGTGTAAGATGGTCAACATTACAGTGTAGGAAAATCACATTGTTGTATTTGTGGACAACAGATTGGGGTTGGGAGAGATGGGAGGTTGGAAAACCAATTTAAAAAGCTTTAGCAATAGGCTAAGGGGTGCTGAGGGTCTAAACTAGAGTGGTGGTTATAGTTAGAGAAGAGAGGGCATATATGAAAGATTTTATTAAGGTAGAAATGATAAGATTTGACAGCTGATTGGATATTTATGGTAAATGGGAGAGTCACAGAAGTCATGAACTGGGGATAACTCTGAGGAAGGTAGCCATTGTGACAGACTGCTACTTCTAAGTATTATATTCCATGAACTTGAAACAAAGGAATTTAAAAGGGTGGTAGAATGCCATCAACAGAGTTTGGAAACTGTATTTCACTTGTCCATTTTGTGCCCCCTCCAAGGAGTGGAAACATCTTTTTTTACAAAGAAGGAAATCAATATTTAAATGGGCAAGCAATACTTGATATTGTCAACAGGAAAACTTAGAGTTATTAACTGAAAGAAAAAGAAAAACTATCATGGAATAAACATTCCTGATTGAGCTGTAATTGAGAATATATTTTGTAAACTTTGCTTGAGCAAATGTGCTTTCTAACAAAAAATAAAGTCTAATGGAACTCATTAGGAACCTTCATGTGAAAGGAAGTACTTATTTTTCTGAGACCTTTTGTATCCTAGGTCCATGGAGTTTATTGATTCCAACCCTGTTCCCCAAGAATCCTATTGCACAGTTTATGTTAAAAATATCAGCTGCTGCTTTTTTCTCCTGACATATTAGTTTTTCCTTCATTCAAAGCTTCCTGTGCTGTATAGAAATTCTCAAGGATACATTTCCTATCTTCCCACCCCTGTCATATGTTGGCACCCTAGAGAGTTTGATTTTTTTTCCCATATGTTCACATTATAGAATTAAGGAAGGAACCTCAGTGTCCATCTAAAAGAAACCATACTCAAACAGAAATCCCCTCTGCAAAATCCTCAATAAGTGATAATCCAGCCCTTGCTTGAAGATCTTCAATGAGAGGAAATTATACTAACTCTTGAGGTAGCCCAGTCTACATTTGTATAGCTGCAAATTTTATGATACTTTTCCCCAACTTCAGCATGTGCTTTGCCCATGCAGATTATGTATTTGCCTAACTATGTGTCATGGGGAGAATATTAATAGTTATCTCTGGAACCTTACCCACCTTTTTTTCCAAGGGACACTTTGATTCCTGCCTGGAGGAAAGCTGGAGAAGTATCCACAAGACTAGCTGCTCTGTTCTCTTCATAGAGAGAGGTACAAGACTGAAATTATATTTGTGTGCTCACTTAAATATTGGTAGTCTAAAAAAAATGACCATCAGTTCAAACTACTTTCCTTGTTGCTATCTCTTTTTTTTTGTTGTTGTTGTTTTAGCTAGGCAATTGGGGTTAAATGACTTGCCCAGGGTCACACAGCTAGTATGTGTTGTATGTCTGAGACTAGATTTGAACTCAGGTCCTCCTGACTTCAAGGCCAGAGCTCTATTCACTGCACCACCTAGCTGCCCCCTTGTTGCTATCTCTTGAGGAAGAAGGAGTACAGGTTATATCCTAAGACTTGGTTCCTTTCTCCTAGATATTATTAGTTCCACAAGACCATCACAAATAATGAATAGTGAATAAACCCATTTATCTAAGAATATAGCAAACCAATCTGAGAAGTTATACAGATTAGAATATGCCAATGCACAAAGTGAATGACCTGTCCCACTGACAGTGAGATAGAAATGGGTATGCTGGAGCCAGTTCAATTTGGCTCTCGTGAGCTGATTGTTAAATTTTCAGTGTGTTTACATCTCATACATCAGCAAACACTTAAAATTAGGGCCTGATTTATTTATTGTTTTGTTGGTTTTCTAAACCTAAGAAAGCAAAAAAGAAAATGTTAATTATATGGATTAACTTAAAAGTGTGGTACATACATTTACCCCCCAAAGAACTGGTGTTTAAACATTTACATCACACCCATCTTATATTTCATCTTAACTGAGTACCTGATCTCAACCAAGTGAAAATTTCCTGAAGTCTCTTGGGATGAAGGCTGAAAATCAGGGAGACATTGAAGTTCTAGCTCTTTTACATGCCTGCTTTTCCAAAGTCTACTCTTTCTTTCTCTGAATTTCTCCCCAAAGACAATCTGGAACCATATATGTCCTCTAAAAATGAAGGAAGAAGATGTCTCTCCCAAGCCCCCACCAAGCCCTCCCTTCAATTCTGCCTCTCCTACAGGCATGAAATGTTGAGATATCATCTTCTCCACCAATAAGGAGAGTCTCTTGCAAATGTTCTAGACTTGAATCGTATTTCAATTTCTGCTCTTTGTTCTTCTTTGTATTGTCTGGGGCTAAGCACAAAACATCCCATCCTTTTTCCACGTAATAATCCTTTAAAGGAATGATTTCATTATTGAAGATCTAAGAGTGTCTCTTTAGGACAATCAGGGAGTAAGGCTAACTTGTCATTTGAAAAACAGAAGACTAGAATTTGGAGCCCTGGCCTCCAGTTCAATCAGTTCGTCAATCAACAAAGACATATTTCCCCAAAATTTTCCACCATAGATAACAGGATTTAGACTTTCCAATTCACTTCACTTTTCCATCTGCAACAATGTCTAGTTTTAACTCTCCCTGGACCAGGTATACCAAGTGGTGTCCCTCTCACCACTTTCTAGCTTATTTTTGTGTGTTGCCTTACTTTTAGATTGTAAACTTCTGGAGGACCAAGATTGTTTTTCTTTTTATTATCTCCATGCATGGTACATAGGAGGTACTTAATAAATGTTTATTGAATTGAATATTCCTTGAATAATTATTATAAAAATGACCCTGTGGTAAGCTCAGCCATTTGTACCAAAATAAATAAGATACAATTCTTTTCCTCCCAATGATTATAATGTAGCAAGAGTATACAATTTAGTAAGGGATTTCAGGCTATTAAAGCAATGCAATTCTCACTTTGTTGCTGAGGAAGCTGAGGCTAAGGACTTGAAGTGATTTGCCAATGCCACTCAGGCAACGTCAGAACTGGCATTCAAACTTGGGTTCCCTAAGTCCATATTCAACACTCTTTTTTTTTTTTTTTTGCATCATGAGACACTGTAACATAGACATATGGATCTTTAATCAACAAAACCAAGTTGTATTCAGAAATAATTTATTGCCATAGCAGAATTTGAGACCATTGGGTGAAAGCCACACAATGAGGCATATTCATGGCTCAATCTTTGGAAGAACTTTTTAATGATCAAAACAATTGATTAGGCTGCCTTAATAATAAGTTAACAATAATCTACCTGCCACAGTATGTTCAAGTACAGTCTGGGGCCCTAGATAAGTGACAAAATTAGAAGATTCTTTATATAAGACTAATAACATAGGTACTATATGAAGCTTATTTTTATCTTCCACCTAGGAGTTGTCCATGGAGAGCAAGCCAGAAAAGATTTTTGCCTTTAAGAACAGGAAGTCGAAATATAATAGCTTTGCTGGTCTGGGGAAAAAAAAGATAGTAGATCTAAAGAAAAGCACTGGAAATTATGCTTGATTTATGACTCACACTTTTTTTGAGTATGAGATCACTTTTTTAACATAAAATTTCACAAATGCTCACAAGATAGTCATATGACTCATGACACTGAGATTAATTAGACTCATTAGTTTTAGGATGCTAATGATCTATGTATCTATCACACATAGTTACCACTTCAGCCACTAATAAATTATCTAGAATCATTTGATGTATTTTGGCATTTTAGAAAGTTGAGAACCCAAAGTCAGTGCTGATAATTATAAATCAGTACGCCCAGAAGACATTTATTGAGTACTTGGAGGGGAGATTGATCACAAAGCATAGAAAGGGTTACAAAAATTTTGTTAAGATGGGTTATCATAGAGCTCTGAATCTAATAGAGGAGTTTATAGTCTTTTATATTGGTTATCTCAAATGTGTGTAATCCCTAGGCATGTATATTTCAGCTCTCTGCACTGGTTTGGACTTAGAAATCTATCCTTAAAGAAAAAAACAAACAAACAAACAAAGATAGACCTTCAGACATTTAGAAATACTGAAGAGATGGGGGATTTTTCTTATAATTTTTAATTTGTTGGTTTGCTATTTTCTATTCTCTGCAAATAAATATTGGACAATTCTCTTTTTATGAAATGTATCTTTTACTCATACTTTGATTTGAACTTGCCCACAAACTTGTGAGAGAGACAAGTCTGAGAACAAGGACTGTACTATTCTTCCCTTTCTTTGTACCTTCAGTGTTTAGCAGAGTGCATGTAGTTGACATTGAACAAGTCTTTCTTGACTAGATTTATTAGAGGCAACAATTTCAAGAATAATTTCCACCTGGAATTGGACTTGCAGTCAGAGAACTAGGTTCAAATCCTTGGGCAAGTAATTTAAATATCTTGGGCCTCTCTTTCCTCATATGAAATTGAAGGGGGATTCGACCACTTGCTTTCCAAGGTCCATCCTAACTCTTAAAATGCTAAAATCTAAAATAGAACGTATGGAGTCAAATAATGAGTTGAGCTTGATGTTCTGTGCTAGTAGATAAGCTCCTCAAAAGTACCTCCTGTCATTCTATCACTTGATGGAAAAATGACTAGAATTCAAGATAGGAAGTCAATGCATGGAGGTAAATAAAGAACTTAGTTCAGAAGAACAATGAGAAAACTAATGAGGAGAGTTTTAACCTTTAAGTTCAATGAACAGTTAATTCTGTTTGTCAGGCAAAACTTAAACATGAGGAGAATAACTTATCTTTGAAAGCATGTAAAGTGCAATGGTCCTTTATTACGTTAATAAGACTGGATAACTAACAGCTATTGCTTCAGAAATGTCACAAATTAAAAATGGATTGTTTGAATAATTAGGACAAAGATGATTTTATGACTTTAATGCACACTGTTTCACTCTAGCTTTAATTGTCTTTTTTAATTTAACAATTTTGTTTTAATTATGGAAAGGCACATATAATTATTTTGAACTTTATGTAATTGTTCCTGTACAGAAGAGTTTCAAACCTTACACCAGACCTTTAAAAGATATGGATCTTTCCATAGCATCAGTGGAAGCTTTTTCAGGGGCCCTGTATGATTTCAGGTTATTCATCTGAAAGGTCTTTGTCACCTGGGTTGCTTTCTGCTGGATGTTGCTTGCTCTTAAATCTCTTTATCTGAAGAATTTTTGGCAGCATATGGTATAACTAACTACCATTTTATTAGCTAGCTCATTGTGGTTTTATCTGGCAGCTTTTGTGGGAAATATTTCTAAGATTTCTAAGGATTGATACGTGTAATTGACATGAAAGACATAGATATAATAATGAATGACATAGATATAATCTATAATTAGATAGATATAATCCCCTCCAAGTACTCAACAAATAATAATTCTTGGGTGCATGTTGGCGTGCACCTGAGCGCTCATAACTTGTCATCAAAATAAAATACTTTCTTTTAATGTAGCAAAGAACTAGAAACTAAGGCAGGCAGTGCCCTATTATTGAAGAATGGTTAAACAAATTATAGATCATAAATATAATGGACTATTATTACTCCATAAAAAGGCAAATGTAAAGTTTTGGAGAAACTTGAGACCTATACAAACTAATATAGAGTGAAGCAAGCACAACCAAAAGAATAACTTACATAATATCAATAATATTTTAATGAAAAATGATTTTTAAAGACTTGAAAACTAAGATCAATACAATAACCAATTAAAATTCTAGAAGACTGATGATAAAGCATGTTACATATCCCTTAACAGTGATAATGAATTCAAGACGCTAGATAAGGCATATATGACTGCTAATTGCTGTAATGGATAGATCATTGGGCCTAGAGTCAGAAAGATCTGTGTTCAAATATAGCCTCAGATACTAGTTGACTTTGGGTAAATCACTTAATGCCTCTGTGCCTCAGTTCCCTCAGTAAAATAGGGATAACAGTAGCACTTAACTCCCAAAGTTGTTGTAAGAATCAAATGAGATATTTATAAGGCATTTAGCATAGTACTTGAAACACAATATATACTATATAAACACTATTATTATTATTGTTATTAATTTTTAGACAAAGCTAAAATGGGAAATTGTGTTTGACTCCATATTTTTTAAAGGGTTTTTTTTTTCAATGAGATAGAGTGTGAGAGCAAAGGGGATTAGGGATAGAATAGTTAAAGAGAAGAAAAGAAATACAGGGGGTCATTGTAGCATTTTTTTCAGATGCAGAAGAGAGAACTGAAACAAGTCTAGAAGTAGAGACAAGAAGAAAAGCTCTGAAAGCAGTAATTTGAAATTATATCTTCACAAAAGAACTTTAATCAATCACATTTAATTTTCTTTTTCTGTTTTACCCCAGGTATGTGAAAATATCCATTTTATTTGATGTATTTTAAGTTCAGAGTGAAAACAGAAATGTCCAAAATATATTTGATCAAAATGCAAAGGCTAGAAAGCATGTATTTTATAGATTAATTTATAGTAATAATTTCACCAAATTAAGTGCTTTGTTCTATTATTAGAAAATATTTAGTTTTGGTCTACAATTCTAGGCAGGCTTGAATTTGAGAAATTTGGTAAGGATTTAAAAACTACAAACTTCTCCTGAAACAATGGCCCATCTTTTAAAAATTACATTCTTCCAATTATCTTCTAAATGGACATGAAACATAGAATAACACAGTCCTAAAAAAAATTAAAAAAAATATTGATCATCCGAAGGGCAATGGTGAGACCCATTGTACATACTACAGCATATTGACAGACCGACAAACAAACAAAAACAAAAACAACAACCTGAACACCAAAAGTGGCATAAATTAACATTATCAAGCAAATGAATACTCAAAAAGATATGAGGTCATCACATATTGGAAGTTTGGAATAATAATGATAGATAACATTTACATAGTGCTTTAAATTTTACAAAGCACTTCATAACTGTTATCTCAATTTATCCTCACAAGGGTCCTGAGTGGTATATGTTGCTATTTCCTCATTTTACTGATGAAGAACTGAAGTCCAGAGAGATTACATTATTTGCCCAGGATCAAAGCTAGTAAGTATCTGAGGTCAGGTATGAATTCAGATCTTCTTGAATCTAGGTCCAGTACTCTGTCCACTTCACCACCTAGCTCTCTGCTCCATGTGCTCTACTAGGAGATATTCAAAGGCAAGGTTCATTGGTTTGACTTCTGGATGTCAGTGCCAAGAATCACTCAGATTGAGAAGTCAATGAATTGTGTTCTTCATCACTCGACAGAATATTTGCAGTGATGAGTTCACAGATATGTCAAATAACCTGGTGATTACATATAGAACAGTTTGCATGGATCTGAATCCAGTCATTTTCTCTGAATAACCAGAAAACCAAACCAACCAACCAAAGGAACAAATGAGAGTCCTGACTAAATCCAAAAGCTTCAGTGGCCTCAGGTTAAAGCAAGTTTGAATAGAAGGTTATCTTTGTAAGATAACCCTTCTAAATGTGCTATGAAATGTGGATAGTAGACAGACTGAAATCTTAATGGCCATTAAGTCTTCCTGACTCTAAGACCAGCTCTCTAATCATTCTTCAATACTGTCTCTCAACATAATATCTCTCACCTGGTACCCAATTGGAACAGAATACAAGCTTGTTTAATTAAATTGAAAAATGTTGTTTTCCCTAACTTACTTAAACAGATTAAATGAAACAATAAGCCTACTAGAGAATACTTGGGAAACATTCAAATTTTCAGAACTTTGTTTTATGAATGATGCAGAGAATAGTATAAAACTCTGACTTAATAAGTGACTTCCCATATTTCCATTGAGTTCTTCTTACCTACTATTCACAAATAAGTCCATTCATATGGACTTTAACTTCTACATGTTTATGAAAGGATAAGCCAAAAAGAATATGTTAGTGGGTTTGTGTGCACTGTGCACACAAAACAATTATTTGGTTGTTTATTTTGCTTTTAAACTATATGGGTTGGCATTGTGTGACCTTTTAGATGCATTGGAAGACGTATGTCTAACCATCTTTTCTGTCCCTTTTTGCTCTTTAATCATCTATATCACAACCCCTTACCATTGCTATTCCTTAAGGCTCCATCCTGGGTCTTTTTCTCTTTCATCTCCTCATTCTATCTTAGTGATCTCATTAGCTACCATTCAGATGACAAACACACACACATATACATACATTATGTATATATTCACACACACAGATACACACAGACACACACACACAGATACACACACACACACACACACACAGTGTTTTCCTGAGTTTTAGTTCTACATTACCAATTGCCTATTTGGAAGTTTAAAACCAGTTGTGCTAGAGTCATCTTAAATTCAACATGTATAAAATGGAACTCCAAACTTTCCCCTAAACCCATATTCTTCAAAGTGTTCCCTGTGGTCAAAGTCACCATGAAGTGGTCTCAGGAGGAGGTTGGGAAAATAGGCTGCAATTCAAAAAGTGACTTAAATGTTTATACCCTGTTACCTAGTGATTGTATGTACACATACCTCAAGAAAGTTAAAGAAAGAAAGTCCCCTTATGTACCAAACTTGTCATACGGACACCTTTTTGGGGTAACAAAACCAACAAAACAAAACAGAACTGGAAACAAAATGGATGCTCATCAATTGGGGAATGATTAAACAAATTATAGTATTTGAAGGTAATTAAACATTATTGTACCATAAAAAACAACAAATATGAGGACATCAGAGAAACACGGAAAGACTCAAGTGAACTGATATAGAACAAGAAAGAACTATGAAAATACTACAAAAAGGCCATAATCAAGTAAATTAAAACAATGCAAAAAGGGAACTGAACTAATTCCATAGGGCAAATTCATTTTTCAAACAAGGACTTATTAAGTTCCTACTATGTTCAAGTCACTAATTAAGGTGTGGGGAATACAAATTAAAAATAAAAAAATTAGTAACTGCACTGAAGGAACATGGGTATGAAGACAATATGTACACAAAGAAAAAACAAAAACTATAAAAAGAAAATGCAAGGCCTCAGGGGAGGTACTGTGTATGTGAAGGATCACAAGATCTCTTTTAGAAAGTGGTACTTTTGAGTTGAACCTTGAAAGTATTTAAAGTAAACTAAGGATTCTAATTGGTAGATGTGAGGAGGAAGTGTTCAGGCATAAAGGTGGGAGACGGATATCTTATATAGGAAAGAGTGATAGTAGTAACTAATAGTTAACACTTATATAGCACTATGGGAAATGCCTTGTGCTAAGTGCTTTACAATTATTATTTCATTTGATATTCATTCATTTGATCTTCATAACACTCCTGGGATGCAAATTATTGTCCCCATTTTACCCATGAGGTGACTGAGACAAACATAGGTTAAGTGACTTTCCTAGGGTCAGACAGCTAGGAAGTTTCTGAGGCTGTATTTGAATTCAAGTCTTCCTGAGTCCAAATCTATTGCTCTATTACTGAGCCACCTAGTTTGTTTTCAATGTATCTTCCTCCCTCTTCTCAGTGGAGAAAAAATGGAATTGGAAGGGGTGGGAGAGGAGAGAAGGATTGAGATACCAAAGACATATATATATATATGGGATATATATATACATATACATATATATGTATATATATCTCATACCTAGTGAAGTCTCCCTTATAATTAAAAAAAACATTCCATCTAAATAATCAATCTTTCATACATATAGACAGATGTGTATGAAAGATTGGTTATTTAGATGGAATTTTTTTTATTGTTATTATAAGGGAGACCACTAGGTATGGGATAAGGATCCATTAGGAAATGGTTTTGATGTAAAAGCAAAGACATCATGAAAAATATTTTTAAATACCTTGCTATTTGGTAACCAGCTTCCTACTTGACATACAGTGGACATTCTGAAGCTGTCTGAAGTCAATATTTATATTTAAAGCAAGTGAAGAAAAAATATTTTTACTTGAGTATGATGAAAAAAATTAAGGGAAACTGATGATTTCCCAGTATCTTTGAATAGAAAATAAGCAATGCAAATAAAAAGAAAGAATTTTTACTCTCTTACTAAAGGGATAAGCACCTTTAAGGATAGATGTATTAGAAACAAATGACATTGCTCAGTGATGTTTATTGAATACAGAGATTCACTTTCCAGCCTCTTCTTTTTCTGCCTCACTTCTTATTTCATTAGTGAGCAAAAGCTAAAACCAGTAACAGTAGAGCAACAGAACCATTTTAGCATTTTTTTCAATAAAGCCAAAAATGTATGACACAGGAATCTACTCACTCACTAAACACATGCAAAGTAACCTCTAAGTATTTGATTGCACTAGGCAACTTAGCTTAATTGTCTAGATAGTGCCAGTTGGTACATAATGTGCGTTGATGAATCTAATGGAAAGAGCTTCTAAGTTGAGAAACATTAGTTGGAATGGCTGTTTTTTCCACCTATAAAAATCAGCTATTGACAAATGATGGCACAGCATGTGTGTGGTGGAAAGCCTTCTAATAAAGAAATGGACATGCTCCCAATTACCTTCCTAAGCCCTTAAAGTGCTTAAGTGCTGCCTCTTCATCAACCTTTTCATTATGTAACTTAGAGCCCAGCTTTTTCATTGTTTCCTTCTGAACTGCAATAAAGCTTATTACATTTCCTGTCTGTATAATCCTTCCTGTTTTAATATTGGGGGAGAAAAGGGAGAGTGCATAGCTTCTGAGGAAAGGATACATCTTTAGTGCTGAAAAATACTGTGATTATTAGAACAAACAAAAGGAATGAACAATGTCAGTTGATTGGATGAGTTTCCTTTTTCAATCATAAAATCCATTTCTATCCAGGGAAAGCTGAAATAGGTTCTTTTTGAAAAGAAGCAAATCTGATTCTTTCTTTATATAATCATCCCTTGAAAAGGATTATTTTCTTGTGGGCATTATGCAGGTTCTAGGAACTCCTGCCAACTCTGGAAACTTTGAGGTAGGTAAAATGAATTAAAATGAATATTGGAAGTCATGAATTAGAGTTTTGACATTCTGATTGGGGATTTAGTAGCAATCATAACTAATAATCTCTAGCATTTATATCATGCTTCAAGGTTTACAAAGGGCTTTTTACATGTCCTCTTATTAGTTATCCACATCAACCTTGGAAGGTAGGTGCTGTTAATATCATTTAAAAGATCAAGAGACTGAGCCTGAGAAAAGTTGTGAGTTTCCAAGGTCACATAGTAAGTAGCCAAGAAAGGATTCAAATTCAGTTCTTCCATACTTCAAGCCCACTATGTTAGACACCACACCACTATGTTGATTGACATTTTTATTAGACATTAATATATATGTATATATTATTTATATATACATCATAAATTATATATACAGTATAAATATTATCATGGAAGTCTCACAATAACATTATGAGGTAGGCATGCCTTGTATTATGGCTCCATTTGTTGGATGAATAAACTTACATTCAGAGAAGTCCATCAAAATTGCCAATAGTTACACAGCTAGAGGTCAGAGAAAGGATTTAAAGCTATGTTTTTCTTATTCCTAATTCTGTATACTATCCTCTGTGTTGTGCTGCCTCTTTCTTCTTAGATAAATCTCATCCAACATGAATCTTTATATAGCAGTACCAAATACTTATTTGGTACCTACTCATATCATTGTCACCCTCATTTCCACGCAAATTATATGAGAATAGTACGACCAGGCTTTGTCTCAGAGAATGAAATTCAGAGCATTACCAAAATCCAACATGTTACGTCTTCAGCAGGGTTGCAGAAACTGAGCTTGGAATCTAGTTAACAAGAATTATTATTTTAAATGGAAAGCTATGGCAGCTAGTTTTCCCTCTTGCTTAACTGAATTTGTTTTCTTTGCTTTCCCTAATTATTTTCATATTATGAATTGCAAAGTCATTTTATGGGACATTTCATGCTGCTTGCTCCAGGAATTTCTAGTTGCCACTCAGGGGACAGGAAGGAATAGGAATTAGGACTCAGGTGGAAAAGGTTAACCTTAGAGAGAAGTAGAAATATTCTTCATAAGTGTCTGTTAATTGACACAAAAAGGAATAGAATCCGAAAGTAATATCCCCACTCAGTACACATTAGCAATAAGACTCTTTAAATAAAATTTGCACAGAATTAAATAATATAATATCCCTGGAAATCCATTTAAACAAGATTCTACATGTTCATAAAGTGCTGCAGTAGCTAAAAGAAACTGATGTAATGGAAACTGTTGATATAAGTGAAATTTTCCAACATTGTATTTGGATTCTGAAATGGTTAAAAAAATTTCAAAGAGTTTAGAAAGAAATCTTTAATAAAAGTAATGATTCAGTTCAGATCCTATATAAACCCCATACCTCACTGTCCGTCTGAATTATTTTGATATAATGGGAATTAAAAAAAAAGATTTTTGCATTTCTAAAATTTTATTTCTAGTTATCAGGACAAAGGGATGAAAGAACTGAAATTCACCCATGCTTCCATGATTAATGGAGGAGGTACTTTAAGCCCCAAAAGAGAAAAGAATTGAAATACTCACATTATCCTTAGGCCTTAATTCCTTGGGGGCAAGATTGGTTTTATTTTTGTCCTTTTATATGAACAGTGTTTGATACACAAGGACTGCAATAAAAGTGTGAGTTAAATTGAATTGAACCTTAGGCTCAGATATGTAAAAGAACTTAGGTATTATTTTATACTAGTTGTTGTAGTTATTAAGAGGAGATTTCATGGATTATTAACATTAATGACAACCTGAGTTCTGAGACAGAGCCCAATAGAGCTCCATCTTTCAAGATTGCATGATGTCTGAGACATTGACAGAAATCTTCAAGAAACGAAATTTAAGCCACAGTAATGGCCCATCAAAACTGTCAAGCAAGCTTTTCAAGTGATATTTACAAGATTGATGATTTCAGAATCTCTTGGAAAAGGAGACAGTTCTAGCCCAATGGCCAAAACAACTTCTTGTGTCCAATGATAAAAGAACAAAACAAAACCCAGAAACAAAAAAACCCCAAAAAGAAAGCTTAACAAAAGATGTCATGTCCTGTATTGTATCTCAAACCATGTCATAAATTCAATAATTTTTTTCCAAAACAAAATCTTCAATCCCAAACAATTAAAACAAAGCAGGAACACAGAAAAGTCAAGTATTTTCTCCTTGAAAGTCGTGCTTTTTAAGTTCATAATTAAATGGTGTGTTAGAATCAGTATTTTCTCTGGAGTCAGAGGACATAGGTTCAAATGTGTGACTTTAACTCATGTGAAAATGACAAAATAATTTCTCTTCTCTGAAACTTGGTTTCCTCAATTGTAAAATGAGAGGTCCTTCTGAGATATCTTTCAGCTCTAGATTTATGATTTTAATTCCCACATTATTTGTTATATACTCCAGAACTCTAACACTACTGAAATCTGAAATTATACAACATTGTGGATTCAGAAGCATAAGAAACCCAATTCTGAGGGTTTGACTTTCAGCAGAATATGATACTCTATAAGTATGGATTAAATAAAAAGCAAAAACAATGTGCAGCAAATCACTGATTATGTAAAATTAATTGGCAGGATTCTGACCAGAATTGTTCTTTCTCTGTAGCAGTTTTGCTGAAATTAATCATGACATAGGCTTTGTAATTTTTAACATGTATCTCCAACTTTACTGCAAGCATTAAAAATAGAGCTGTGAAATATTTGTGAAGCCTGCCTCTTGCACAATTGCTTCTCTTCTGGGAATAGAAAAAAAACAGAAAAAAAGCAAGACAAGCCCATGAAGGATGGATCAATAAAGTCCCAGCAGATGTTAACATAGAAAAATTAGAACAGTAAAAAAAAAAAAAACAACAACACTTCCCCCCCCCCATCCAATCAGAACCAACAGAGGCATCCAATGGAATCAGGGAGAGGGAAATAAACAAATATGGCAGTTTTGCTTTTTAAAATTTTTAATATAATTTCTCTAGATTCTTTCCATGGTTGTTTCCTAAATGTAGCTGCTATTAATTCTGCTGTTGGTCTACTCTATCAGAATTCAGAATCTATGCATTCTTATAGACATTATTATTAGAAGTAATAATTTAGTATTGGGTGGGGTATTAGAGATAATCTAGGCCAATATCTTTATTTTATAGATGAGGAAACAGGTGCAGAATGGGGAAGATATTCTAATGCTTAGTTCAATGGATCTGTGATCTCGTTGATATGGGTATTTCCTCCATTAGTGCATATCACATCCCCCACATTGCATTCTCCTGACTCTTACAAAGAAAACCTGTTTAATGTTCTT
This sequence comes from Vombatus ursinus, assembly GCF_900497805.2. Lineage (NCBI taxonomy): Eukaryota > Metazoa > Chordata > Mammalia > Diprotodontia > Vombatidae > Vombatus > Vombatus ursinus. The sequence goes on along the minus strand of NW_020951957.1, from coordinate 11,220,906 downwards.
AAACTCTTCTAGATTTTAATTTTTTACATTTCCTGTATGCCATTTCAATAGTCAGGCTGTTCATCAGTTATCTATTAAACTGACTACATGACTGACCCACCTCCTTTTTCTTACAGATATTTCTTATTAGTAGTAACAGAAAAATTATTAGTAGTAACAGAAAAATAAGAAATTATATTTTATAGGATATTAAGTTTTTCAAGGTATTTTCCATACATTACTTGTTTGCTTCCTTCTCTCTCTATATATCCCTGTTAGACTACTAATTGGGATAGAGATTGATTTCACTAATATGGAAAACTCCTGGGTAAGGGAACACCCTCTACCAATATAGGCCAGCACCTTCTCCCCAGTTCATCTTCTTAGTTTCCTGGAAAACTAAAAGTTTAAGGGACTTGCACAGGATCACACAGTCAATATGTGTCAGGAGTGAGATTTGAACCTACATCCTTTTAAGTTCAATGCCAGCTCTCTATCCAATGTGTCATACTGTCTTTTTTGAAGCTGGTAATAACCTAATTTAATAATAGCCCATTTGATTCCTCTATTGAAGAGTCTGATCTTGGGGTTGAATGGAATCCTAGCTCAGAGACTAAGTGCTAAGGCTTCATATAGAAAGGAAGAGAACTAAACTGGCCCCCTATGTAAAAGTTAAATTATCCTTTGGATAGGGTTATTATAGAGAGATAGTAGTTCTTTTAAAAATTATCTAGGTGTTTTGATAAAAGATAGGGTCAAGATGAGTCAGGATATTGTGTGTATGACTAATGAGTCAGTAATTCCATTTTATATATATATATATACACATTTTTTTTGACTAGGCACTGGGGTTAAATAACTTGCCCAGGGTCACACAGCTAGTAAGTGTTATGTATCTGAGTCCAGATATGAACACAGGTCCTCCTGAATCCAGTGCCGGTGCTCTATCCACTGCACCACCTAGCTGCCCCAATTCTATTATATTTTGTTTCATCAGAACACAGGGTCAGAACACATCTGGAATTTTGTGTGGAATTTTGAGTGCTATGTTTTAAGAAGTACTTTTATAATCCAGGAGGTACTCAGATTAGGGAAGGAGGGAAATGAAAGGTTTAGAGTTCATGAAATAATGTGATGAGGTATAGGCCCTGCTGATGGTTAATTTAAATAAGTAAAGTAAAAGTTAGTTTAAATAAGTTAGTTTAAATAAGTAAAAATAAGTAATAGAATAGCCATCTTCAAGTAGTTGAATGTCAGTCATATTAACAAAAAAAAAAAGTGAGTCTTGGTTGCTTGGCCCTAGGAGGAAGAAATAGAGTCATTAGGGAGACGTTACCAAGAGGCCAATTTAAGCTTTAATTTGAGGTAAAATGCCCTTACAATTAGTAATATCAAGATGCAATGGGATTCCTTTCACTGAAGGTCTTCAATGTTGATTGGATGACCATTTGCAAGGAATGACGTAGGGATTCTTGTTTAACTCCTATTAGATGAGATGACTTCTCAGTTCACTTCTAGTTTTGACAGTTGAACTTCTTAGCCTCTAAGAATATACTTCCTAGGCAGTCAAAAAAGGATATAAGGACAATTATCACCACCATTCTTTAGTTAAGATTTGGGGGGAAAGGGTGGGTAGTCCTTTAGAAGACTCAAAAGGAAATTCTATTCATCTACTCGTTACCATAAACTTACATTTTAATAGGGAAATAGATGATTTGCCCTTGATTAAAAATACTAAAATGAAAATACAAAATTAGTTCTTGCCTACAAAAGTCTTATTTCTTATTTAAATCTCTTTAGTGTACAAATATTACCTCTTTGTGGCACTAATCTAGCTTTCAGTGATTGGGAACAGATTGTTTTAGGATTAAGGAATGTGACAGAAAAATATGCAAATTTCTAGACAAAAGTTCTTTACAGTGTTTTTGTCTTGTTTTGAAAAACACAGGACAAGGAGCCAAAAGGTCCATGTGAAGAGATAAGAATTAGGAGTTAGACTTCATTTGGGGAGTAAAAGCAATTTGAATATGTAATAGGGGACCTTGGATAGCATTTCTCATTGTGGAGAGGTGGGGAGCTTGTTTATGGGAAAGTACTAATGACATTTAAAGAAAATGCCTTGGAGAACATGCATGGACATTCAATAACTGGTTTGGTTAGCTAACCATATGGTGAAGGGAAATGATATGTTGTAGGGGAAAATATGCCTTATAGATTCTTGGGGCAAACATTTGTACTTTGTTCTTGTATCTTTGAAGTAAAGTTAAAGTAAAGATAAAATGTTAAATAGTTAATTAACTTGCCCAGGGTCACACAGATAGTAAGTGTGCCAGTAAGAACTTGAACTCAGATCTTCCTGACTCCATTTTCAGTACTCTATCTGCTATACCATGCTGCTTCTCAAGATTTTCCGCAATTTCATTTATATACATGTTATTACCACTGAATTTATCATGGCCAAATAAAGTTTGTCATGAGACTGAAAAGAGATGTGGAGTGATGAGTTCATTAGTCACCTATATTTAGTGAGGGTAGATTCAGAATTGTACATAACTATAACTTCCCCAGGACAAATTTGGTTAGAGGTGATGATTCCAGGTATGGGGCAAAAGGTAGCCTTGCCCTAAGTATAACCGTCATAGAAAGAAGCAGCCTGGCCCCAGAGACTGTGATTATCATATCAAAATGGATTGGGAGATAGAGTGAGTCCTGAACAAGAGACACCAAGACTTTCAATCCCTTGGGTAGTTAAGAATAGTTACATCACACGTCACTAGATAGTATTTAAGTTTTGGATTTGGCAACCGTCATAAGGAAGACATTCTTGGTGACCTCTACCCCATGTCAACATTCTGAAGGAAAATCTGGTTAACCTTATTCTAGTGATGACTCTGGATAATTACAGATTTTTTTTCAGCTGGAAACATAATTTCCATAAATTCCTCTACTTCCTCCATTAAGGTGATTAATATTCCAAAAACCAGGTCAATATGGAATTAGAGGAGCCAAGGTACTGAAGGCAAAAAGATTTAACCAAACTTTCTAAGTATTTTGTAATTCCCTGTCCAGTAGATGGATGCTCTTGTCTTATAAGGGGCTAGGACAAGATCCCTTACATAAGGGGCTCTTAACTTCAAGCAAGGGGTTTGTGGACAGATTTCAGGGAATCTGTGACCTGGGATAGATAAATACATTTTTTATACTAATATCTAATTGAAAATTAATGTTTCTTTTAATCATGAATGTAGGCAACAAACATTATTTTGATGGATCCATTGCTTTTACCAGAATGCAAAAGGGATTCATGACCCAAAAAAAGGTTAAGAACCTAAAGGTTTCACCAAGTTAGAATAGATTAGAGAGATCATACAAGTGAACTAGTTGCTAAGACTTCCAAGGTAAGTTTTCCTTTGCGGATAAATAAAGCAAGTTGATTGAGAGAGATGATTTATGCTGCCATTTGGACATACACAGAAGAGTGTGGCCATCCATCCATTTTTGTGCACCAATGTCAAGAAGAAGTCAAGAAGAAGTCAAGAAGAAGAGGGCAGCATAGCACAGTAGAGAGATATCAGATGGGATTGCAGAGTGGCATGAAGCCAGCAACACTTGGCCTCAACCATATTAAAATGTAATTGGAAAATATTTAACAAAATAAATAAAAATACCATAAAATAAATAAAATAAATAAAATACCACAAAATAAATAAAAATACCATAAAACATAGATAATATTAGACAGCTAGGATAGCACACTGGATACAGTGCTGCGTCTGAATTGAGAAGACTCATGTTTCTGAGTTCAAATCTGGCCTTAGACACTTACTAACTGTATGACACTGGCTAAGTCACTTAATCCTGTTTGCCTCAGTTCTTCATCTGTAAAATGAGTTGGAGAAAGAAATGGCAAACCACTCCAGTTTCTTTGCTAGTGAAACCACAAATATGGTCACAAAGAGTCAGACACATCTGAAATGACTGAACAACAATAATAAATAACATTACATTTTAAAATTGAATAAATGTGTGGCATCAGGGATCCTTATGTATGGAGTAGGGGTCATCATTTTCATTTGAATTTGATATTGATGGTCTAGAGGATTAAGTTTCAATCTTGAAGCTAGGAAGTCTTGTTTCAAGTCCTGTCTCTGACACATATTGGCTATGTGACCCTAGACAAGTCATTTAACCTCTTCATGCTTCAAGCAGCTCTTTAAGATTATAAATTGAAGAGAGAGGACTGATCTGCAATGGTTGAGAGAGTTTTCTCAGTTGGTAGTTCCCAATATCAATATAATCAGCATTCCAGTCCCCATGCTTAGGTCAAGAAGAAGCTCCTTATGTCTTGTTCTTCATCCTCTTCTTCCCTTTCACATCTCAGAATAAACTCTATTCCCTGACTGATGCCATAAGGTGACTTTATCAAGACAAAAACTTCTCTAATGCATTATTCAAGCCAAACTTGTAAATATTTGGAATCCATTTGGCAGACTCCAACGAATGCAATGAGCTTGGGAGACTTTACATTTTCCAAGTGGAATCTTCATTCAGCCTTTATGCTAATCCTCCTAACAGTTTTAGTGAGAAGGTGCACTGCAGGGACTCTGGGTTGCAATTAATTTCAAAGGCTTATTGCATGGCTCAGGAATATATCTTTTCAAGTAACGGGATTAGTTGGCTAAAAGGCAATTCAAGAGAGAAGGTATTTCTTGATTCCATTTAAATGTCAGATTAACCAGATGCAAATTTATCTTTAAAGAAAAAGCATTACTTAAAGTCTGCATGCAGAAAGTGACAGATAAGAAAAAATAATATAGTGTGCTGGAGAATACACTAGACTGTGTTTTTACCTGCATGCAGTGGTCATAATAGCTTAGGCTTTTGCATCTTCTCAGAACAATAATATCAGCTTCACATTTTAAGTTGAAAATTACAGTATACAGGTAATGAAAAATTCCCTGATGGGTTCACTTTTCCAACCTGAAAATGCCACTGAGACAATATGAAAAAAATCAGTTGGCGTTTTAGTTGGTAGAACCCTGCATTGAAAGAAATAGAAGCTCTATTTAGAGAAATCCAGAATGTGGCATGGGAGGGGAAAGGATGGTCTTTATCTTTGTACTGTCATATCATAACACAGGGCCTGATATGAAGAGGCCACTTAAATGCTTGTTGTTTGATTGATTGAGCGGATAAAGGGAAGAAATAACTGCTGGAATCTCTCTCAAATGTATGAGTTATAGAGACAGAGGCCTTGTGCTCAATGGGTGTCTTGGCCATTGCTCTCATAGTTTGGTTTTGGAAAAGCGTTCACAGAATCATAGGATTTAGGTATGGAAGGGCCCTGAGAGATCATGTACTCTAGTTCAGAGGTTCTAAACTTGCTTCCTATGGTCCTCAAGCTTCAGCAAAAATCCAGAGTGCTGTCTGAATCATATTAAAATGTAATTGGGAAATGTTTAACAAAATAAATAAAATTAAAATAAAACATAGATAATGTTAATTTGTGCTTTTCTAAGTCTACGCAGCCAGCAGAGATCCATTTCTATTAGATTTTGACCCCATTGTTCTAGGGCAGCTAGGTGGTGTAGTGTATAGAGTGCCAGGCCTGGAGTCAGGAAGAAGTTCAAATCTGGTCTTAGATATTTAGTAGCTGTGTGACCCTGGACAAATCACTTAACCCTGTTTGCCCTAGTTTCTTCATCCATAAAATGAGTTAGAGAAGGAGATGGAAACCACTCCAGAATCTTTGCCAAGAAAATTCCAAATGGGGTCACAAAGAGCTGGACACAAATGAAAAATGACTAAAACAACCATTGCTCTAGTCTAAAACCCCCATTTTATAAGTGAACAATTGGAAGCCCAGTACAAGCAGCATAAGCTTCCTCCCATAACTGTGTCTTGCTATGTCTCTGTAACTGGCCTCTGCCTCCTCCTCTTCCCTCTGTTCCCCAATAACTGAATACATCATCAAAATTTAATTTGCTGCTTTTTGTGATGCTAATCCTTCTTTTGGGAAGCTTGTCCCTGGATATGAAAATGCTTGTTATGGCTCTGAGACGAGGAATAGTGGGGTGCCTGTCTCAGAGAAACACATATAGGTCCGAGGTAAATAAAAAAAAAATCATAATAACCACTGTGTTTCTCTTTGAAACCATATATTCTGGCTCTGAATCCAATTTTCTTTCCATTATACCTTGCCATCTCTATAGTTATTTCAGTATTAACAATGCACACTAATAGGTGAATCTGACTCTAAGAGGATCACATTCATCCCTGGGACACGCAGAGAACTCTATATAGTGTGGGGTGGTTGCAGTCCTCCCTGTTATCCACTTTAGATGAGATTGTGCAAAGTTTCCTATCCCTTTTCAGAATATCATAATTAGGAGAGATGTATACCTTGACTTCAATTTATTTCAGTTTGTCTTCATGAATTTGAATAAAACCCAATGACTACCAGGGGTAGGGACCTTCAGCCTGCGGCCATATGTGGCCCTTTAGGTCCTCAAGTGTTGCCTTTTGACTGAATCCAAACTTCATAAAACAAATACCCTAAATAAAAGGATTTATTCTGTAAAACTTGGACTCAATCAAAAGGTCACACCCAAGGACCTAGCAGTCCACATGTGGCCTTGAGGTTACATGTTCTCCACCCCTGGAATAGACCCTTTCACCAGATGAACTTGAAACAAACTGCTTATGAATTAGCTTATGAAGTTGACTTACTGGTCTGTAACTGAGGAGTTCAGTGTGCTTGATAACATTTACCTGCGCAAGGCAGATAGAGAATCCCATCACGTTGCATGGGATTAAATATTAACACTGATATTCAGCTAAATAAATGTTTCATTTCCTGGGGACCATGACAATAAAAGGTCTTTACTTATTTCTAATTTTTCCTAATTAGGCATCTGCCTACTTCTTCATCACTTATTGATCAACCATCAATAAGTGGTTCTTTGTGTGCTAATACAAATCAGGACTTGTATAGTAGAAAGTGTGAAAGTCAATGCATGGATTTATAATCATGCAGCATTTCTTTATATCTTTTATCAGAGATATCTCAATGCTTAGCACAAGCAGTTTAAACATTCAGTGATACATTTTGATGTGAGTCAAGTTATACATTACTGCATTAATCATAGCATCAGCCCTTGATTTCACTCTGAGGACTACCTTACAGTCTCTTGACTTTTTAAAGTAGATTTCCAACCCCTTTCAAAATTCATTCTCTAGATCTTTATGAATGCCCCTGACTTTACCTTCAAGTACTATTCGACATTTATGGGGAATGGATCACTGTCTCTGTGTCACTTCTTCTCTGGAGGGCTGTTTTAGGGCAATAAATGACTCTTTCTGGAACAATTCATAGAAATCTTAAACAGGGGAATAATATTTGTAAACCTAGTAGTAAAACTCTTTAGCCTCTTGTTTCCTTGGGCAAGAGACATCCTGAGATTTTATCTAGGCTGTGTTCCTTGATTTTGGATATTCCTTCCAAAGATCTTGTGCAACTTTTGTCAATGTCCTTCTTATATAATGCCATAAATTGATCATAGATAATTCATCTAACATGCCGGACACTTTCCTTACTTTTCCTCGTATTGTGAGAATACCAGTAAAACAAATAAATTGTGGATCACTAGAGGAAAATCCATGGGAAAATATACAAAACAAAAAAATCTGGATTTTTAAGCCATAAAATCTGGTTTTGCATCATGGTCTTATTTTTTACTGCTTGTGTGACCATGGTCAAGTAATTCCTCTTTCTGGGATTTGATTTCCTTCTAGGTAAAATGAGGATGTGTGTGTTGAATTATCAATTGTTTGACAAGTATTTAGTATTTCTTATGGTCTGAGCTTCTAGCTATAATCTTTTGATCCTAAGAAAAGTCCTAGGTTTTAATAGATGGTAGACTTAATATGAATTGTGTGACATTCAAAAAAATAAAAAAAAATGTTTAATGATATAAAAGACAAAAGAAAGCTCATACATTCTTGATCTACACCAGGCCTGCACAACATATGATCCAAGGGCTGCTTGAGGCACACCAAAGAATTTTTGATGACTTGTGAAAAATGTAGTGCTCAGTGGCACTGATCACTTTCTCTCATTAGTCACATGACTCAAGACAACCAACTGTCATCAGTTTGTCTCTACTCTAACCTGTCTGTGGCCTGAAGAAGTTTAGCCTATTTTAATTTTGGCTCCAACCTACTGCCAAGTTGTGCAGATATGGTCTACATTAAGAAAGACAAAACTAATAAAATGATAGCCTCGCTATATTCTCCTGATCAGACCACCCTAGAATATCATATCTTGTTCTAGGCACTGAATTTTAGGAATGGTATTGACAACAAGGAACATGTTCAAAAGAGGGCAATGATGGTGCAAACATTAAAACAACATAGAATAGGCTGTGCATGAAATTTCAGAGAGACAGAGGTTGGATTATCAATTGTCAGGAGTATTAAAAATTGAATTCATTCATCAGTTATGGATTAGACTACTAGACAGACTCTGAAGTCCTTTCGTGAAGGGTTATGATTGTAGCTACTTTCTTGAGGAAAATCAATGAATAATGAAAATAATAAAAATAACAACTAATTTTTATCTGATACTTTAAGATTTACAAGTTGCTTTAAACAAATTATCTAATTTGACCCTAACAGCAATTCTGTTAGTTTGGTGCAATTATTATCCCGACTTTAGAGCATATGAAACTTGTGCTGAGAGAGGTTACCTTTCTTGCAAAGGGTTACACAGCTGTTAAGTCTCAAAAGTTATGTTTGAGCCTGTATCTTTTTGACTCTAGGTCAAGTTGTCAATATCATATATCTATAGCTAGAAGAGATTGCAGATGTCATTTAATTCAATCTCCTCATTAAACAGATGAGAAAACTGAGACTCAAAGACTTTAAGTGATTTAATGAAGATCACATAGGTAGTAAATGACAAAGCTAAGATTTAAATATCAATAATTTCTTGACCTAGTCACTGATTCTGTAAGCACTCCTTAACAGACAAATAAAGGAGGAATATTTTGAGAAGAATGATCATGGAAACATATTTAGTGGAGATTAGTGGAAATACTACATGTACAATTGGCTTGAGTTATTATTATTCATCTGTTAGATATGATTTAATTGGACCAGTTCCTTTGTAGAACAATCTAATTCCTTCCAGAATATTTAAATAATATTTCCGAGACATATCGGATCTACACTTTGGGAAAGCTTTAGATAAAAGCTACAGTAATAAAAATTTAAGACTACCTCCATTAATCTGACCTGTCACTTTAGGAACAGAAAATTTGCTGACAGTGTTGACTGGAAGATTCATGTGAACTTTGGCAAATATTATGTAACAAATCCCCATCTTAACATCTATACCACGAACAGTAAGCTGACATTTATAATTATTCTAAAGAATACAACAGTAGCATTTTTAAGGTTGGTGTGAACCTTTCCATGTGCCAACTTTGCATTTTCTTCAACGATGTTGTCTCTTTGGACCTATCTTCTTGAATCATGTTTTTGTTTTGGAAGTGAATATTAACTTGTGAATGATTCAAGAACCTGAAACTAAATTCATACTCTGGATAACATATTGATTTGGTTTAACTTGAATCTTTGCTATGGCAAATTCTTTTAGTTCTATTTCTTTCTTAATTTCATCATTTGACCAGGTGTGAATCTTCAGAGAGCAACTTTCTAGGCTGGACCATACTTTCAGGCTAGGCCAAAGTGCTCTGCACTCAGGAAATTGTTTAGTGTTTGACTAGAAAAGTTGACTCAGAACGTGAACACTTGGTTGGCTCAAGACAAATTTTTTTTGCCTAGTCCTGACTGAGGAATTGGTTGTCTGGAGTCTGTATGGCCTGTTTTTGGTGCACTGACTCTAAATCTTACAATCTTGACACATGCCTGTAATAATATTCTACTCAATCTCATATTATTTTGCTAATTTCAAATTCTCTCTGACCTCAACTATGTTGATTTTTTCCTGATCTTTCCTATCCTGCTCAGTTGCCCAGATATTATCACTTGAGATGCTTGTCAGTATGCTAAATACATATTCTACCACTTCTCTTGCTTTCATATTCTTTTTTTTAATTTCTTTTTTTATTAATTTCTTTTGGTTTATCAACAATCACTTCCATAAGCTTTTGAGTTTTATATTTTTCTTCCCCTCCCTTCCCCCACCCTCCCCAAGATGACACATAATCTGATATAAGCTATACATATACCTTCCTATTAAACATATTTTCACATTAGTCATGTTGTAAAGAAGAATTAAAACCCATAGGATGAACCACCAGAAAGAGGAAACAAAACAAAACAGAAGAAAAAAATAACAAATAGTAAGTATGCTTCAATATGCATTCAAACTCCATAGTTCTTTCTTTGGATATGGATAGCATTTTCCTGCATAAGACCTTTGGAGATGTCTCAGATCCTTGCATTGCTGAGAAGGGTTAAGTCTATCAAAGTTAGTCATTGCACAACATGGCTGTTATTGTGTACAATGGTCCCCTGGTTCTGCTTACTTCACTCAGCATCAGTCCATACAAGTCTTTCCAGGTTTTTCTGAAATCTGCCTGCTCTTCATTTCTTTTTTTGTTTGTTTGTTTCTTTCTTTAAATTAATATTTATTTTTAGTTTTCAACATTACTTCCACAAAATTTTGAGTTCCAAATTTTCACCCCATCTTGCCCCTCCCCCCACCCCAATATGGCATGCATTCTGAATACCCCTCCCCCTAGTCTGCCTTCCCTTCTATCTCTCCCCCCCTTCTCTTATCCCCTTCCCCTTCTATTTTCCTGTAGGGCAGGATAGATTTCTGGACCCCATTTCCTGTGTTTCTTATTTCCCTGTTGCATGTGAAAACATTTTTTTAAACATGTGTTTTTAAAACATTGTGTTCCAAATTTTCTCCCTTCCTGCCTCCCCACCCACCCTCACTGGAAAGGCAAGCAACTTAATATAGGTTATACATGTGCAGTTATGCAAAATACTTCCATAGTAGACATGATGTGAAAAACGAACTCTATTTTCCTTAATCCTATCCTGCCCCCCCATTTATTCTATTCTTTCTTTTGACCCTGTCCCTCCTCAGAAGTATTTGCTTCTGATTACCCCCTTTCCCAATCTGCCCTCCTGTCTATCATCCCCCTTCTCTCTTGTCCCCTCCCCCCCATTTTCCTGTAGGGTAAGACAGATTTCCATACCCAATTAAGTGTGTATGTTATTCCCTCCTTAAGTCAAATCCTATGAGAATAAGATTCACTCATTCCCTCTCACCTTCCCCTGTTTCCCCTCCACTGTTAAGAGCCTTTTCTTTTCTGTTTTTTTTGTGAGATAATTTATCCCGCTCTGTCTCTCGTTTTCTCCTTCTCCTAGTACAATCCTCTTTCACCCCTTAATTTTATTCTCCAGATATGACCCCTTCCTCTTCAACTCTCCCTGTGTCCTCTATCTATCTATCTATCTATCTATCTATCTATCTATCTATCTATCTACATACACATAATTTTTTCCCTCCAACTACCCTAATACTGACAAAGGTCTCATGAGTTATAAATATCATCTTTCCATCCAGGAATGTAAACAGTTTAACCTTAATAAGTCCATTATGATTTCTCTTTCTAGTTTACCTTTTCGTGCATCTCTTGAGTCTTATATTTGAAAGTCAAATTTTCTATTCAGCTCTGGTTTTTTCATCAAGAATGCTTGAAAATCCTCTATTTCACTGAATGGCCATTTTTCCTATGAAGGTTTATACTCAGTTTTGCTGGGTAGGTGATTCTAGGTTGTAAACCTATCTCCTTTGCCCTCTGGAATATTATATTCCATGCTCTGTGTTCCCTTAATGTAGAAGCTGCTAAATCTTGTGTTATCCTGATTGTGTTTCCATAATGCTTAAATTGTTTCTTTCTGGCTGCTTGTAATATTTTTTCCTTGACCTTGAAACTCTGGAATTTGACTACAATATTCCAAGGAGTTTTCCTTTGGGGATCTCCTTCAGGAGGAGATTGGTAGATTCTTTCAATTTCTATTTTGCCCCCTGGTTCTAAAATATCAGGGCAGTTTTCCTTGATCATTTCTTGAAAGATGATGTCTAGGCTCTTTTTTAGATCATGGCTTTCAGATAGTTCAATAATGTTTAAATTCTCTCTCCTGGATCTATTTTCCAGGTCAGTTGTTTTTCCAATGAGATATTTCACATTGTTTTCTAATTTTTCATTCTTTAGTACTTGTTTTACAGTGTCTTGATTTTTCATAAAGTCACTAGCTTCCATACTCTGTTCTAATTTTTAAGGAAGTATTTTCTTCAGTAATCTTTTGGACTTCCTTTTCCATTTGGCCAAATTTGCTTTTTAGGGCATTCTTCTCCTCGTTGGCTTTTTGGACCTCTTTTGTCATTTGGGTTAAGTTATTTTTTAAGGTGTTATTTTCTTCAGTATTTTTTTGGGTCTCCTTTAGGAAGCTGTTGACTTGTTTTTCATGATTTTCTTGCATCACTCACATTTATCTTCTCAGTTTTTCCTCTACTTCTCTTACTTGCTTCTCAAAATCCCTTTTGAGCTCTTCCAAGGCCTGGGACCAATTCATATTTTTCTTGGAGGTTTTGGATATATGAGCTTTGACTTTGTTGTCTTCTTCTGGTTGTATGTTTTGATCTTCTTTGTCACCAAAGTAAGATAATATAGTCTGACTCTTTTTGGGCTGCTTACTCATGATCCTGGCCAATTACTTGAGTTTTAAATTCTTTGTTAAGGCAAGAGTGTGCTTCCAGTGTGGAGAATATACTGTCCTAGACTTCTGGGGTTTGTATAGCAGTTTTCAGAGATACTTCTAAGGACCTCTAAATTTTCAGTTCTTCCAAGGTGGTATGATAAGGGGTGAGGTGTTTCCTCTTCACTGCCACAACAAGTTCCACCATGCCAGCACTCTTCCTTGTCCTAAGACTGCCTTTCAAAACTGTGACCCAGATGCAAGCACAGGCAAAGCAAGAGATTCCTTCCTCAGCACTGGCAAAGAGATCCCTGCAATCCCTCTCTGATTAGCCATTTGATTCTCCCTCAGTCTGTGGGCAGGAAGCTCAAGAGACAGCTGCTGCCCCAGAAGCCACACTAGGGACTTGTGGTTGAGACCTAGCTCCTCTCTCTCACAGTAGTCACAGACTTTTCCCACTGACCTTCCAAGTTGTCTTTGGCATTCCTGAGTTGAGAAGTCTGGAAACCACCACACCTGCCTGTGATTCAGTCCTCTGAGGCCTGCTCCAGGTTCACTGTGGCCTGTGTGCCCACACCAAACTGCGCTCCTCTCCCTGCCTAGTGCAATATAACTTTCCAATCAATCATCCAGGTTATCTTGGGCTGGAAATTTATTTCACTCTGTATTTTTGTGGGTTCTGCTGCTTTAGAATTTGTTTAGAACCATTTTTATAGGTATTTGGAGGGGTTTGGAGGAGGTCTCAAGCAAGTCACTGCTTTCACTCTACCATCTTGGCTCTACCCCCTGCTCTTTATTTCTTATAGCACAATAGTATTCCATTACATTTATATACCACATCTTGTTCAGCCATTCCCCAACTGAAGGACATCCCCTCAATTTCCAATTCTTTGCCAGCACAAAAAGAGTTGCTATAAATATTTTTGTACATGTGGGTCCTTTTCCCATTTTTTATGATCTCTTTGGGATACAGCCCTAGAAGTGGTATTGCTAGGTCAAAGGGTATGCACATTTTGATAGCCCTTTGGGCATAGTTCCAAATTGCTCTCCAAAATGGTTGGATCATTTCACAACTCCACCAACAATGCATTAGTGTTCCAATTTTCCCACATCTTTTCCAACATTTATCATTTTCCTGTTTTGTCATGTTGGCCAATCTGTTAGCTGTGACTTGGCACCTCAGAGTTGTTTTGATTTGCATTTCTCTAATCAATAGTGATTTAGAGTATTTTTGTATGACTATAGATGACTTTAATTTCTTCATCTGAGAACTGCTTGTTAATATCCTTTGACCATCTATCAATTGGGGAATTACTTGTATTTTTATAAATTTGACTTAATTCTCTATATATTTTAGAAATGAGGCCCTTATCAGAGAGACTGGTTGTAAAAATTCTTTCCCAATTTTCTACTTTCCTTCTAATCTTTGTTGCTTTGGCTTTGTTTGTGCAAAAACTTTTCAATTTAATGTAATCAAAATCATCCATTTTGCATTTTGTAATGTTCTCTATGTCCTATTTGGTCATGAATTCTTCTGTTCTCCATAAATCTGATAGGTGAACTATTCCTTGCTCTCCCACCTTGCTTATAGTATCAGCCTTTATATCTAAATCATGAACCCATTTTGACTTTATTTTGGTTTTGGTGTGAGATTTTGGTCTATGCCTAGTTTCCGCCATACTCCTTTCCAGTTTTCCCAGCAGTTTTTGTCAAATAGTGAGTTCTTATCCCAGAAACTAGAGTCTTTGGGTTTATCAAACAATAGATTGCTATAGTCATTGACTACTGTGTCTTGCATACCTAACCTTTTGTACTGATCCACCATAGTATTTCTTGGCCAATAACAAGCAGTTTTGATGATTGCTGCTTTATAATACAATTTAAGATCTGGAACTGCTAGGCCACCTTCCCCTGCGTATCTTTTTATTAGTTCCCTTGTTATTCTAGACTTTTTGTTCTTCCAAATGAATTCTACTATTATTTTTTCTACCTCTTTGAAATATTTTCAGTAGTTTGATTTGTACGGCACTGAGTGAGTAAATTAGCTTAGGTAGAATAGTCATTTTTATTATATTAGCTTGGCCTACTCAAGAGCAACTGCTGTTTTTCCAAGTATTTAGATTTGACTTAATTTGTGTGAAAAGTGTTTTGTAATTGTGTTCATATAGTTCCTGGGTTTATTTCAGTAGGTAGACTCCTAAATATTTTATAATATGTACAATAAATTTAAATGGAATTTCTCTTTCTATCTCTTGCTGTTGGGCTTTGTTGGTAATATATAGAAATACCAATGATTTATGTGGGTTTATTTCATAGCCTGCAACTTTGCCAAAGTTGTTTATTATTTCAAGTAGTTTTTTACTTGATTCTCTAGGATTCTCTAAGTATATCATCATATCATCTGCAAAGAGTGATACCTTTGTTTCTTCTTTGCCTATTCTATTACCTTCAATTTCTTTCTCTTCTCTTATTGCTAAAGGTAACATTTCCAGTATGATATTGAACAACAGCATTGATAATGGATGTCTTTGTTTCATGCTGATCTTATTGGAAATGCTTCTAGCTTGTTCCCATTACATGTGATGCATGCTGAAGGTTTTAGGTAGATGTTACTTATTATTTTAAGGAAGACTCCATTTTTCCTAGGTTCTCTTGTGTTTTGTATAGAAATGGGTATTGTATTTTGTCAAAAGCTTTTTCTGCATCTATTGAGATGATCATGTGGTTTCTCTTAGTTTTGGTGTTGATATGGTCAATTATGCTGATAGTTCTCCTAATATTGAAACAGCCCCGCATTCCTTGTATAAATCCTACCTGGTCATAGTGTATTATTCTTGTGATAATTTGCTATAATCTATTTGCTAATGTTTTAGTTAAAATTTTTGCATCTATATTTATTAGGGAAATTGCTGTATAATTTTTTCTCTGTTTTGACTCTTCTCCGTTTAGGTATCAGCACCATATTTGTATCATAAAAATAATTTGGTAAGACCCCTTCTTTGCCTATTTTCCCAAATAGTCTATATAGTATTGGAATTAATTGTTCTTTAAATGTTTGATAGAATTCACTTTTAAATCCATCTGGCCCTGGAGATTTTTTCCTAGGGAGTTCATCAATGGCTTGTTCAATTTCTTTTTCTGAGATGGGGTTATTTAAGTATTTTACTTCCTCTTCTGTTAATCTGGGAAATTTACATTGTTGTAAATATTTATCCATTTCACTAAGATTGTCAACTTTATTGGCATACAGTTGGGCAAAACAGATGCTAATTGTTGTTTTATTTTCCTCTTCCTTGGTGGTGGATTCACCCTTTTCATTTATGATACTGGTAATTTGGTTTTCTTCTTTCTTTTCTAATTATATTAACCAAAGGTTTATCTATTTTATTTTATTTTTTTTCATAAAACAGCTCTTAGTTTTATTTATTAGTTCAGTAGTTTTATTAATTTCAATTTTGTTAATTTCTCCTTTGGTTTTCAGTATTTCTAATTTGGTGTTTAGTCGAGGATTTTTAAATTGTTCTTTTTCTGTTTTTTTTTAGTTTCATGTCCAATTTATTGATTTCTCTTTCTCTATTTTATTCACGTAAGCATTTAGAGATATAAAGCTTCCCATAAGAACTGCTTTTGCTACATCCCATAGATTTTGGTATGTTGTCTCATTATTGTCATTTTCTTGAATGAAGTTATTGATTTTTTCTCTGATTTGTTGTTTGACCCATTCAGTTTTTAGGAAAAGGTTATTTAGCTTCCAATTTTTTTTAATCTATCTTTCTGTGGCCCTTTATTACATATAATTTTTATTGAATCATGATCTGAAAAAGATGAATTTAATATTTCTGCCTTTCTGAATTGGATTGTGAAGTTTTTATGCCCTAGTACATGGTCAATTTTTGTGCATGTGCCATGTACCACTGAGAAAAAAAGTATAGTCCTTTCTTTCCCCATTCAGTTTTCTCCACAGGTCTATCATACCTAACTTTTCTAATATTCTATTCACCTCCTTAACTTCTTTATTTATTTTGTGGTTAGATTCATCTAGTTCAGAGAGGGGGAGATTGAGGTCCCCCATTAGTATAGTTTTGCTGTCTATTTCTTCCTTTAACTCCCTGAGCTTCTCCTCTAAGAATTTGGATGCTTTACCATTTGGTGCAGGTACATTTAGCAATGATATTACTTCATTGTCTATGGTGCTTTTTACTAGGATGTAGTTTCATTCCTTATCCCTTTTGATAAGGTCTATTTTTGTTTTTGCTTTGTCTGAAATCAGGATTGCTACCCCTGCTTTTTTTTTTTTTTTTACTTCAGCTGAAGCATCATATATTCTACTCCAACCTTTTACCTTCACCCTGTGTGAGTCCCTCTGTTTCAAATGTGTTTCCTGTAAACAACATATTGTAGAATAATGGTTTTTAATCCATTCTGCTATCTGCTTTTGTTTATGGGAGAGTTCATCCCATTCACATTCACTCTTATGATTACTGTCTTTGTCTTTCTCTCTATCTTATTTCCCCCATTTATGTTTTTCTTTTTCCTTTCTCCCTTTCCCTCCTTACTAGTGTTTTGCTTTTGACCACTGCCTCCCTCAGTCCCACCTCCCTTCTATAACCCCCTCCCTCTTCCTCCTCTTTCCCCTTACTACTTCTTCCTTCTCTTCTATCCCCCTTCCCTTTTCTTTCCCCTTTTCCTTCCTAACTTGGGCGTTATATTTCTATACCTAACTGATTATGTTATTCCCTTCTTGAGCCAAATTTGATGAGAGTAAGGTTCAAACAATGCTCATCTCCCTCCCTTCTTTCCCTCAACTGTAATAAGTTTTTGTGCCCTTTCCTGTAATGTGATTTACCCTTGTCTGCCTCCTCCTTTCTTTTTCTTCCAGTACATTTCCTTAGTTAGATGAGATTAATACACTTGCTTAGATCCATTTAATCCACTTGATTAGATTTTTTTTATCATTACATCAAAGTCAGCTTATACCCACCCCCTCTATGAATACCCCTTTAAACTGCTGTAATAACAATACAGTTCTCAAGAGTTACAAGTGCTATCTTCTCTTGTAGGAATGTAAACAGTTTACCCTTATTAATGACATGTTGTTGTTTTTTTCTGTCCCGTTTACCTTTTTATGTCTCTCTTGAGTCTTGTATTTGAAGATCAAATTTTTTTGTTGACTTCTGGTCTTTTTATCAGGAAGGTTTGGAAGTCTCCTATTTTGTTGAATATCCTTCTCCTCCCTTGAAAAATTATGCTCATTTTCACTGGGTAGTTGATCCTTGATGGTAATTCAAGCTCCTTTGCCCTATGGAATATCATATTCCATGCCCTACAGTCTTTTAATGTAGAAGCTGCAAGGTCCTGTGTAATCCTCACTGTGGTTCCATGATATTTAAATTTTTTTCTTTCTGGTTGCTCACAGTATTTTCTCTTTGATCTGGTAATTTTGGAATTTGGCTATTCTATTTCTTGATGTTTTCAATTAGGAATCTCTTTTAGGAGGTTATCAGTGGATTCTTTCTATGGCTATTTTACCCTCTGGTTCTAAGACCTCAGGGTAGTTATCCTTGATGATTGCCTGAAAAATACTGTCCAGGTTCTTTTTTTGATCATAGCTTTCAGGTAGTCCAGTAATTGTTAAATTATCTCTTTGCATTCACAAAAGTTTAGGTCTTGGAATAGAATTATGAACTTACAAAAGCTCAGAGTTAGAAGAGATCTCAGAGGCCATCCAATCCAACCTGTAGCTGGACAAGCATCATTTTTGAAATATACTTGACAGGTGGCCATATGGTCATCACTCGAAGTTGAATGGGATAATAAGAGGACAGAAATCAAACAGATCATTTTCCTTTTTTTTCTTTCATTTCCTCCAAAAGGTTCCATTTCCCACAACTAAATTAACACATGGTTTCTTTTTCCTAATTTCCAAGTGTGACCAATAAATTATCTGAAAAAGTAGTTTTAGTTGAAGTCTGTTGAAACTTATTGTGGAGCTAGTGGAGGGAAGGCAAGTCCATGACATGAAACTACAGAGATGCATCTGAGCATTTGTTTAATTCAGTATTCAGTACCAACGCTGCTGATGCCTATGACAAGGCTGCTCTGTAGTGTGCATGCCTGCAAGCTGCATGGCTTGCATGTACAGAAGCAGCAAATAAACAGCAACCTGACTATCAATTTGTGAAATGTCAAATTTAATTTCATGATTGGCTAACCAATAACTGTCCTTCTAAGAATGGGTAGTTGGGGAGCTAAACAACAGTTATTTTTTACATGCCTGGAGGTCATTATTCATTTCTTCTTTGCAATACAAGCATGCTTGGATGCACAATTCAGAAATTAGTAGCTTTTAAAATATTTAAAAGGCATGTTTCCTTTTGGGGTTTCTGCCATTTAAAATAGTTCTCTTTTTTTCCAATTTTAAGCATTATTTTCATCATCTCAAGCGGAGTCAAAGTAAATCAAAATATTATATATTTTGATTGGTTAGTGCTCTTTTGAAATAAGTTGAAGACATTGTTGGAATCTGTCACAGCAAACAATAGTGCACAGTGGAATAAACTTGAAGAAGAAAGTTTAAAACTTAATATATAGTCAGAATAGTGGGCAAGGTAATAAGGCCTTTGCCCTGGAATACCAAAATTTAGAGGGTGTTGAAAATATGTGAACTCCTTCAGCAACATGGCAACAACTTCATATGGTGCCTAGTTATCAAGAATAATTAGGTAAAATGGGAAATGACCTTCCATGGAGGATACACTCATAGGTGAGATTTTCTTTAGCTTGGTCCCTCTCTTCCCTTTCCTTCCAGAAACAGTGACCTTGCTGGGTTATAGAGTTCCTGGTGTGGTATCATAGAGTCTCTACCCTAAATTAATTTGTCTTAAAATATTGGTTTGAAAAAAAATATTGGTTTGAGTTCATGTTTCACTTTGACTTCACAAGATGGATTTTGGGAGACTTTCCCTAGATGCAAAAATTGCTAGCCATGGATCTCTGTGTATTCGTGAGGTCTTAGTCAGAAATCCCAATCCTGCCCTGAACATGTAAAAAGTTATAAACTTTTATGTCATATGGAATAATGAGAGTTTCTTAGTTGAATTTAATTAACAGCAATAGGAGAAACAAAAACAATGCCTATATAGCCCTTTCATATCCAGGAAGCACTTTATATAATTTATGCACCTAAACTGGTTTTGAAAAATACCCTTACATCTTACCAGCCTGATTATTTATTGGTGTGCTTATACATCAGGTCTACACATCTTGTTCATATTACTTATTGGACTACCTCTCTAAAAATCATATCACATGTATTATTATTATTGTTATTATTATTAACATTATTACTTAACAACCACCTATTATCTTTAGGTGAAATGAAAAATATAAATTTAGGGTTTATTAGTAATGGCAAAGTCCCCTTTCTTTCATGGGAAACTAATCATCTTTATGATTAGACTCCCTTACCACCAAGGAATACTCTATGTTTTTCAGCATAATATCATATTTGTGAATGTGGAATACAATCATTTATGGGCTAAAGTATCTCTGTTTCATTTGTTTACGTTATTTGCTCTCTCTAGAGGGAGTGTGGTTCAATAAGCAGTGTAATAAGTTTAGTGTTAAAAAAATCTGGGTTCAAAGTTTCCCTCTGACACTTAACTAGCTGTGTGACCTTAAACAAGTTACTTAACCTCCATAGACCTCAAGTAAGTCCATAGGACTTATCTACTTGAGTCAGAGATGGGATGTAATCAGCACTGGTGGAGAGAATTCATAACTGATAACATTATGGGCACCTTGAATATTGTAAATCCACATACACACACATGTATATGTATGTATATAATTATGGATTTCTTGTGCACTTGGTTCTGATTCTATGGAATCTAAGGAAGAGAATTTTTCCCCCTAAATATACAATGTGTGCATACTGACTAAAAAAAAAAAACATAACTCATGTTTATCTAAAGCATAGGAGCTTTCCAACTCTGAAATGATAGTATTATTCCCCTTACATACAATGTTTGAGAAGCAAGGAAAAAAGAAGCATTGATTTTTTATTATGAAAACACATCAGATACAAGTTTTCTTTTTTCCAGAGGTAAACACTTTTTCTTATTCACATTCAAGCAGAATGTTAAAATGTTTGTTTATGTTATATTTTGCAATGGAGGATCTTAATACAGCTTTTATCATATTAAAATGTCATATGTGACATGCTGCTCAGGTGACATGTTTTTGACTAAGTGTTCAAAGCTGCATATGCACAAATAAGAAAGTGGAAGCCAAATCCCTCACATCCTAAGGAAAAAAAATGCTCATTTAACATTTGCTTCTTTATGATGTCATCATTTATCTATATCACCACATATGAAGCTTTACAAATGAGACCATTTTGCTGCAGTCTAGAGCCAAACATCAACATCTGGTTCTTGGTAAAGTACAGACTCTGAGCTGAAATACAAATGGAACCTTTCTCCAGTGCCCTTTGTTACTGGCAATGAGGGAATGAGAAGATATGCTCTGGGGTCCTTGCAACCTTAAAGTCTCTTGAGAGCAGTAGTAGAAATAAAAGATGATAGTAAGGAAGAAGATTAGTATTGTGCATTGTGGGGAAATGTGTAAATTACTTATGTTTGAGAGATTTCAGTTAATATCCTAAAAAATTAACCAAGGAATGTAATAAAAGGACATCATTGGAAATTAGTCCCAGTTCCAATGAAATACAATTAGTTTTGCTTTGAGGATCTACAGTGTATTTAGCTACACAGCAGGAGTGACAAATATTTCATCACTGACATGAAGCAAATTGATTTTCACTTCAGCCCACCCCCACTCAAATAGAACATGTCTGTTACTCTCCTTCAAGCATCAAGTAACACTTGTTGAATCACTTTCAAATAAATATGGCAGGAAATGAAACAAGTGAGGGATAAATGCATTGTTTTCAAATAGTTCCATACAAAATTGCATTTTTAAAAAATGTAGATCCTAATTTTCCTTCACTCACTGCTGGTGCCTAAATTCCCTGAGTATTTTGTTTTGATTTATATTTATTCAGCACACATATGCATATATACACATATAAAATACATGTGCACACACATATATATGCACACACATATACACACATACACATATACATTCACTTATGTATATATATACATATTATCTCTCTCTATCTAGCAATGAAGCACCATTGACGTGCCTAGAGGGCTAGAATACTGTGCCCTTCCCTGTTCTGTACCCAGACATTTGAGCTGGACCACATTTAGCCCTTTAGTTCCTGACCTCTGGTAAGACGGGATCCCTTTACTCATACTCATTGACTCATTGAATACTCCTCCACAGACGTATAAGGAATGGTTATGGATTTAATTATAGTAAATTGGGTTGTGGCTCACAAATCTAGGGACTCTCCCCAAAATGAGAGGGAAGCAAAAAAAAAATGTTCAGAGTACAATATGAATCAGTTATGAGACAGGGACCATATTCTTTCACACAGAAAGGAATGGTAAACACAGGACTATTCTCTAACATGAAAACTTAAACATAAATAAGACTCTGTAATTTATAACTACTGTGGCAATGTATATTGAAGTTCATGAATGTTAATTTGTCTTTTTTCCCATACAGGTCACTTTGGCAGAGCACCATACTTAAAATTATGCTGCTTAAAAGTTAGGCTTTTCTAGGTTGGACATGTGCTCAAATCTACATGGAAGCTGGGTATTAGCTAGGGGCAAATCACTCTTATACGACCTGATTGTCAGGAAACAACCCTCATAAATTTCATAACTTGAAAAGAGAAAAGGGTTGGAGGGTCAAGTTGATCAACTAAGTCATCAGCTCCTCTAGCTCAGCAATTAATCAGTGGATTATATGATTTCAAAGTGTAAGCCCTGAGTCATACCTGATGTGAAGTAGTCCCCAAATCTCCCAAGGGTTAGAACAGAACCAGGAAGAGAAGCTATGAGTATGCTCTGTGGGTGTGAGTGTATATGTGGCAGGGAAAGTTGCCTCTTTTAAATGCATATGATGTCTTCCCCACCTCCTCTCCCCAATCTAAGCACCTTGAAAGTAGGGTTTGCTTCATTCTTTGTAGTTGCATTGGCAGCACCTAGCACATATAGTAGGCACTTAAATGCTTATTGATTGTTCCCTTGTTTCATTGATAGCTCAAGACATACTTAAAGCAAGAGCTCTCATTACTCAAACCCAAAAGGTCATCCAACCTCTGATTAAAATCTCCAGTGAGAGTGAATTTACTCCCTTTCTGTAGTTTCTTAGTCATCTTTTGGAAAGTTTTAATTGTTAGGAAGTTTAGGTTTTTTCCCCCTCTTTATATCAATTCTAAATTCATCTCTATAATTTCCACCCTTTACTCTTCTTTCAGCCCTTCAGGGACAAGCAGATTGTTTAATACTTGAAGACAGTTATCATGTATTCTCATAAATCTTTTCACCTATATGTTAAACAACCCTTATTTCTACAATCAATTCTTCTCTTGTATAGTTTCAGGTCCATCTCACTAACCTGGTGACTCTTCTCAGCATGACTCAGCTTTTCAGGGCCATGTTTAAAATGTAATCCCCAGAAATTAACCCAGTGCTTCAATTAGAGTCTAACTAAAACAGAGTAGAATAATATGACCAGCTCCCCCATTCAATTAAGAAGTATTTATTAAGTTCCTACAATGTGTTAAACACTGTGCTGGATGCTGAGAATATAAACAAAGGAATAAAACAACCCCCCTTGCAAGTAGCTTACATTTTATTGGAAGAGAAAACAAGGACAAATATAAATACCTAAGTATTTATGGAATAAAAATAAAGAGAATAAATACTTATAAATATTTATTATTAATACCATACTTCCATCAAAGTAACCAAACATTAGGGCTTGTGAGTGTGTGCATGCATGTGTATGTATGTTTGCCATATCATATTGTTGACACATATTGAGGCTGTGATTCATTAAAATACTAGGTCTTTTTCACATGAACTATTGCTTAGCTATGCCTCATTTGTCCTATACTTGTGCAATTTGATATTTAGGATTTGCCAGTTATCCTTACCAAATTTCATCTTATTAGATATAGCTCACTGTTTTAGCCTGCTGAATTTTTTTATGCTACCTTTTCACATCTAATGTGTAAACTGTTCCTACCAACATTTGACTTAATTGTATGAGAACATGAATATGCTCATACCATCTGTACCTCTAAGTCTTTACTACATTGATCAATTGATCATATAGCTTACTATTATCACACAGTCCATATTGATCTATTTTGTGGATGATGATGTTACAGGAAACCTAGTACAGCTGAATTCAGAAACATAGTTGATGACATGTAAAGATTTCTTTCATCTCTTTACCTTGTTAGAAAGGGAAATTAAAAAAAAAACCTTGCATGACTTGCCTCCCTACCAACCTCCACATCTCTGTCCCCATCTCTTAACCTTGGTCAAAAATTCCTTTTGTAACAAAGAAAATCAATTAAGCAAAGCCAATAGACACCATGAGAAAATCTGAGAGTATTATATTCCATGTCCATGTCTTTACTCAGGAAAGGGGTGTGTTTCATCATCAGTTCTCTAGGACAGATTATTATTATAATTAAAGTTGGGTTGTGTATTAGTGTTGCTTTCATTAGCATAATTATAATCATTGTATATATTATTTTCTGGTGCTGCTTACTTCACCCTGTATTAATTCATACAGGTCTTATGCTTCTCTGAATTTCTCATACTCTTAATTTTCTTATGGTGTAGTGATAGCTATCATTTGTTCAACCATTATTTAAATGATGGGCACTTGCTTTCTATGATCACAATTTCTCAGCTAAGTACTCATATAAACACTCTTGCTCAGAAGTATTCTCTTATCCATTAAAGCCTCTCTTGAAGGCAGAGGGTTTTCTTTTGGAAGATAGGGAATAGAATTTTTTATCTTAAAATCAGTTATAGACTGCATTTTTACTCTACTGTCTCTTTGAGAATAAAGGACAAACAACAACAACTACCTTTTGTGCTGGGATGCCTGACAACTGTCAGGCAAGGCTCTCTGTAGCCATTGCCCAGTCTTGAGACTCTCACCAAGAATAAATTGAGAGCCCAGATGGTCAAACTCTATAAACATAAACAATCCATCTTAGCTGAAAACCTCCCCTTGGTAACATGAAATACCATACTTTCAATGCCAGGTTTAAACCCTGTAATTTGTTGGAGGATTTGTGTATTATTATTATTAAAATGCCCCATCAAGATGAAATGCACCATTTTATTCCATTTTAAGGTACTACTTTATTTGTTCTTCTATAGACATAATATTATCACTGCATCCATGCACCAAGTTCTATGTTTGAGCCCACTAATTTTATATAAACCTTAAAAATTTGATTTTCTTTTGTGTTAGCCTGGTGTACCAAGGCCTAAATTTGATTTATGAAGGGCTAGAAAGAATTTGTAAGGAAGTGGTAAATACTTATCATAGAATTAGCAGAATCATATGGAGATCAGCAGCTCCACAGGTCATTCTTGTCTTCCATGAAATGGGAGCCCTTTTACAAAGCCATCCCTGAGTCTCAGCTTCAAGCTTTCTGGCATCAGCTGGAGACTCTTCTAGTAAAAGATGCATAGAAACACATAGAATATTGACTCAGTACTTAGCTGGTCCACAGGTCCACTCACAGGAAAAGACTACATTCACTCATTCATTCATTCATCTATTTATTTATTTATTTATTGGCATTACAAAGGATGATGAGATGGAAAAATATTAACAGTGCTTTTGTGTACCAGTGTTGACACAAATTTATATAAGGCAACTTAGGAGGAAACAGGAATGTGGAAGAAAGTCATGATATAAGAGAGATGAATTACCTCTGGAAAAAATCTACAAGAGTATTAGATGAAAAATACTTGAATGCTAGCCACACTGGGGTTCATGAATTCAAACAAGCCAAGTCAATTTTTAGGCTACTAGTCTTTTACAGTCCCCTACAAGTTCAAAGTGGTAAAATATGGCACAGTAATCACAAAAATATTGTCACTTAACATTTAAATATAGTACCTAATTTAAATATAGTACCTAATTTAAATATCATGTGCGCCTTGTTGACTAAGTTATACATTATATTATAGACTATATTTGCAGAATAGGTGGCAATCTGCATTTGGTAATGGAAATACATATGTATAAATATACACATGTGTGTATACACATTCACATACAGACATGAATATGCATATATGCATATTGTACTCCCATGCATACATCTGCATATGTTACATGTGTGTATATGTTATATATTTAGGTTTATGTGTCTACACATACATATATGCACACATACATATACAGATATGCATGTACATATACACCCTTGTGTAATGTAAATGTGCAATGTCCACAGTACATGTGTATATGCCTATACATGTCTATATATACACAAATGCATATGTGCACATATACATATGCCAATGCTCATAATATACACATGCACATGCATATGCATATACACTCATGTACACATACACATTCTATTATTGCAATGGAATAGACTATCTACTAAGGGAATTCCCTTTACCAATGCAGATTCATACTTTTTTTGCCCTTATAGTTTCAGACAGTAGCCTTAGTGGAGTTATGTTAATTGTCTTTTGCAGGGTCTCATTACAGCTATGCATTAGAGGTGAACTTGAAGTGAGGCCTTCTTGACTACAGCTAGTGCTTTCTCCTCTATGCCATATGGCTATAGGTGGATACTACTGGTGTTATTATCATCACTTTGTAGAAGAGGAAAAAAAAAGCAGGCTTAGACGGTAATTTACCCAAGGTCACAGAGCTAGGAAATGTCCTGTATCTCCTGAGTACAAGTCTTGTACTGTATGCAACTGTGCTATGAGGCCTCAAACGAACTTGGAGTAAAAATGAATTTTGAAGTAACTTAAAAAAATTAAATGTTTGTCTTCAGAACAACATCATAGTTTAGTAGTCTTATTGCTGAAAAAAATTTCTTGCATCCCTATAAATTTAAATGGTTGATGATGTGCTGGAGACCTATTAACAGAGGCTTTAGAAAATCCAGGGAGAGTTCATTTGTGATCAATACACTAGGTCATTGTGGAGGATTAATTTTTGAGGAAAGTGACTAGATTGTTTACAGCAAAACAGATTGAAGTTCAGGACCTCTGAACTCATGTGCTATTCATATTTCCCACAGTTATAATCCCCTAGTTAGGCAATAAAAAGAGGTTTTTGCTACATGCATGCTGCTTTCAGGCCAAAGCATACCAAGGCTATGATAATTTTGTCCTTAATAATATTGCAATTAGATTCTAAGTGATCCTTGATATCCTCATTGCTAGCTTTAATTTGCCTAGGAGAGCTGGAGGGCACTCTCTGTCCACTTGCCAACTTGGCCAGGGAGATGGCTCCATCTCTGAAATCAATGTAAAACTACATCTGAAGGAAATGAAAAATGTTCCCTCTATTCCTTTTGACAAGAAGTCATTACTGATAGCCTTTGGGGGCAAGTTGAGGAAGCTCCATGAAAAGTACAAGACCATTATTTACTTTTGATTCTAGGTACCTAGGTCTGAAAGAATTGATAATAAGGCCCTTACTTGTGAGGAGCTAGTCTCTTTGTGACCCTCAGCCCCATTTTCAAAATAACTGGAATGCTGCACGCAGACCTTGAGGTTTTATTACAGGTTTAGTTCTAGTTTTCTGCTTTGGCTCTTTTGTGCTGTCATATCACCTTGAGCATAACGTGTATTTGGAAAGGCTCCCATTATTTTCTTTCCTTTTTGGCTTTTGTAGGGTTCTTTGTTGATTCCCTGCTTAGTGCTTCATAATTGGGAGAATATCTAGTTACAAACCCAGAATAATGCCCTAAACTTTATGCCTTAGGGCTCATCTCTCTCTCTCTCTCTCTCTCTCTCTCTCTGTCTCTCTCTCCCTCCATTAATAGAATGTAACATCACTGAGGGCAGGAATAGAATTTTTTGTATTTCTTTATTTAGTACCTTGTAAAGTGCTTCAAACATAGCAAGTAGCTAATTAATTCTGGATAATTTATTAATTTATAAAATAAAGGTCTTGAAGAAGAAACACAGAGGCCGAATACCTCTCTCTATATACACCAGTGGAGATTATTCCTCTATGGAAGTGCTCTACATTATTTTTGACCACACACCCCTATCAGCAAAATGTTTTTGAGCACACACTTTTCAATACATATATTTACCTATGTAAATTATTTGCATCTGCAGTAATGATATATATTTTAAAACTTACCTAAAAATTTTTAAATGGGTGAGATAAATATAAATTCTAGAGTCAGTAAAGAACCCCTGGAGTTGATTGAGTAGGGGAGGAACATGGTTAGACCTGCACTTAAGGAAAATCACTTTGGCAGTTGTGTGGAGGTAGGATTGGAGAAAGAACAGACTTCCGGCAGAGAATCACGAGTCATTGGACTATTGCAATAGTCCAAGTGAGAGGTGATGAGAGTCTGAAGTTGAGTAGTAACTAATCAAGAGAAGGAATGAGATTTAAGAGATATGTAAGCAGAATCAATGAAATTTGGTCACTGGTAAGATATGTGAAGGTAGTGGTAAGAGAAAATGAGGAGTCAAAGGTTAACAGTGAAACTATGAAAACTTGGGTGCCTGGAAGAATGTCAGTGCCCTTGGAAGTAATAGAGAAGTTAAAAAGATGGATGCATTAGGGGAAAAATATCATATAATGTTATCTGTAATCCAGATCACAACCTAACCAAGCCTGCTCATCTTGTGTGACTCATTTCCCATTCAAAATGAAAATGGGGTTCTTATTTACTAGTCACTTCCACCAAGCACAGAGCCAGCTTTCTGAAGGTTACCTGTCACAACCTCAAGGTGATCTGGTGACACAATTTTTCTAAATGCACC
Organism: Vombatus ursinus; assembly: GCF_900497805.2. NCBI lineage: Eukaryota > Metazoa > Chordata > Mammalia > Diprotodontia > Vombatidae > Vombatus > Vombatus ursinus. The sequence goes on along the minus strand of NW_020951957.1, from coordinate 11,192,245 downwards.
TGTACAGTTTCTTTGAGTAACAGATTAGTTTATAACTCCCTTGAGGGGTCAACACCCTGATCAAAAAAAGGAAGGATGGGAGCTTGATTTGCATAGGAAATGTCTAGAATGAGGGAGTATTGGAGGATAAGGGGAAACATAATTGTGTTAGGAGACAAACCCCACCATTGGCAATTAAAATGGCTGTGAGATTTGACCTATCTTCCCACACTCCAAAACTCTCCATGGGGTCAGGATGCTACCCCTGGGATAACACTATCTCCTTTTAGAGGGCCCTAGAATTTCCCATTTTTAATAGTCTTTTAGATTTAGCCTTTAATAGCTTCATTGATTTTAATAGCCCTAAAAAGGAAGAAGAGCCAGATTTTATATTCAGTTTCAAAAATTCAAAAAGCACACTTATATTTAGTTCATTTTTTAAAAGTATATATGTTTCAGGTGGCTTGGAGTAGTAGATAGTAAGTTAGCCTCAAAGTCACAAAAACTGGGTTCAAGTTCTTCTGACACAAAACTGTCTGTGTGATGCTGGACAAATGCTTGAACCAATTATTGCTTCAGCAGACAATTTTCTAACACTTCAGGTTTTAGCAAAGAGGTTGTTCTGTGTTCTTACATCAAGGAGTTCTCTCTATGAGTGAAATCATAGGCCTGGTTCCTGTCCCTATTCCTCAAAACATTTTGGGCAATGTGGTACAACAGACAAAGTGTTGAATTTGAAATCAAGAATATGTATATTCAAATCTTATCACTAACTGTATGACCATGTCTGGCACTTAACCTCTGATCCCAACACAATTATCTATGATGTTAAATTATAAGGGGTTGTAATTATATCCATACTGAAAAATTAACATATTTATTTTCTTTTTTTCAGAACAGAAAATAATATGAACTATGCCTGAATTTCTAGTTCTCTTAATTCTGTTAGAAACATTAAATAGAGGCAGAGAGATAGGTGGTTCAATATCCTGCTTGTTCCCCCCCAATAGTTCAGAGACTCCAAGAATGAATATATGTGAGAAATCTCCAGACCTGTTTTCCTCAACATTATTGCTGCTCTTAAAAAAAGAGATATAAGTATAATTTTGTTGGCATGAGATAGGGTTACATCCAGGAGATTCATCTAAAGAATTAACAAGGGGGAAAGGGTGCTAAAGACATCCAAGAGTTCACATCAATGTTTATTTTAGTTATATCTCTGGGCTTAGTACCTACTAAAAATATTGAAATAGACTTGATCAATATCTCACATCAAGAAGGTGTTCTTGGTATGTCTTAAGCATAAGAAATAGAAATGTGGGGGAACCCAGAGTACTGTAAAGTAACTCATAAAACCATCATCTATTTCTTGATATGATCACACATAAGTATTAGACAATTTTCAAAACCTGTCACAGTTAAATCCAATGAATAGTAGTAATGAAGATGATGGCCTACAGTACAGTGTTTAAAGGTTTACAAAAGAGTTTTGACCTATATTATCTCAAATGAGCTTCACAACAGTATGTGAAGTAGGTATTATTATTATCTCTATTTTATAGATGAGAAAACTGAGACTGAGATGGGATTAAATGACTAGCTCAGGGCCATATAGCTAGTAACTCTCTGAGGCAGGATTTGAATTCAGGTCTTTCTGACTCCAAGTTCAGTATTTTATTGGCTACACTATGAATGAAGCTTCTGTACATATAGTAGACAATCTGATCAAAGGAGATCTTTTATTTTCCCTAAGGGGAGAAGTGGAATAATAGAGACTGAAAAACTTAAATAACCAATAAACCCATAAGTGTAACCATTGACCAAACACCAACATAATTTTATTAACTCCAGTGTACATCCTTATCTATTTCAATTATGATTGCTATATCAAAGATATCTACATTACCTATATTGGAGTATTCATAAAGGTCACTCAAGCACTTTGTTCTTTTTATTACACAGCAATGTAAGTAGCGACCTTCAGTGGCTCCTCAGATCACTATGCCATCTTGGAAAAGCTGACCAGTTCTTTCCTTAGGCAGGTCCCAGATGAGGACAAAATGGATCAGGTGGTTGTGAAAGATTGGAAGAAAGACTGGAAGATGCCCTTACTGTAACCTTTGTTTTAATCTCAATAAATAGTATCTAAGAAAGTTCCCTGGAAGCACAGAATTTCTCTCCCTCCCACAGATCCAAATAGATAACTCCTGAGAGCATTAGTAATAAGTCCACATTCAGGCAAAGTTCTTCTCCTTTGGAAAGAGAGAGAATATAATTGAAAAGATTTCATTTTTTTCACTTTTTCTTTCCTTTTCTTCCGCTTTCTCTTCCTTCTTTTCTTTCCTTCCCTTCCCTTCTTTTTTCCTTCCTTCCTTCCTTGCTCCATCCCATCCTTACTTTCTCCTTACTCCCAACCTTCCCATGCTTTCTTCTTTCCTCCCTCCCTCTCTCTCTTCCTCTGTTTTTCCCTCCTCCTCCTTCTCTCATTTAATGAGTACAGGTGAGAGATTTTTTCTCTCAGAAATGATTCTGATGTAAAGACAAAAGTAATTGATAAAATGTATTAAAATAACATTAAAATCAATTTCTATTTGTAAGTTATTGTTATTGTTATTATTAGTAGTAGTCTTATATAAGATATCCATTTTCTTCACTGTAGAGAACTACAAGTGAGGAAACTCCTTCTATTAATGCAAATTATTAACTTTAAAATATTTTACCTTAGAAAGTTACTGGGAAGGCACTGAGAGGTTAAGCCAAACAGCCACTAGATATTAGAGACATGACTTGCCCAGGTCTTGCTGGCTCAGAATCTAGCTCTCTATCCACAATGCAACATTGCTTCTCATGGCCTATACACACCCACAAAGAATTTATAGATATGGACCTGGAAGGGATCACATAGGCCACTGAGCCAATCCCTCATTATGTATATATACTTTTATATGAATATCTTTATTTACTATATGCCAGACTTTTGAACCCAGCATTCTTTTGTGTGTGTATAACACACACTCAGAGACACACACATACAATATTTATTGAAACACCTAGGTAGCACAATGGATACACTATTGAATTTGGAATCAGAAAGTCCTGAATACCAATCCAGCCTCAAACACTTACTAGTTGTGCTACCCTAGCCAAGTTACTTAACTTTTGTCTGCCTCAGTTACCTGATCTATAAAATAGTGATAATAACACCTACCACCCAGGGTTGTTGTGAGTGTATAATGAGATAGCATTTGTAATGTGTTTTGCAAACCTTAAGATGCTATATAAATTATAGCTATTGTTATTGGTGAGAAAGCAGACCAAAAGAAGTTAAATGATTTTCCCAAGGTCACACAACTAGCAGATATCTAAGGAAGAATTTGAACTCAGATCTTCCTGATGCCAAGTACAGGGCCTTATCCATTATGCTTTCTTTCCAGTTGGTGGAGACTAGTGTCTGAAAGGCTTTATATTGAACATAAAATGAATAGAAAATATTACATTTATCTTTTTAAATAAAAAGTGACATGGATACCTCATTAATTGGATTCTCAAAGGATACAAGCTATGGCCTTTTAATAAGTTAGACATTTATAAAAATCTAAATTAACTCATGGCCAAAGGGTATGGTTTAGTATTTTCAGCATGTACGTATATAAGTATATCTTTCCTCAAGGAATTAAAAGACATCAATATTTATAGAGTTCCCATTCTATAAAGTGATGCTGTGTAAATCATATTCTATGTCAAGGTTTTTTTTTCCTAACCTGTTATTTTAGGGCTGACAAGATAAAATTATTGTTGATTTTTAATAACAAATTGCAGTTAGATTCAAAGAACAAGATTGTAAAATTCCTGTAATTTCATGTGATTTTAATTTACAATAGGGCAGTATAAGCATATCCCCAATAGGGGATGAAGACATACACTTTAATAGATATTATTGGATCCCCTCAAAATAGACATTGATCTAATCACTTCTTACATTAGAAAGTCAGAATATGAGATGATATATGACCCATAAAGATCACATTGACTACTACTCTGAGTAGTCAATGAGCTCAGAGGAACCCTATGCCATAGGATGGATATTGGGATGATAGGATCATAAGATCATAGATATTGAGGTGGAAGGGATCTTAAAGTCAATCAGTCCAACAGTCTTAATTAATGAGGAAACTGAACCCCAGAGAGGTGAAATGATTTAAAGTCCTCATGAGGAAGCATCTTGTCAATGTGATGTTATATGTGATAATAAAATTTTGTCTTTACCTGATGTTGGGTTCAACAGTCTGGCACTGAATAGTTTTAATAGCCAATGATACCTATCCTCTCTACCAATGCTGCAGTCATTATTAAGAAAAGCAGATAATGGCTTCTCGTGATGGTTTAGTCTCATAAATTGTATCCCCGTGGGTACGTTTGACTGCCCTTAGCCTTGTGATTGAAGGATCCCTTTGCTCTTCACCTGGGCATTGTTTCTTCTCTTAGAAATGCCAAGATTGTATTTCAAAGAACACGATCTTATTATTTTTTATTTGACTGACAGCTGCTCAAAGGAAAAAAAAAGCAACTTTCAAGGGAGTATTTGTCAGGGCTGAGACTATTTCCTCTTTAACATTCAGCAGCCAGCCTTGCAAATGATACAGTATCTCTTAAGAGGTTTACCTAGTCACACATTGTTAAAATGTAGATAAAATAAATAAAATGGAATTTGGATCCATGGGGCACCTACTTTTAATAGCTTTTCCTCCTGGACATGAAACTAATATGAACTTTGTCCAAATGGCAGATTTTCAGGAGGCTGAAGAAAGTGACAGTTGTTTTCCAGTGCTGTTTGCTACTCATCTGACTTAAAATTTGAGATTCAAGGGGCAAGTCTGATACCAGTGGATTATGGGTTAAGAAGGGATTCATGAATTATGCAATGGCTGGGACAGTTATTGGTACTTAGAGACATTGTGCCTCTTCTTGATTACTAATAGAAATGATGTTCCAGAGGAATATTGCAACAACAACAACAACAAAACAACCTCCCGCTTCAGACAGGGTGGCTTTGTGTCCACTGAGAAGTCATGTGATTCAAAGATCCATATGGAAAGGAATTGTAGTTGCCTTATTATAGGTTACTTTTGACAATGGTGAAGACTAGAAATAGGAACTCACCAATGGAATCTTTTTTAGAAGCATTACTAGGAACAATAGAGGCAGTGTGACATAATGAATAGAGAGAGTCCTTCTTAAAACTAGGATTTCTGCTTCTGACAAAGGGTAGGTGTGAGACTCTGGGACAATTGTCTTACTTCTCTCTGACCTATATAACACCCTAAGATTATTGGTTGTAGAGAATATACCAACATGTATTGGTAGACAATATTTCCTCATGAAGGAATTGTCTATACCAATAAAATCACAGATCCAGGCCCTATCCCTAATAGTATCATCATATCATAGATTTGGAGGCGAAGGAACCTCAGGGTACATCTGGCCAAGAAGTGCTAAACATGAGGCAGGCAAGCCACATCATGACTGAAACCAGATTAAAATATAATTGGGAAATATTTAACAAAATAAACAAAAACACAATAGAACATAAATAATATTAATATATGGTTTTCTAAGTCATTATGTAGCCTGTAGTGATCTTTGACGCTGGCTTAGTGACCCCAGTTTCTGTTTGATTGACAACACTGATCTAATATGATCACTTAATTTTTTGACAGGGAACCTGATGCTCAGAGAGATTAAGTTTTTGTTCAAGGTCATACAAGTATTAAAAAATGGAAAAAACATTCCAATCCATGTCCTGTTACTTAAAGTTCAGTCTTTTTTAAACAATCTATCCTCTGTTAAGTAAGGGCTAATGAGGTCAGAAAATAAAGTAGGCAGTTAAATAATTGAACTATATTGTAATGATATCTACAGTGTTGTTGTTTTAGGTTTATATCATCACTATCAGGGACATGATATGACAGGAAAAAATGTAATAAAAACTTTCTTAGTCACAACATGGAGCTTAGGTAACCCTGAGGCATACTGTGGTTTGGCCTTCTTAACATAAGAAATTTAAGGAAACCTAAGGATTTTTGATTCTCTCAGTGTGAGTTCTTCCTCTCCTGATACATCACAAGACCTCTAGTCCTTGGTAGACAGTGATAAGACTGTATGATTTTCAGGTGGAAAGGGTTTTGAGAAAAATTCTAGTCAAGATGCCTCTTTGGATGGAAGAGGAAACTTCAAGTCCAGGCTTGATTAAGTTCACAGGGAAAGTAAATGCCCAGGCTGGATTTTGAACCCTAGTCCTCTGACTCTGAATAAAGTCTTCTTTCCACAATATCGTGCATCTTTTATTAGTTATGGTGATTGAAGAAAACCATACTACCTGGTGACCAGTCTTCTGGTGGTGACCCTCTCTGAGCATAATTAAACCTGTTATAGACTTCCATATTCCCACAGGAGATTGTAAGCTCCTTGATTCCAGGGTCTTTTTCCTTTGTGTCCTTAGGGTTTATTATAGACCCTGGTTAAAAAAAAAGTATTTTATTACACTGAATATTAAGACTTTTTGTTGTGAGAACTGATACCTGTAACTTCTTCTGTATTTCCTTCCCTCCATACTCAGCGCCACTGTGGTAATAGGAAGCATCTACCAGTTAATAGTAATTAAAATTTTTATAAAGTATCTGATATGCATAGAAGAATTTGATCCTCACAGCATTCACATCCTACTGTTTTGTTGTTGTTCAGTCATTTTAATTGTGTCTGACTCTTTGTGACCTCATTTGGGGTTTTCTTGGCAGATATTCTGGAGTGGTTTCACATTTCTTTCTATTATGAGTCCTTTGGAGTTGTCTTGGATCATTGCATTGCTAAGGACATCTAAGTCTATCAAAATCAGTCATCACACATTGTGGCTGTTACTGTGTACAATGTTCTCCTGGTTCTGCTCATTTCACTTAGCATCAGTTCATTCAAGCCTTTCTAGGTTTTTCTGAACTCTGTCTGCTCATCATCATAGTATTCCATTACATTCATATACCACAATTTGTTCAACCATTCCAAGTGATGGGCTTCCCCTCAATTTCCAATTCTTTGCCACCACAAAAAGAGCTATTATTGTATATGTGGGTCTTTTCCCCATTTGTATGATCTCTTTGAGATACAGACCTAGAAGTGGTATTGCTGGGTCAAAGGGTATGCACAATTATATAGCCCTTTGGACATAGTTCCAAATTGCTCTCCAGAATGGTTGGATCAGTTCACAACTCTACCAACAATGCATTAGTGTTCCAATTTTCCCACATCTTCTCTAGCATTTATCATTTTTCTGTTTTGTCATGTTAGTCAACCTGATAGGTGTGATGTGGTACCTCAGAGCTGTTTAGATTTGCATTTCTCTAATCAAAAGTGATTTAGAGCATTTTTTATATGTCTATAAGTATCTTTAACTTCTTCCTCTGAAAATTGCCTGTTCATACCTTTAACCATATATCAATTGGGGAATGACTTGTATTCTTATAAATTTGACTTAGTTCTCTATATATTTTAGAAATGAGGCCTTTATCAGAGACACTAGTTGTAAAATTCATTTCCCACTTTTGTTTACTTCCTAATCTTGGTTGCTTTGGCTTTGTGCAAAAACTTTTCAATTTAATGTAAACAAAATCACCCATTTTGCATTTCATAATGGTCTCTATCTCTTGTTTGGTCATAAATTCTTATGTTCACTATAAATCTCATAGGTAAACTATTCCTTGCTCTCTCTCACCTTGCTATCAGTCTTTATATCTAAATCATGTACCCATTTTGACTTTATTTTGGTATAGGGCATAAGATGTTGGTCTATGCCTAATTTTTGCTATACTATTTTCCAATATTCCCAGGAGTTTTTGACAAATAGTGAGTTCTTGTCCCAGAAGCTGAAGTCTTTGGGTTTATCAAATAGTAGATTGCTGTAGTCACTGACTACTGTGTCTCCCATACCTAAACTATTCCACTGATCCACAACTCCATTTCTTAGCCAGTACCAAGTAGTTTTGATGATTGCTGCTTTATAATACAATTTAAGATCGGGTATGGCTTGGCCACCTTCTACTGCATTTCTTTTCATTAGTTCCCTTGATATTCTGGACCTTTAGTTCTTCCAGACGAATTTTGTTAATGTTATTTTTTTCTAGCTCTATAAATCCTTTTTGGTAGTTTGATTGATATGGCAATGAATAAGTAAATTAATTTAGGTAGAACTGTCATTTTTATTATATTAGCTCAGCCTATCCATGAGCAGCCAATGTTTTCCCAATTATTTAGATGTGACTTTATTTGAGTGAAAAGTGTTTTGTAATTGTGTTCATACAATTTTTGGGTTTGTTTTGACAGGTAGACTCCCAACTATTTTATAATGTGTACAGTAACTTTAAATGGAATTTCTCTTTCTATTTCTTGCTGTTGGTGTTTGTCAGTAACATATAGAAATGCTGATGATTTTTGTGGGTTTATTTTTATCCTGCAACTTTGCTAAAGTCATTTCTTTCTCCAGCTCTTTTTACAAATGAGGAAACTGAGGCAAACAGGGTTAAATGACTTGTTCAGGATGACAGAACTAGTAAGTATCTGAGGCCGGATTTGAACTCAGGAAGTTGAATCTTCCTGATTTAAAGCCAAGTACTTTATCCATTGTGCCACTTAACTGCCCCCCAACATCAGTGTGATGGAAATATTATTATGCCTATATATAGATGAAGGAATGGATGCTCAGAGAGGTAAGTGACTTGCCCAAGGTTACACAGCTATTTAAATGTCTGGATGAGCATTCAGATTTAGATCTTCCCAACTTCATATCCAGAACTCTTTCTTCCACAGCACAGTGATACTCCACAAATACTTTTTTGACTGATTATTGGATCAACTTCCTGGACGGTAAAAGGGGAGTTCACATTAAAAGTTGTGGGAAAAAATTTCAATACAAAATAGGAGGGTGAAAGAGAACATAAGGAAAGGAAAAAAAGATAGACAACCCAGAGCACTGTAATGATCTATATTATGTCAAACACAAGGTAGAGATACCTTAAGTTGAGATAGTCCCCAAAGCTGATTAAAAACAACAACAAACAAATAAACAAAACATATTTTCTTCCATGTAATGAATTACACAAATGAACATCAGTTTAATTTTATACAGCAGCATCTATTAGGAAACACAACGATTCAACAATGACATTCTTCGACTTCCAGAGATAAAATATATTGATCATTCCAATATTGTTTTGAAGTCAAACCAATTTCATGCCTTCAGAATGGTCTGATTTAATTATTCATGTCCCTTCATATTTTAGTTTTAGTGCCATAATAATGGCAATAGTAAAAGACCTGGATGAAAGACTAAATTGAAATACTTTTGGCTTCCAACTCAAAGAATAATTGGGTGAAACATTTACAACTTGAGATGGCTGAGATCCATCTAAGATCTAAGAATCAGACTCATTTAATGGGATTTTAACTCCTTGTTTCCAATTATTAAACTAATGACCATTGCAAAAAAATATATATATACTGCTTCTGGCCAACAAGTAGTTTGTTTGTGACACTTAGGCTAGCTAATGTAAGGGAGCCAGGTCAGTGACGGTGCAATGGATAATCCTGAACTTAAAGTTAGAAAGGCTTGAGTTTAAATTCTGTCTCAGACACAGTAGTTTTGTGACCCTGGGCAAATTATTTAACCTCACTGAGTCTCAGTTTCCTCACTTTTAAAATGAAGTGATTGTATTCAATGACGTTTAAGAGCCCTTCCAGCTATAAAATTATGATTCTATGTATCTGCTTTGCTTTATGTTGAGAAATGATTATATAAAAAGACACTTAAGATTAAGAACATGCTATATAGATTTTATTCTCTAGGCCAATCCTGAGTCAGGTCAGCAAACATTCAGCTGAAAAAAAATTAAGGCACCTATTCTACATGGTACTGTCAGGCACTGCAATTATAGAGATGGAAACCAAATCTCCCTAGGAAAATTTGAAATGGAAGACTTTTTGTTAGGTCATCTAATGTTCTGTGGTTAGAGAGGCAGCAAGAAATAGTGAACAGAGAGCTGGCCTTGGCATCAGGAAGACACAACTTGAATTCCCACCGTAGGTAGTTACTAATGATATGATCCAGGGCAAGTCACTTAAACTTTCAGTGTGCCAAGCAATTCTCTAACTCTCAGAACACCTTCTTACCTACATTGTTGGAGTTTCCTCTTTTTTTTCCAAGGAAACAACAACAGCAATAGCAACAACAACAACAACAACAACAGTAACACTAGCTTTCATACAGCACTTTAAGATTCTCAAAGTGCTTTACAAATACTATTTTTTTAATCCTCACAACAACCCTAGAAGGTGAAGTCTATTATTATTCCTGTTTTATAGATGAGGAAGCTGAGGCAGACAGATGACTATCTCAATCTGAATTTGAACTCAGTTCTTCTTGACTTCATGTATAGCACTTTATCCATTATACCACATAGTTACCTGAAATCATAGTTCTGTTCCTCCCTCCATCTCCCAAGGAAGAAATTTAAATGCAGTGTTTCAGGGAAATTATTGGAGGAATGATTCTTCTAGGTCTTTTAATATTCAGTAAATAATAAGAATGATTGTTAATTGTCTAGCACTTTGAAATTTGTCATAAATGTCACATATATTATTTCATTTGAGGTAGATAATTCAGGTACTATTAGCTTCATTCTACAGATGAAAAAAACTGAGGCTTAGAAAAATTAAATGACTTGCCCTTGGTGACACATATAATAAAGTAATTGGAGCAAGATTTGAATTCAGGTCTTTCCAATTCTTTTTTTTTTACGTTTATTTATCTTTAATTTTCAACATTCACTTCCATATGATGTTGAGTTCTAAGTTTTCTCCCCACCTCTCCCCTCCCCTCACCCCAAGACAGCATGCAATTTGATCTAGGCTCTACAAAAATGTTCATGTTGAACCTATTTTCACATGAGTTATGTTGTAAAGAAGAATTAGAACCAATGGATGAAACCATGAGGAAGAAGAAACAAACAAAAGGAAAGAAAAAAGAGGGAAAAAACAAATTATATGCTTTGATCTGCATTCAGATATCATAGTTATTTTTTTGGATGTGGACAGCATTTTTCATCATGAGTTCTTTGGAGTTGTCTTGGATCTTTGCATTGCTTAAAAGGGATGAGTCTATCAAAGTCAGTCATTGCACATTGTGGCTGTTACTGTATACAATATTCTCCTGGTTCTGCTCACTTCATTCAGCATCAGTTCATTCAAGTATTTCTAGTTTTTTTTTTTTTTTGAAGTCTGCTTGCTCATTATTTCTTATAGCACAATAGTATTCCATTATATTCATAAACCCCAACTTGTTCAGTTATTTCCCAACTGATGGACATCCCCTAAATTTCCAATTCTTTGCCACCACAAAAAGAGATGGTATAAATATTTCTGTACACGTGGGTCTTTTTCCATTTGTATGATTTCTTTGGGATGTTTTGTCATGTTAGCCAATCTGTTAGGTGTGATGTGGTACCTCAGAGTTGTTTTGATTTGTATTTCTCTAATCAATAGTGATTCAGAGCATTTTTTCATATGACTATAGATAGTTTTAATTTCTTCTTCTGAAAACTGCCTATTTGTAGCCAGGATTTAATGGGTCAATTTAGCTTTTTTTCATCCTGCCTTTACAGGATAGATAGAGATCTGCCATCATTCACCTTAGAATCCTCTCTCCATTTCCCAACTCTCCAGTTCTGTGCTTTCATTCTAACATGGGCTTTGACCATTTGTCCTTTCTGATTGATTTTTCTATTTTTTTCTATGTGCCATTTTGAGAAGCTATTCACTTTATTCATTCATTCATTCTATAAGTACTTATAAAATACCTACTAAATGCCTAGGATTATGATGAGTACTGTTCAGTCATTCAGTCATGTCTGACTTTTTGTTACCCCATTTACCATAGCACACCAGACCCTTCTATTCTCCACTATCTCCCAAAGTCTTTTCAAGATCATGTTGAACATGACATTATCTATCTACCTCATCCTCTGCCATCTCCTTCTTCTTTTGCCTTCAATGTTTCCCAACATCCAGGTCTTCTCCAACAAGTACTATCTGCTCATTACGTGACCAAAGTGTTTAAGCTTCAGTTCGAATATTTGACCTTCCAGCAAATAGTCTGAATTGATTTCTTTAAGTATTGACTGATGTGATCTCCTTGCTGTCCTAGGAGCTCTCAAAAGTCTTCTCTAGCACTACAATTTGAAAGTATCAATTCTGTGGTGCTCAGCTTTCCTTATAGTTCAACTCTGACAACCTCACTGTGTCACACTTTCACATTGCTAATAGAAAAAAAACATAGCTTTGACTATATGAATCTTTGTAAGCAAAGGATGTCTCTGGTTGTCCAGATTTATCATATTTTTCTTCCAAGGAGCAAGCATCTTTTAATTTCATGACTGTAGTCATCATCTGCAGTGATTGGTGAGCCTAAGATTATAAAACTTGACACTACTTCCATTTCTTATTCCTCTATTTGCCAGGAAGTGGTGGGACCAGTTGCCAAGATATATATATTTTTTTTATTAAGCTTCAGGTTAGCTTTTACACTCTCCTTTTTTTGGCTTCATCAAGAGGATTCTTAATTCTTCACTTTTTGTCGTCAGAGTGATATCATCTGTGCATCTTAGATTGTTGATATATCTCCTGGCAGCCTCAATCCCAGCTTTTAATCCATCCAGCCTGGCATTTTTCATAATTACTCTGCATGTAAGTGAGGTGACAGCATCCAGTCTTGTCATACTACTTTTCCAATCTTAAACATATTGGTTATTTTATGTTTGATTCTAACTGTTGCTTCTTGATCAATGTACAGATTCCTCACAAGACAAGTAAGATTATCTTGTACTCTAATCTCTTTGAAGACTCACCACATTTTAGTTTGTTCCAAACAAAGGCTTTAGTGTAGTCAATGAAGCAGAAGTATGTGTTTCAACCCCCTGCCCCAGAACTTCCCTATTTTATCCATAATCTAACAAATGTTGGAATTAGGCAGAGGAACTAGAGACCAAATTGCCCAATATTCACTAGATTCTGGAGAGAGCAAGAGAGTTTCATAACAATAACAATAACAACAACAACTACCCAACAACAAACTATACTGGGTAATCAAAGACAAAAAAAAAAAAAAAAACCAAAACCAAAAACAAAAACAAACAAAAAAAAACCTGAACATTATATAGCTTGCAATCCTTTAGCTTCTACTGGGTAGAAGAGAAGGGAAACAACCATACACAGATGTCAAAATAAAATAAATACAGAGAAAATGCAATTAATAGTAGTAATATTAGCACCTGAATAGTTCAGGAATGTCCCTCTATTAGGTTAGCCCTTGAAATGTGTCTTGAAAGGATATTATAACTGCAAGAGGTGAAGTTGGAGAAGTAAGAGGGATGCTTAGGAAGTAAATAGATGGAAAGACACTCCATGGAAATATCAAGAATAACATGTTATCTTGAACATTAGGTATATGAGGTAAAGTAATATGAAATCAGCCTGAAAAAATACATTACAAGAAGACTCCAAAATCTTTTAAATACCACATATAGGAGTTTGTATTTTATCTTAGAAGCAATAAAAACAAATTGTCCTGAAACTCTATGATTAAATATGGAATCCTTATCATTCTTGAAATGATGAATTTGTCTAGGCCCATAGAAATGTCCAAATATTTTCATATGATCTTCCAAACAATACCATGAGGTAGGTGCTATTATTATTCCCATTTTACATATGAGGAAACTGAGACAGACAGAAGTTAAATGATTTGTACAAGACAACACTGTTGGTAAGTATCTGAGGCTTGATTTGAATTCAGGTCTTCCTGATTTCAGGTCCAGCTTTCTTTTTATCATGCCACCTAGCTGTTATATACATGTGGTTTTCAGTATTAGTACTGACAGAAGAGTAGCATATTACAATTATATTTGTAATAGCTTAACGAGCATTTAGGCCAGGGATTCTTAGCCTTGTATATTTGACCTTAAAAAAAATATGGGGAAATTTAGGTGACACAGTGGATAGAGTGAGCTCTGGCCTTGAAGTCAGGAGGATCTGAGTTCAAATCTGGCCTCAGACACTTGACAGTTACTAGCTCTATGACCCTGGGCAAGTTGCTAAACCCTGATTACCTCACCAAAAACAAAAATATGACTATTTTAACACAATTGTTGTTTTTTATAATCCTATATATTTTAATTTACATATTTAAAAAACATTAATCTGAGAAGGGTCCATCAGCCTTCACTAAATTGTCAAAGGTGTGTATGACAGAAAAAAAAAAGTTTAAGAACTGGTTTAGACCAACTCCCTACTTCTGTCCAGTCATCCTGGATTGCTTCATGAGTAAACCTGGAAAGCTGTGTCCCTTATGGAGCATCAAATAATGTAGTTGTGGGGCAGCTAGGTGACACAGTGGATAAAGCACCAGCCCTGAAGTCAGGAGGACCTGAGTTCAAATTTGGCCTCAGACCAAACACTTGACACTTACTAGATGTGTGACTCTGGGCAAGTCACTTAACCCTAATTGCCAAAAAAAACCCAATAATGTAGTTGCCAAACAGAAGTGATGTGTGTGTGTGTGTGTGTGTGTGTGTGTGTGTGTGTGTGTATGGTGTATTTGCCACACAGTTAGGGAAGATGATTGCCGTGAGATACAAATGGGGAAATGTGTAACTAGCTAAGTGGAACCAGAAGCCTTAGCCCCACTATATGTCAGAATAGTTGCCCATATGTATCATTAGAGAGTTTCAAGATGCAGCCAGTATAGTCACAGGAGTCATAGAGACTTTTCATACAGACTTAATAGCAATTTCTCCCTTCTGAATCTTCACGTTCAGTCAACCACTGAGTATTGAGTACATGTGAGTGTTAGTTGTAGTTATCTCAATCTTATATGCATATAAATTCATGTGAGCAATCCACCATCTATGGTCATATTTCTCTTTGATAACATTCTTCATAAGGTTTTTCTTCTATACTTATTATTATTGATTGGTAATGTTGGTAATAATGATATTCTGCTCATGCCCATCATGTGTCTTAATTATTTTTGCATGATCTTCAGATTTAATTCCTTAGACATTGACATATTATGATGTAATCATTGCAACATTATCATGATGCATCATAATGCAACATTAAAAGAATATTAAAATTTAAAAGAAAGTCTTATATGTTATTATTCTTATTAATATTGACAATGATAATTTTAAGAACAATGTTTTGCTTTCTAATTTATAATTCACTATGCAAATGTTGTAAGACATTATTTTTATTGTACAGTAACTTGTTGATTTCTGATCATGAGTAGCCTCTCTAGATGGGATAATTATAGCCCATATTTGAAAACTATTTTGAAGCTCGTAAAATACTTAAATATATTATTTAATTTGGTCTTCACAAAAATCCTATAAAATTGATGTTCATATGATTCTCATTTTAGAATAGAAGAAAATGAGGGTCAGAAAGGCTGGGTGATTTAGGGTCACCCAGTTGGTCATTATCAGAGATAGGTTTTGAACCCAGGTGTGCCTGACTTAAGTCCACTATTCTTGCAACTATGCTATGTTATTTCTACGCAGCATGAAGTCCAGAATACAGCAGCAGGAATGCAGCTGTTAAAAGAGAGAGGATAAAAGTAGCCAGAGTAAACAGCCAACAATACAAGAAAGTACACAAGGTTCAGACTTTAAAAACAAAGCAAAACAAAACAAAACAAAACAAAAACTACATTCTCATGCAGCTCTGGATCAAACTCAAATCAGGACATCATATCCATTCTATGACTAACTCCATCAACACTAGTGCTGTGAACAGGACAATTTTTAGAAAGATGAGCATCTGTGATATATTGGGAATGCCTCAGGACTACCACAAGAGGTAATGAGGAACATAAATTAAGGTTATCACTCTATCCCTGTTGTGTTTCAGTATTTATGGCTTGGTCCCTTGCTTTAACTCAGGCTCACAATTAGTCTCTCTTTAGGTAACATCTTGGTGTGAGGCCATTCACCCTGCAGTGTGTTATCTTCTGAAAGGAAACATTGAAACTGTGTGCCCAACTGGAGTGGCATTTGCTGAAGGAGGGAACGCCTCTTAAACCTCAGGACAAGTGCAACTGCACATTTGAGGAGAGCTCTTTCCCCTCCATCCTCCAAGACGATGTGTTTCAGGTAATTTATTCCTACTTACCGCAGCTAACTCACTACTCACCCTGCCCCCCTCCTTTCCTTGCCTTTTTGAGGGTGAATCTAGCCCAGCATGAGGGAGATCTGATATGCAGGGACTGAAGTCGTAATTACAGACTCACTGTATGGAGCCGTGTGAGACGGTGGCCTCACTGTGAAGCATTCTGCTTTGTCAATAAGCTTACATCAATACTTGGCAGGCTTTTCTGCTGCTTTAATGTTTTGGAATATAGAGCAGACATAGCTGCTAATATCAAATTGGAACGACTTTGCATTTGCAATTGACAAATCCCATTTTAGAAATATGCATGAACATGAGGATCAGATGAAGCTTTTAACATTTAATTTTTTTTTTCCAGTAGGGAAGTCTTTGATATGGTTCTAATTTACCTGTTGTTGATTTCCTGAATCTTTCCTAATCCCTCACATCAGAGATGGTCTCTCCATCAGAGGAGCAATTAACAAAATCCCTGACTGGAGTACATGAGGCATCTGTTATAAAAGTATAAAAGGTTAACTAAAATCCCAACACACAGAGGATATGTCAGCTGAGGACAAATTAGCAGAAAGTTTTCCTTGTAGGCACTTCAAGGTTAAGGTGGAGCATATGTATGATAAAAAGGTTGTTTTGGAGAATGACAATTTGTTTTTCTGGCTGAGAAGTTTAGAGGGTTTGAGGAGGGGAGGCAGTATGATGGCTCAAAAACCATTCCTGCTGGAGTAATTTTATCTGGCAAAGGAAAACCAATGCTCTTTCACTCCATCTACCTCAAAATTCAAACAAAAAAAAAAAACAATGATCTATTTTTATTTCATAAAATTATTTTAGGCTCTTTAGAAAAGAGAAAAATGGGAGAATAAAATTTAGTAATCGCATAACTATGTTCAGCAATAGTTTAACTCATTGACTACTTGGCCTAGGAAAAATGAATAGCAATGGGGCCTTTCCTATTCATTATTTTAAAGACACACAGTAGGTGGGTCTACAGCAGGCTGTAGTATCTTACTGTGGTAATTTTGACATATTGTGGAGGAGTGGTAGAAGAGATCATCAAAGATATTGACAGCTGCATGACTTAATGGATATAGCGCTGGACCTGGAAACAAGAAGACTTGAGTTCAAATCTGGCCTCATATACTTACTACTTTTGTGACCCTGGTCTTAACCTCCACTCAACCTCCTTCAACCTCAGTTTCCTCAAGTGTAAAATAAGAATACTAATAGCAATCACCTCCCAGGGTTTTTTTTGGGGGGCACATATGAGATAATATATGTAAAGTACTTTGAAATCATTAAAACATTGTATAAGTGCTATTATTATTATTATTTGCATTAGTCAAAAAGAGGTTGTGGGCTAGTTATGTAAGATTAGAAGAGTGACAACATGAGGATTAAACTCATAGTCAAGAAATATTTCAAGATCCAGAGTAAGGCTTTTGCGTTGTTGAATAATTCCTTTATGAAGGATCAGAGAAGATCTACAGAGAATGATGAATTGGTGGGAGGAATATGCTCACTGATGAGATTATGAATCCAGTGAACTATCAAATTTATATGGTAAAGATGGTGAGGTAAAGGTAGGGATTCAGCTGAGCTCTCCCCAATTCAAATAACACATTAAAATGAATTCTGGAGAGACCTCACACATGGAACGGGATGAAAAAAAAAATTCTAGCTAAAGACAACTTAGAAAGTCAGGAAAAAAACTATCTCATTGGGATGAGAGTGGAGTTCAGTCCAGTGGCAAGCCAGTAGCAGGCATTGGGAGTGAATGAATGGTAGGAACAGCTTCTGGAACTCTCGGCCCATAGATAGTGATGGAGCTGGACAACTGGTCATAGGAATATTGCAGAGGACCCTTTCCTGGTACTGGGTGTAGGATTCTGTTTCATTGCCTATACACAGTCCCTAGTCACAATCCCAGAGTGAGGAAGAGTGCTAACACACTAGAGCATGTGGCTGCAGAGGAGCAGGGACCCTGTTCACAGTTTAGGAAGGAAAAGAATCTTTATGATTGCTCACAGACAAGAGCACAGGATAGGGCAGCAGTGATCACACCTCCCCTTAGAGAAGAACTTTGAAGAACTGCAAACTTACAGACCCACAGAACCAGCTCTGAAAACAACAGCACAAAACAAAACAACAAACAAACAAACTCTGAAGCTTGGGGCAGTGCCCCCTCTACCCTGGGAGCAGAGTCAAACTTTAACAAAAGTTAAAAGTGAAGAAATAGGCTAGAAAATGAGCAAAATAAATAAAGAAAAGAACCTGAGCATATTAAGTTACTAGTGTGGCAGAGAAGCTAAAAAAAAAATTCAGAAGAAGACAACAATGTCACAACAGCTATATCCAAAGATTCAAAGAAAAAAAAATTGTGGATTGATTTCAGGCTCAAAAAGAATTCCTGGAAGAGCTCAAAAAAGATTTTAAAAATCAAATAAGAGAGGTAGAGAAAACATGGGGAAATAAGTAAGAGTGATACAAGAAAATGATGGGAAAAGAGTCAACAGTTTGATAAAGGAAGCAAAAAAAACACTGAAGAAAATAACACCTTAAAAAACAGAATAGGCCAAATAGTAAAATAGTCACAAAAATTTACTGAAGAAAAGAATGCCTTAAAAAGTAGAAATTAGCCAAATACAAAAGGAGGTACAAAAGCTCAGTGAAGAAAACAATTCCTTAAAAATTAAAATTGGGTAATTGTAAGCTAATGACTTTAAAATTGAAGAGAGGTAATTTAAAAATTATTGGACTACCTGAAAGCCATGATAAAAAAAAAGAACCTAGACATCATATTTTGAGAAATTATCAAGGAAAATTGCCCTGATATTCTAGAACCAGAAGGTAAAATAGAAATCGAAAGAATCCACCTCCTAAAAGAGATTCAAAAATGAAAAGTCCCATGAATATTATAGGCAAATTGTAGAACTCCCAAATCAAGGAGAAAATATTGCAAGCAGCCGAATGAAATAATTCCAATACTGTGGTTCTACAATCAGAACAACACAAGATTTAGCAGCTTTTCTGTTTAAAAAATCAGAAGGTTTGGAATGTGATATTGTGGAAGTCAAAGGAGCAAGGATTACAACCAGGAATTACCCATGAAGCAAAACTCAGCATAATCCTTCAAGGGGGAAAATGAACATTTAACAAAAAAGAGAACTTTCAAGAACTCCTGATGATGAGACCAGAGATGAATAGAAGGTTTGACTTTCAAATACATGACTCAAGTGAGGCACAGAAAGGTAAAGAAAGAGAAATCATAAGGGATTCAATAAGGTTAAATTGTTTACATTCCTGTATGGGAAGATAATACTTGTAACTCCAAATGATTTTTATCATTATTAGGGCAGTTAAATGGAGTATACATAGGCAGGTGTGAGTTGAGTAGGATGGGATGATATCTAAAAAATGAAATAAAATTAAGAGTTCAGACAGAGTGATGCACAGGGAGAAAAGGGAATGGAGAGTTAGAATGGGGTAAATTATTTCACATAAAAGAGGTACAAAAGAGTGTTTACAATGGAGGGGAAGATAAGGGAGGTGGCAGACTATGTTTAAACCTTACTCTTATTAGAATTTGCTCAGAGAGGGAATAATGTTCATACTCAGTTGGGTACAAAACATCTATCTTACCCTACAGAGAAGTGGGAGGGGAAGGAGATAATAGAACAGGGTCCAATTGAGGGAGGTGGTGTTCAGAAACAAAACAATTTTGAGAGAGAGAGAGAGAGAGAGAGAGAGAGAGAGAGAGAGAGAGAGAGTGAGAAGGGGGAAGGATAAAAGGAGAAAAATAGGATGGAGGGAAATATACAGTTAAAAATCATAACTGTCAAAAAATCTTTTACAGCAATTTTCTCTGGTAAAGGCCTTATTTCTCAAATATTAAAAGAACTGAGTCAAATTTGTAAGGATACAAGTTATTTTCTAGTTGATAAATGGTCAAAGGATAAAAACTGGCAGTTTTCAGATGAAGAAATCAAAGCTATCTATAGTCATATAAAAAAATCTCTAAATCACTATAGATTAGAGAAATGCAAATTGAAACAACTCTGAGGTACCACCTCACATCTATCAGATTGGCTAACATGACAGAAAACAAATTTTGGTGGGGATATAAAAAATGGGACACTAAAGCACTGTGTGTGGAGTTGTGAACTAATCCAGCTATTCTGGATTCCAATTTGGAACTATGCCCAACAAGGTACAAAACTGTGACCCAGAAATATCATCACTAGGTTTTTATCCTGAAGAAATTAAAAAAAGGAAAATGACCTATATGTACAAAAATATTTATAACCATTCTTTTTTTTGGGGGGGGTTAAGGCAATTGGGGTTAAGTGACTTGCCCAGGGTCACAAAGCTAGTGAGTGTTATGTGTCTGAGGCTGGATTTGAACTCAGGTCCTCCTGATTCCAGGGCTGGTGCTAACAATTCTTTTTGTTGTGGCAAAGAATTGGAAATTGAGGAGATACTCATCAATTGGGAAATGGCTGAACAAGTTGTATTGTATGATTGTGATAGAATACTATTGTGCTAGCAGAAATAACAAGCAGGATGCTTTCAGAAAAACCTGGAAAGACTTTCATGAACTAATATGAAGTGAAGTGAGCAGAACCAGGAGAACAGTGTGCACAGTGAGAACAATATTGTATAATGGTCAGTAGTGAATGACTTAGGTCATTCTCAGCAACACAATGATACTAGACAATTCTGAATGTCTTATCATAGAAAATACTATCTGTTTCCAGAGAAAGAACTGATGAAGTCTGAATGAAGCTTGACACATTTATTATTATTATCATTATTATTATTTTTGTTGTTGTTGTTGTTGTTGTTATTTTTGGTTAGGCAATGGGGTTAAGTGACTTGCCCAGGGTCACATAGCTAGTAAGGGTTATGTGTCTGAGTATGAATCCAGGGCCAGTGCTCTATCCAGGACACCACCTAGCTGCCCCAAAGCATTTATTTTTTAATTAATTTTTTTTCTTGTGTTTGTTTATATTTTTGGTCTTTGTTTTTTTTTCCAATATGACTAACATGGAAATATATTTTGCATGACTGGGCAAGTAAAACCAATATCAAATTGATTGCCTTCTCAATCAGTATGGAGATGAGGGAGGGAGGAAGAGAATTTGGAACTCAAAATTAAAAAAAAACATGAATGTTAAAATTCTTTCTAAATGTATAAGATAATATAAATATGCATATGTATATGTATATGTGTATATAAAATCATAGGTCATCATCTTGAAGTCCTCTTTATGTTTTTTCAAGGAACCCTACCATTGTCCTTGATAGCCTGGAGTGTGGAGAATGAGGTTCATCAGATCCCTTCACCTTCATTCCTTGGAAGATCAACCTACACTTTGAGCGTAGGTTGAGGTAAGTCAGGCTGGTAGAAGTCATTGGTTACACAATGCTATTTACTATAAAATTCTCTTTGCTCTTCAAACTTACTGCAAGTTAGTTCCTTAGTTTTTTTTTCTTTATTGCAAAGAAGTTCCCTATAAAACTATTGCATAACCTTTTTAATCTTTGTCCTTGAGTGACCTTTTTCAGCTTTGTAGAATGGTGGAAGGGCTTATGCTTGGTTAGTTTAACCCTTGAGAATTCAATTCACTGTATTTCAATAAACATTTACTAAATTATATACAAGGCACATTGCTAGGTGCTAGGGATAAAAAGACTAAAACAAAAAATTGTCCATGTCCTCATGAAGCTTATTGTGGGAGGAAAATCACATCACGAGGCATTAGAATAGGAGTTTCGTGGAGGAATAAAGAAAAAAATGGAAAACATTTTTATGTAATAAGTAGAAGGAATAAAGGGAAATATGGAAAGACCTTTATGAAATACTTCCAAGTGATAAGGAGTAGAACAAAATGAATGGAATATACCATATAAGAAGAGTAATGAATAGAAATGAAAAGAATCCTAATAGGGTACTTATGAGAAGTGACTACAAAAGTCCTGTGACACTTCATTAATTCAAATTAGTTATTAAGCAAGTTTAGTTGGTTGACTAGATTTAAAACCTTGAATTTTCAATAAATCATTTAATAAAAGAGAAAAATAATTTTAGAATGTAATTATTATAGATCCAATAGACTAGTTAACTTCAAATAAAGTCATCTACCACTTGTGAATACATGTACTGCTTTTGTAAATGTCTTCAATCTACCAATATTAGAACTTGCTTATTAAATTAGGATCCTAATTTTTAATGAGAGAAGAAACATTATAAAAATATTCTTTGTAGAGGCATTTTTCAGAGAGGAAACATGGAAATTGTGTGAACCACACTCCTTCATTTTGCAACTCAATTCTGGATCTAACTCAGTTCTCTTTCTATTCAATTATGGGTGTAGTCCAAAATCTGTCCTGTGAGAAAACTTTATTCAATTATGGTAATTGTGAGAAAAATTTGTTTCAACCCAACCCTGCATGGCTGGGAGGCTGGACGACTTCTCCATTCTGCTTGGAGACCCTTAACTAAGGACCCAAGTTATGCTCACCAGAAACCCAGTCAGATCTGAAAATTTATACAAGGAGTTTTCCCACAATTATGCATCTCAAGCAACTCATATTTCTTATCTGAAAACTGGATTTGTACTGGTCAATGAGTTACTGTTTCCGTGTTACTTTTATTGAGTAGAAACATTTGGAGGCAGGAGTGGGATACCTCTTCTGATTTCAGGGAACTGTACCTGTTTGTTTGCCCCCTCCCAACTTGGAAAATTTATCATCTTTCCTCCTATTAGGAATCAGATTACCTAATCCTGTATCTTGGTTTATATTCTGTTAATTGTTTTATTTTAATGCATAAAAATCTGTCTCCCTTTATTTGAAGTTCAGTGATAAGCTGAGGTGGCTTTGTCCCAATTTGTTATGTAGTTGGCATGCATTACTTAATAAACTGATATGCTCAGAAGTTCAAATCTGTTTTGTCAGTTATTTCAGATTTCACCCATGACAAAACAACTACTTGTACCTAAGTGTACATAAAAACACAGCATTGCATTATTATGTCACATGTTTTTAAGGATGATACATCCACAAAAGTGGAGTACTTCCATTCTGTGTAGGGTTTGTGTGCTTAATTCGTAAATTCTGAGATTGCCTAATTTTTATCAGCACCTAAAATATGTGCTTATTTCCTTATAAATAAATAACCTCTCACCATATCTTTTGCTACCATTAGTGTCTCAGCAGCCAAAGAAAGCACACACATTTACATTTACTGTTTATATGGAAGGAAACAGGCATTTTGGATAGGCTAAAATAGTACATATGCTTCTCAAAGGGGTCATTTCTAGGCAAAATTATGGAGTAGATAAAACTGAACTTAGATGTCTGCCAGTTTCCCTCATCTTCACTCTCTATTTCCCTCATCACCTATTTTATATTACTGAATGGAGTAATGGAATGTGTATGCAGGTGAATATAGGGGATCTGTATTCCAGTTATGTCTTCCACTAGCTAGCTGTGTAATCTTGAGTGATTCATTTAATTGCTTTAGGCCTTTGCAAGTCTTTTTATAAAAAGAAGGCATTTGGATAGATTATCTTTAATCTTCATTGCTTTCAGCTGGCTCTTACAGTTGCAAAAATTTATAGTCCTTAGTGCCAGAAGAGACCTGGAGTTCTGGAAATACTAGTCTGATGAAGCTTATAGTGTCTTTCTCACAATAACGCTTTTAAATATATAGAATACATGATATTGCCAATTAAAACAGTCATGTTAAAATATAGATACCAACACAATAAACCACAAAACCCAGAAGTTCACAGATGCCAAGTTGAGCCCTTTTATTAGGAAACTGAGGCCCCTGGAAAATGAAGTGGCTTACCCCAAATTCACACAGTGAGTAAGAAAATTGAGAAATATTCAAACCTGGTCCAAATCTAGTTCTCTTTCTACTATGAAACTACTTGTACTAGCTATATCACAAGCACTTGATCAACTATAAGGTGCTGAGTAATGCCAGTTTTTATTTTTAGGAATGATATAGAGTTATAATTATCTTCTATGCCTGTTTTTATTAAGTGAGGTTCATTGTTCTTTGTTTCTTTCACTGATTAAGCCTCTGCTTCACCTGTCCTGCTGTATGAATGCAGCACTCTTCAGATTTCTTTTTAGATTTTTGTACAGCTCAGTGTCCCTGTCTCCATCTTGAACTTGATTTTGCCTGTATCTCATTTAGCCGCCATTTCCATATTTATGCAGTATCATTACATATTTTTACCTTCTTGGCTTTCATACCCATTACTCAGAACTAATTCCCTTCTCTTGTGCTTTTACCATTGAAGTCTACTTAGTGTGCAGAAAGAGGGGTTTGCCCAACTCTTTTTGGCATATGCCTAATACATACTATCTCTTGCTTCTTGCTAAATGTCATCCACCATCTGGCTACAAACTCCTTCTCCATTTCAAGCATTCTACCTTATAGGTAAATATACCAAACAACTCTTCCTTAAACTCAATGGCATGAGGATGATCACTGGCTCTCTTACCCAGAGCCAGGCTGACAACATCTTCCCTCATGATTTTAGGGTACCCTGAGGAATAAAGTTGTGTTTTTTCTCTCTCAGTAACTCAAGCTCCTTCCAGCTATGTTCCTCTTATTTATTAGGACCCCAACACCTGCCCTCAGTTTCATTTAACCACTTACCATTGTGTTAACATTTTCATGGTAGCTTTTACAAATAAATATTTACTTCACACATATAGAAAGAACAAATGTAAAATTAGTTTCCACAATACCTCTGGGGCATACTCTTCTTTTTTATTTCCTTCATCTTCAGAAAAGTAAACCCAAATTCAGCACAATTCCTATATAGCAGGTTCTAGTGACTCATTATCTTTCTTGTTGTTGTTTTTTTAGTTGTGTCTGACTCTTTGTGACCCCATTTGGGGTTTCCTTGGCAGAGAAACTGGAGTGGTTTGCCATTTCTGTCTCCAGCATTCTACCTTTAAGATAGGATTAGAAAAAGGTTCTTTTTCTTTCTTTCTTTCTTTCTTTCTTTCTTTCTTTCTTTCTTTCTTT